>NC_140271.1:8148815-8313815 GCF_964030765.1 Micromesistius poutassou | reverse complement strand
AGAGATATAGAGGGAGAAACTGAATGAGAGGGGATAGAGAAAGGGGATGGAGAGAGAGAGACTAACATGGGAAATGAGAGCAAGAAAAGAGGTGAGAAAAAGAAAGGATGACGCACACAGAGAGAAAATACATTGAACAGAGGAGAGAACGGGGGAGTGAGGACGGGAGAGAAAGAAAAGGTGTTACATCACAGATACAAGCCCATTAGAAAACCAGTGGGCTCCGTTCAACAGCAGCAGTGATTTCATGTCCCTAAATCAACATGGTTATATAATCTGCTTTCGAAAGTCTTGAAATGTCTCCCTTTCACACGCACACTGTAACACACTCTCTCTTTCACCTACTCTTCTCACAGATACACAAACAGGGCTACACCGGGTACTTGCCCAGCCAGAATGCCACTGAGCATACAGTCCATTCCTGCTCCTACTGTTAATAAATGTTTTTTTACCATTGTTAACCATATATAGGCCTAGAAGCTAACACAAAGTCCCAGTTTATGATAACATTACGGTAGGCTGTTTGATTCTAGTTGACCAAATGAGAAGGATTAGTAAGCTTTCACAATCAATTTGAGAAATGTCTGCTTAAACAATTGAAGCAGACACACACACACACCTGCTCTCCTCCGTGAATAGTCATATGAGGAACGGCTGGGGTGTTTGAAAATGACTAGGACCAATGAGATAGCAGGAATGGCTTTCCTCTCATGAATATTCATTACCACCTGCCTGTTTTGTGTCTACACATTGACAAGCCACCCCGCGCCGCTGAATGGTGGCAGGTTAAGACACGTAAGAGAAAGTATTAGCCTACTTCGGCTAGGGGGACATCCGAGTCCATTTGTGCGCTGTGTTTGTTTAAGAGGGAATGCTCTTATGTTCGGTAACGTCGAGAAATAAAAAAAAATAGCCCTATACGCCCTTCAATCAAATTATGATTATAAAAAATACGTATTGCCTAAATGTTCATACATGTTTATAAATAAATAAACTGCACTAATGGAAAGTGCGATTGGCTTGGTCTGCAGCAATTTTTAATTTATACTTTTTTTTTACTGAACTACTTCACTGTTCAGCACTGGCGACTTTGTCACATTATAGTAGGACATATAAAATGGGTGGCACATGGACCCATCATGTAGGCCTATGGGACGCCAGTTAATGTCAAAGATGAACACATTTTTGATCAGAGTAGATTTTCGTAAAAGCTTTAGATTTTGCCACAAGAGGGCGCTCTAGTAGTGAGGTAGAGCGGTGACCCCAAAACCAGCATTACTATCTGCTGGTAGGAACTAGGTGATTTGGTAGACTACATTTTTATTAAGGAACACTCGAAAGCTTGATTAAATGTTAAAAATATATAAAGACCAACCTTGTATATTTATCCAACACTTAACTTCAGGTAATCATAGCACTCATAAAATAACTCATAAAAGCAAATAAATACATTAACCATGTTCTTTATTGTTCTGTATGGAAAGAAAAACTCACAAAACAAAAACAAAACTATTGTCGCCATTAGGAACATTGAAACGGCTATGAAAGAACTGCTATCACAGTGAACAAAGTCTTGTCAACTCAAAGGTCAAACAGCTAACAGATATGTCGTCAACACCAGCACTGTGTGCACCATAGGGTGTTCCAATCCAGGACATTCAGAAAGGCATTGGATTTTCTTTAAAAAAAAAAATCAGAATATGTGCCAGTGCAAAAAACAAAATTTGAAATCTTTCTTTTAATGAATCATCCCCCTATGTCCTGAAATGGAAGCAGAGTCAAAGCATGCGCTTTCCTGTTAGATCAGAAGCTTGTTTCTTACATAAGGCGGATTACAGAATGCTACTGGTTTGGTCAACAAAAGCTGATACACTAGAGATGCATGTATGCGTTAACAGTCCTGAACCCTTTACAAATGTATTTTCATTTTCCTGCAGTCGCACTGTTTCTTTCAATACAAATGGTCTCTATTAGGCACAAATGCATATCAATCAGCTTTCACCCCAAACCATTATCCACTGGCCACTAAATTACAAAGCACCCTGTTTGACGAAAAAGACTGCACACAACTGCTGCCAACACGTGGGGAAGTATATTGAAGACAGACTGAAGACCCATCTTGTTTCCACTTATAAAGGGTGTATTAGATTAAAAAAAAACATTAAGCTCTATCATTTGAGCGTCGCCAGACCCTATGGAACAAATTCAAGTCTTGAGAAAACATGCATCTATGTTAACTAAAGTGTGGGGTCATTGATGATTTTGAAGATACACCTCAGGTAAATACTAGCAACTCCATTGTAATATTTGAATGTCCGGTGTAGTAACTAAACAGCTGTAAGCCCCATGGTGCTGGAAATAGGCGCAAAGGAATAGGAAGAGGTCACCTGTACACTAATCAGTAGCAAGCTGTGATGTTCTTTTAATGGACTGAGAACAAACGCATAACAGGGAGAAAAAGGCTAGCAAATTCTAAATGTCATTGCATCACATGCATTCATAACCCAACACTTTTCTTACACAAAACAATCAAAAGACGAGGTCAAGTAAATCCCCCCTCGGTGTAGGGCGCCCCTAATGACCAAAACAAAAAATCCAAAGTGACAGAAATTAAATTAAACTAGAGCAACCAACTATGATTACCATGAAATCAAAGGGCGCCTTTGTTTATAGTCCTATTCAACGCTTCAGTTCATAGAGAGGACGACCGCGGAGTCTGCCCAGGTTGCTGACAAGTTCGAGTTGAGTTGGAGGAGCCAGTAGCAGTAGTATAACAATCGTTCCCAGCTTCACTTTGCCTCCATCAACATTTTATATACAGATTTAGATATGTACAGCAACATTTTATATATATGTATATACAATACACACACGACTGCTGATATTAGCAATGAATCATGTACCACTTGCACCATTTATGATTAATTGACACGAAGAAATCAACCAGATGACACAACATCGAAAAAAGTAACATGTAGTCTACATACCAATCCCAAGCAAATAATGGTTAAAATGATGAACTTAACGTGCAACTACAACAAGACAATAGGGTCTTTCTGACCGAGTCTTCTCTGGTCTGGGGGAGGGGGGGGATTTGTTCTCAGGTCCCAGGCTTAAGTAACCGTTCCAAATCACTTTACTCTAACACAAATACCATGTGACTCCAAGGGAAACTACAGTAGGTGACATAGGTCAAAGGATAGAAAGGAGTAGACTTCTTTTTCCTTCCATTACAAAAATAATCAGCCACAGACAGAAGCAGACATGAAGGTCAATGACACGGTTGAAAAAAATAATAATGACCACTTGTATCCATTAAACAAGTATAACTTTATATACCCGGGTCTCTCGTTAGACCCTCCCTGTTATTGCCATAATAAAAATTATATTTGAATAATTTCTGCCTCTTTATAATCTTGTTTTATACAATAAACTGAATATATTGAGCTATATATTGAGGGCCACATGACAGTTTGCAAAACCCCATATGAAATATTCAGAATATTATTTTGAGAAATTATAATAGTAAAAGAATTACATATCAGTCAACTAACACCATCAGCGGCATCAAGAACAGTGGCAGCAGGCGTCCGTTTCGGACTTGGGTTTGAACACCGCCTGACGTCAGTCTCCTGTGCTGCTAAATGCTTCAGAGTGGTTTCTAAAGGGTTGTTATGTGGAGACACACAGCTGGACCGCCATCTGTGTTCCATTTCAAGTAGTGAGAGTGACTGACTGACTGACTCTGCCGCCGCTGGGTTTCAACGCACTAAGCACTGACCCACCGTGCTGAAGGTGGGCACACGTGACAGCAGGCAGCTTGCTCACTTGTCGTGGCCCACACTCAGACATACAACCCTAGACACGTCACCACTAGGGAGCACTAGTCAAAAACAACAAAAAACACCATTGACCAAATTATCTGATACTTGTCTAAAGAAATAAAGAAATTCACAGGAGAGGTTTTCGATTGGCTGCAGAGCACCGTGGCACCACCCAACACCTCCGTCCTTCAACTCCCCTCGCGGATGTTTCTCTGATTGGTCGTTATGGACCCACAACTCCTAAGTCACACTCCCACCCTGCTCCTGCAGATAGAGAGAGACACAGACACAAGAGGAAGATGTTAGGGGAGTGACTAACTGCATGCATTCCAATTCAAGACACTTCTGCCCTCTTGTCAAAAACTTAAAACGAACAACAATGAAACTTCAAGGTTAGGCCCTATGCTGTGGTATTTTGTTAGACTAGTTTGTGATTGAAAACAGACTACTCACCAGAATAATTCACTTTTGTGGTGGTTGAGACGGAGGTGGGAGAGACAGAGGGGTACAGGCCGGTTGGGGGGGGGGGGGGGGGGTCACTCCAAGGCATAGGACATCTCTGGTGGGGGGGGCTTGACGGTGACTGGCTGCGAGGAACGTCGGGGGGGCGAGGGCTTGGGCTGGGCATGCTGCTGCATGGTGTCGTAGTAGGTCACTCCGCCGTACACCTGGGACTGGGCCTGGAGGGGACCGGGTAGGACAAGTGCAACCACACATTATGGAGGAGCCCAGAGGAGACGTGGTGGAACAAAGATATACAACCCCCGGGAAGGGGGGCTATAAGGAGGCTTTAGGGGGGCTAAAGCCTCCATATAACCCAAGTTCTGATGTACCAGACTTTTTAGGGGTTAACAGTTCGTTCATCAGTCAATCAATGAGTGCCATCTGTGTGTGTGTGTGTGTGTGTGTGTGTGTGTGTGTGTGTGTGTGTGTGTGTGTGTGTGTGTGTGTGTGTGTGTGTGTGTGTGTGTGTGTGTGTGTGTGTGTGTGTGTGTGTGTGTGTGTGTGTGTGTGTGTGTGTGTGTGTGTGTTGTCTACGTATAGGAATCTCTATGGACACAACAATCAAATTTTTTTTAGTTCTGACACAATATTGAGGTTCTGTAAACATTGCGATAAGACGTTTTTTTCTTTATGCAATCTAATCTTTTGTCTGGTTTACCTTACAGGTGTAACGTTGAGGCGTGGACTTTTCTAAATAAAGTTGGCCGAACTGAACACAGCATAGGTGATGTAAATCCACTATAAGTGAACACACTATAGCACACTCTGTAGGACACTAACATGTATATGTTTTGTTACTTTCTACATTTCTGGCCTCAATAGTTTCTAAATTAAAAAAAAAATGAAATCCCACAGCTAGTTATGGTGTGTGATCTGGAGAACACAGCTCCCATCTTTCAATATCACATCCATTTCAAGCAACAGGTGACTGCCCCTCTTCATCCCACTGAATACACCATCAGTGACCAGGGGTACTGGTGCATTGCCTGGGTTTGTCATGTCAATGTATGCACCCCGAGTTATGCGTACCTGTGGGTTGGGGTACATGGCTGGGTAGGGGAAGGTCATCACCCCAGGTGGCGTGTAGAAGGGCGGAGCCATCATTTGCTGGGGTTGCCCCGGCGACAAGGAAACGGGAGGGGCGCCGTAGAGCGTGGGGTTCGCTATCGGACCGGCGGATGGGTGCGGGTGGAGTCCTGTGGATAGGGGGAGGGGTTAATATCTTGCATGAAGGAGGAAGTGAGCAGAGAACCTCATTGGCAAGGGTGTTATTTGCTTAGAATGATGGACAATGAAAACCCATCATTTACTTTAGGGTTATCAAGGTGTGCATTAAGCATTACAAAATTATGTTCCATGAAATCCATTGCAATCTCATGTTCAGTTCAAAATCCTTCTAATACCCACGCCGATTTCCTTTCCATCTAGTAGCCAAGCAGGTGACCAATTACTGTACACTATGGGTGAGCGCGGCACCAGTGTGATGTTGTGCAACAACATTGATTTTGCAAAGAAAGTCTTAAAATCGATAATTTAATTCTAATTCAAAAACTATATACGCGTGTGTACGTCTATATACACATAATTACATTGAAAATAAAAGCACAGCAACCATGTTTACATCTCCCTTGTGACAAGTACTCTCAAAACTTTAAGTCCTGGTTTTTATTACACTTCCATGTCACACTTTTAACTGGTTGAAACTTCACTGCCACCTTGTGGTCTGGATCAGTCACCGTTCAAAGTTTGTACTTTCTTCATACAACAAATAATATGCTTACACATTTATAATGTGCCATTATAACAATTTTATCTATATGAACTACTGTATCACTGAACCAAAGTAACAGCAAGAAGTTCTTGTTATTGATTTAATAATTACTTAAATAAACATAATTTCTTCAAGCCATTTAAGCATGGTAAATGGCTTGAAGGCTTCAGGCTGGGCTTCACAGAGGGTACTCACCAGGGTGAGGGATGTGCATCTCAGGCTGGACCAGCATGCCTTGGGGCGGGATGGGTGCTGCGGTTTCACCGTGAGTATAGATTGGTCCTTGGTATGACACTGGTAGAGGGGAAAAGAAAGCCTTAGGATGAAAGTTCCTCATCATCATCATATAGAATATTCACAAAGGCGTTCAAATGTGAAGTGGTTTATGTGACTTGAAGCCCCATGGCAAGGTGGAAGTCGGTTGATGGAGCATGACCAGTTCGGGTTAATTAGACGCAAGTGCTCATGAAATTTGAGTAGTAGTTATAGACTGTCTTTCTGGCACTTAGAGATTGACCGAACTTGGTCACTTGTTATAGAGGTAACTCGAAAAGTCTTCCTTTTGCCAAAGATACAGTTATAAGTTACAGGTTGAAAAGGTGCTCTAGCTAAGATTTAAGAGTAGGGATGTTAACAATTGAATAAAAACCCACAATAGATTCTGCACTATTAAGGGGAGAGCCCACATAGCATCTATTTGATCTATACGCTGCACCCAGTGACTTCAGATGTGCTGCATTTTGTGCAGATGCTCCCAGCACTTCTACTGGAAAATATTGGAATTTCCAGAAAGGCGCCGATGTCGTCACTCACATAGGGAGAGAACTGTCACCCTTTTACCAAGAAAATGGGGGAGAAACCCGTTCCTGCCTTTTTAGTCTATCCGGAGCCATCTAATAGGTCCAACAGAAACCATAACAGTTGCTGCTCATAGTGAAAAAAACAAGGTCCAACAGATGTTTGTTAATATAGATCATAGTCCATCATGAGGGTTGTAGTCAAAGGCACGATCAATTTAAATGTAACAAACTCTTTGGTCGAAAGAAATTCAACAGGTTAAAGTTAAAAGTTCTGTTTGGAGGGAGTCAGTGGGTTTCAGATCCGCTCTTGGTCCAAGTCTCGGCAGAGCTTCTATGTAAAGCCTATCATTAGGTTAAACATGAAAGTTGACTGAGTATCGCAGAAAACATGAAACAAATACATTGCAAGTGCACATCGATGCACTTGACATTTGAGCACCGATCTAACCGCCATCATACAAAGGCGGGTTAGAGTAGCGGTATGTTGTGATTGAACCAATCCTCTTACTTGGCTCGTAGTAGTGTCCCTCCATCACCCCGAGGTGGAGGGGCGGGCCGGGCTCGGGCACGGGACGCTGACGCTGGGAGGAGTAGCGCTTGGCCCTGCTGGCGCCCACCCCCATCTCCTCCATGCCAGGGAACTGAGGAGGACCAGCGGGCATCTGAATGGGGCTAGGGAGTCCTACGAATGGGAGGGGAAGAGGGTTAACATCCCGGTTGTACTGTAAGAGTTGTTCTGTACCACGTGCAGAGCGAGAGTCAGGCAGAGGGAGGGATGCAGAAGGGAAGTATTGTAGTGATAGGAGACAGGACAGAAATAGAGCCTGACTCCCCTGAAATAGAGCCTTGTAATAAATGTTCCAGCTATTAACCCTATAATCCATTATGTCTACACCACAGCATGGTTATAGAGAACAATGCACCACCACAAGCTCTCTGCATACAATCTCCGCAGGTCAAGTAGTTTGTCATATGATCAAAATCCCAGCATCATGAGAATAGCAACATCCATTTTCCAGTATGGGACGTATTGAATACAATACCAATCAAAAAAGAAAGTATTCTTACAGAATAATTGATCCAACTCCCTAAAATCTTATGACTGTATGTCAACTAAAATAACCTAGATATTTATCTAGAAAGCAAGGAATATGTGTGTATGTATACATGCCATCCGCTCTACTTCCCAATTGTCGTGCGTATGGCTGGGGACCAGAGAAAGTGCAGTGTTGACTTAATTGGACACAAGACGAGTTTAGTATTAATAAACTTAACTAACATAAATAACCTTTGAACGGCCGGCCAAGCAATCAGACCGTTCTGAACAGGCCACACACTAGCATATAGAACGAATAAAAAAAAGAAATAAAGAACCCAATGCCCAATCAGTGCTTCACAACAAAGAAAACTGACTCAGAACAAGGGATGACCAAGCTTCTTGTCGTGTCGCCCTCACCTCGGAGTTCGGAGCGCAGGTAGGATGTGGGGTTCTGGGACCAGTTGGGCCCAGACAGATTCATCCGGGCCTGATCCAGCGTCGCCAGCCCCGCTAGCGGGGCCGCCGCCGTCGGGCCAGGGCCTTCTCCCGCCGCCCAGCTCTTCCCCCCGGTGCTGGCCGGCGAGGGAACGACTCCCGGCGTCTCCTCGACGGAGGCCTGCTTGCTGCCCAGGTCCGCAGGCCGCGAGCGAGTCCTGCGCGCCAACGCGTACGACTTGCGCTCCACCGGCCGCTCGGCGGGTGGTGAGGCCTCCTGATTGGCCGGCGTGGACCGGTGATCCGAAGCCGCCGAGCCGGAAGCGCCCGATCGATCAGCGACTCCCCTTTGCTCCAGCTGATGATGTCGCCGCGGCGGCGGCGGCGACGACATGCGTCCGCCCGCGTGCGACGAGGTCAGCGGGGAAGCAGTGCGGAAGTCTTCCTCCTCCGCCCCGCCGTTGTCGCTGAAGATCTCCTCGACCACGACGGCGGGGCCGCCCCTTCCGACGCTGCCACGCCCCGCCCGGTTTACCACACCCGGCTCCTCGTCAGCCAATGAGAAGCCCTGCCGGTGGCTGTGGCCAGGCTCTGCCTTGGGGCCCTGCCGGTCTCGACCATAATGAGGTGCGTTTGATTCATTGTTCCTGTACTGAGACTGCTGCGGGGCGTTGTGCTGAGACGGCCTGCTGTTCTGGAAGCCCCGGTTGGGCGGGGCGTGGTTGGAGGGCGGGGGTCTGCTGGAGGGTGGTGGGTGTTGGTTGCGTTGAGAGGAGGCGGGAGGGAGGGGGGAAGTTGAAGATGGGTGTGAAGAGGAAGGAGGCGGGGCTCCCATGCGGTTACTCCCGCCTCCGCCACTGTGCCAAGAGCGGACTGGTCTGTCACTGCCAGCTCTGTCACCTCTGTCACCTCCCCCGCTCCAGCGCTTGTCTCTGCTGGGTGACGTGTCCTGTCTGTGGGAATGAGAGAGAGAGAAAATGAGGCATGGGTAATCCCTGTATTAATCAGCATGATGAAAATAAAAAGGTGAATTAAAAGCAATTCTGGAAATGTACAGTAGTGTTTGGATAAAGCACCAGACTGTTCTGTTATGTCCTTATAACATCTACTGTACAGACATATGATAGTACCAATAATACATACCATTGATTGAGCAATTTGAGACATATCGCGCACATAATATAAATATCCCCATCTCTTCAACCACCCATAATCTCATGCAACCTTCTGTGGGGCAAAATTAACCATGTCGGTGCCTTCCATCTCACCTCGGTCGCCGCTGTCTGTACTGCGGGTCTCGTGTCTGCCGACCCCCGTTCCGGATGTCATAACCATATATGGAGACTAGCTCATCCCTGCTCTTTGGCGCTTGCTCCTCCTCCCGGAAGCGGTCGTGCACCCAGCGGCCCTCGTCCTTCCACAGCTTCCTGTTACGTCCTTTGGGTCTGAGGTGGTGAAATTTTTTGGGGTTATTAACATTTTTTACTTCCGGTCGGTCACCCTCGGAGGAGGGTGACCTCGAAGACATAGTTGACAGTCTGAATTAAAACTTTAGTAACAGCGGGACATTCCATTGGGAGGTTGGGGATGCAAAATGAGCATGTACGTTTGGGGAATTAACTCAGTCTTCTGTGTGCAATTTCTTTTGTTATATTTTGCTTTCAAATATGTCATTGTTTCATAATCGCCTTGTGTAATGGCATATAACCATATAGTAATTTTCTTCGAGAACCGGAGCACATTCTAGACAGTTTGTCTAGACGGATACACGATATCAGGAAAAACTACTTCTAAAGTTTGGCAGCTGTTTGGAACCACTAAAAATGATCCAAAATAAGTAAAAGGAAGACAGCATGTTAACTGCAGCTGTCCCATCATACTACTCACTCTGGTGAAAAGGATTCTCTGTCAGAACTCTAGTGCATTCTCGCTGTTCTGCCAAGTTGAAGTGGCATCACGTTTTTTTTTATACGATGAAAAGCATGATTCAAATGTATTTAAAACAATTCTACAGCAGTTTTATTGATGTGGGTTTTGTCATGATTGGATGAGACTACCGTGCGTAATCAGACACAACTAAGATCTGTCTCCACAGACGGGCCACTGTTTGATCACATAGATGTACATTATTATTACTATGGTATATTAAGCCCCTTTCACACACTTCCATGTCAATTATTGGGATAACATTTCAGACAACAATTTAGACGGCGACGATCTGGACAGAAAACAGAAAAAGTGGCTTTGCGATGTTTGCAAACATAAGCTATATTGATATTACCATCGGTTCACCCGATAATCATTGGCGCTTTAAGATAAATGGTTGCCGATTACATATACGTCCTCACCAGAGTCTTGGGACTGGTTTACTTGCTCAGATAATGTAAACCCATGTGGTTTTCATTCACAACACAGCCGTACAGGTAGTGATCAAGAAATGTTACGTCTTGAGCAGGGAAAATGCCGGGGCAGATTTCCCAGAATAAAGATTCCGGTTCCCATTCGCACATGACTGGGAAATCTGCCAGAACTTTGCAGGGTAAGTCCTGCGAATTCAACCAATCACATGTTGCCCTGTGCCCACCTCTCTTCCTCCTGGGCATGTCCCCTGACGTCGTGCTCGAAGAACAGCCCCTTCCTGGGGATGTAGGCCGGGTTCTTCCGGTCTTCATCATCATCCAGCTTCTGACCCGGCTTAGCCTCTGGATCGTCAGTGGACTCCTGCAGGCCAACGCATGTTTTGCGAGAAACAGGTTAGAACTATGAGTAAACAAACCTCAGTCAACATCATTCCATCGTCCAGCCAGTCTTACCTGTCCATCTCCACTCTGCCTCTCTCCAGACAGATCCCCTTCCTTCTCGTCAACCTTGCAATCCAGCTTACTCTCTTCTCCTCTTTCCTCCCCCTCTTCTTGCTGTCCTTCCTCTTCCACCAATTCTCCATCTTCCAGCAACACTTCATCTTCCGCCAAATCTCTACCTTCCACAAATTCTCCAGCTTCCACCATCCCTCCACCTTCTGCCATCTCTCCACCTTGCGGCAATTCGTCACCTTGCGGCAATTCGCCACCTTGCGGCAATTCGCCACCTTGCGGCAATTCGCCACCATGCGGCAATTCGCCACCATGCGGCAATTCGCCACCATGCGGCAATTCGCCACCATGCGGCAATTCTCCACCTTCTGCCATCACGCCACCTTCCTCCATTTCTCCACCTTCTGCCAAGTCGCCGCCATCCACCAACCCTCCACCATCCTCCAATCCTCCACCATCCTCCAATCCTCCACCATCCTCCAATCCTCCACCATCCTCCAATCCTCCACCATCCTCCAATCCTCCGTCTTCCAACTCCACCACTGCCCCCTTTTCCTCCACATGTTCAGGGGCTTTGGTGGTGGAGGTCTGAGCTCGGCTGGCTGAGGCCTCTTCATCGCTGTAGAGATCTCCTTCTCTCTCCTCTCCTCCCTTTGAAAAGATTCATTCAGCCATTAGGATTTATTATCCAGAAGAATAAATAAAAGGAAATATAATAACGTGCATCAATCAACATAAATACACTCACACAATCCATAACCAAGCCAGCCAATGTATGCTGATCGTGTCTGCATATGCATGTGTGAGGAAACCTAACATGAAGTTAGGTTCCCCTGTTGCCTAATGGAAGAGCTCTTAAGGAGCACTTAAGGCAAGGCCAGATAACCATAAACATGTGGTGTGTGTAAGTACCTCAGAATGGGAGCCATTCTCTTCCTCAGGATCTGCACTTTCATAGTCAGAGAGCACGGCTGTTGGAGGGGGGGGGGGAAGAGAAGGTCAGCGCACAGGGGGCATTAAACAGCTTACTATGTGACTGTGCAGCAAGATCCAAAAAATAGTTTTTATGAGGGTTAAGCTGGCAATTCATTAAACTGGATGCCAGTTTTTTTTTTGAACAAATATTCAACAAATATAGATTGTGTATCAACACCAACATTTTTGATAGTGCAAAGTACAAAAACATATACATTTATAGTTGTGGACAAATACAGAATATGCTTTAATACTTAATATTGGCATGCGGTTTATATAGGACTGTGGGTGGCATACATACCTTCTCCTACTTCATCTTCACTCTCCTGCAGAGGAAGTAAATTTACCATTAGAAATATTAAATATACGTTTTGTGTTCACTCCGTCCTTGGCTGTGACTGACAGGTGATCTTTTCCTCAAACTGTTTCCTATGTCCAATACAAATCAGAAGTGTAATGCTGCGTTTTCCTAACAGATCAGAATAATAATTCTATTCTATAGATGAACCCTCGAGAAAAGTCAAGCAGACTCATGAGTGATCCAATTCTGAACTTCAAATATATGATTCACAAAATAGGACAGCTTGTGTGGGGGAAGCAACAACTTGTCAT
This sequence comes from Micromesistius poutassou, assembly GCF_964030765.1. Lineage (NCBI taxonomy): Eukaryota > Metazoa > Chordata > Actinopteri > Gadiformes > Gadidae > Micromesistius > Micromesistius poutassou. The sequence continues at coordinate 8,301,042 of NC_140271.1, read as the reverse complement.
TCTGCATGTCTAATAGCCTTAAAGACATGAAAAAAACAATAAGTATTAGGAAACACGGGTATACAAGTTTAATTTAATCCAATGGCAAATCAGAAGTAGTCTATACGTACAACTACGACTTTAACACTCAATCTTTTGTTTATGAATAGTCTTCATATAATCATATGTGCAACTACATGTAGGTCGACGGATAAGAAACATGGCTGAAAGACCGGTTAAATTGACCCATTTAGGTGGACGGCGCACATTTGACCAGTAAGTAATGTTCCCATTTTGTAAGCTACTTCACATATTCCTCAAAAGGTACCTTGGGATATTGATAGCCAAAATAAGGTGATGAAATACATCTCACAAATGTGGGCCGGTATTTAGAAAGGGGGGGGGGGGATAATGTAGGAGGCCAGCTAAATAGGTTGTCATGAGGATAGCAAGCCGAGACCCCTATTCATACTAGAAACCTATTTCACCACATCAGAGACGAGACACACACAAGATTGGCAACCAACACAGACAAAGGTCGAAATAAAATACTGAAATTAAAAATATATAGAATTAGTTGCTGCCAACCATTGTAAAACATCTGTGGTTGAGACAGACAACCCTAAAGCAATACATAAAGGGTCTTGAAGAAAGACCGTGGGTCTGTTTAACTTTAGATTCGGTATTACTAGCATCCAGTGGAAGTAGTTTCCGTTTAATCGGTGTCGGAGAGTGATTTATGAGAAACGTGATCTGGACGTGGCAAACTCACATGATGGGGATGTAGCGTGGCCTAGCTCTCCGCTAGATGCTAAGTAAAAGCTAACAGTGGCCCCAACCAATGGCTTACAACGAGCCATTAGAGGGAAATAGACTTCCTATAAAGCCTGCTCGTTTCCAGGAAAGCAGATTAAAAAGTTGACTAGACGCCGTCCAGTCTAGCCGGGAAACTTAGCAGCGAGTACAAGAAGCGGGCACCCGTTGGACACTTACACATTCTGATTCGGCGTCGGTTTTCGGTAATGTCCGGGTGGCTACCACTTCCACGGGCTCCGGGTCCCTGCCACGGGGATTCGCCGCAGGTGACCCGGACCTTGGTTTCTCCGAACCCGAACCGGACTCATCGTCCTCCTCGCTGTCCTGGGACGCGCGCCGCCGTCTCCGCCGCCGGTCCGCCATTTTAGGAATTGGAATGTTGAAACCGGAAGAACGCAGGGAATTGTGGGGTGAAATAACGTCATGCATTTCCGTTTTTTTTTTTAAAAAGAACCACATGATAGAATCTTCTGGCGCACTGAGACCAAATATAACGTTGAGGTTTTATGAACTGGATTTGTATGTGAACAATTAATTAATCGTTAATACACATACGCAAATTGAAAAATGTATATACGTTATACCAATTCATTTATATAATGCTATTATTCACTTAGTCTACTTGATTTTTAGTTTATTGATTATTAAATACGGTAGAAAACGGACACACCTGCTGTATTATTTATAATATGGTTAATACTTAATACTTGGATGAAAGATTTTGCTGTCCAAATACAAATTTAAAATACTATCTATAGCCATACATGTTTATTTCGGAAGGGGAAAAAACAAAAGGCCAAAGTTCTTCATTGTTACTGTTTGGAAACTGAAATCCTGTATATGATGGTAGAAAATAGTTTAGGACAACCAAAGCTTCATGTCAGGCATGCAAACTGGTTTGGGGTGAAAAAGGTGAGAATGATGCGTGAGCCAAGGAAAACACAAACCCACTCCACAAACCCAATCCAGGGTTATACTCCGGGGAGTTAAAAATACAAAATAAACATAAAAATTATTTAAAAATATATATATAATAATTAAAAAAAGATTTAAAAAAAATTATATTAAAAAATGATTTAAAAAAAGATTATAAAAAAATTATCTAAAAAAATAAATAAAAATCATTCAAAAAAATAAATTAATTTAAAAAATTTGACCGCAAGCATCTTTTTTTTGGACCTGCACGCACATCTTTTTTTTTGACGTGCGCGCAGGTCCAAAAAAAAAGATGCGCGCAGGTCCAAAAAAAAAAATGCGCGCAGGTCCAAAAAAAGATGCGTGCAGGTCAAATTTTTTTAATTTATTAATTAAAAAAAATATATATATATTTTATAATTTTATATATATATATATATATATATATTTTTTTTTTTTAATAATTTTTATTTATTTTTAACTCCCCGGAGTTTATTTTTTATTTATTATTATTATTATTATTTTTTTTTTGGCGTCCTCCTTGGTCTGTTGTTGTTCTGGGATGCACTAGCTTTATTTGCACTCAGTGGCCCATCCTTGTCGGAGGCTTTCTGTACCTGTGAGGTAGAATGGATTTTTCTGTCTCTCATTAACTCCCGTCTCTCACTCAAACATACGCGCACACACAGCTCCAAGTTGTCTCTATACTATATTTCTGCTCCTTTCTCCCATCATAAGAACATTACTGTATGTAACTGTGGCTATCTGTTGCGTGGCTTTCCCACTAAGATAGCTTTCTTTATAAAACATAAGTATTCATTTTTAATGTTTCTCATGTCACAGAAACCACAGTGAATCCTGTGTTTCTGTGCCCCGCTGTGGTGTCGACAGCACAGAGCTCGGTACCGTTACAGGACAGCGGTGGTTTCTTTCAGCTTGTATTGTATTCCAATTTTAGCGAAAACAAACATAACATTCGCTTGAAAGAAAAAAACTGTTTAAGGATGCTTATCTTTACGTGAATTTTGGGATGACTCGTCTGCCAATGACTTCAAGTTGGTTGTGTTTTAACCGGTGATTGTTGCGCCAAACTGTTTACAAAGGGACACTTGCTTGTGAGGCAGCAAGCGCCTGCTAGTTGACCTGCCGGGCGGGACGATCAGTACTTCCCCACATAAAGAGCTTAGTTCTGATCGGATCACTTCCCAAATCGTCCCGCTTACATTTTCGTCTCGTTTTTATTCGTTAACGAAAGTGTCAAAAGATTTCGTCGTAGTTTTTGTCATCCTAAATTGATTTTTATTTAGTTATCGTCTCATTTTCGTCAGACTGTAGACCCCCCCCCACCCCCAATGTTTTCTCAATGGATCTCCACGAATCACACAAGTGGCCAATTTTGTTTAAAAAAAAAAAAACGGCGAATTTCGCCGAAAGGTGACGAAAGGTTTGCATGCCTGTTCATGTGTAAGCCTAATAGCATAACTTTATTCCTCAATGAAATATATTGCATTCATACTAGTACTATGAAAACCAAAAATGGCTGTCAGTTAATGGAGATGTGGAAGAAAGGTATGTTTGAGTGAGAATTATTGGATTATTCCTTTGTGCACACTGAAAAGGTAGCATATAAAGTTGCTTACAATCTTCAGAAAGATTGAAAGACATGCAATTATTCCAAAATATTGTTGTTTGGAGCCAAAATAGTATAGGGATAGTTCTATTAAATTACACAGATTCATAAATATGAACATATCAAATTATTTATTTAGTAATTTGGTTTTAATTACCGTAATGTTGTTTAGTCAATGAACAGGGCTGTATAACAGTCAACAGATTTGAAGCATTTATTCAGTAAGCAAAAAGTATACACATTCCAGATCTTCCAATGGCAAAAGTTTACAAAACATACACATTTCTTTTACTTGATAAAACAGCCTTCAAAACGACCTTTTCAGTTTACAGTATATCACAACCCTCTTGTGGTAGAAAATAGAAATTACATTTCAAAACAAAATGTAAAGGCAGAAAAACGAACCAAAAGAAAAAGCAGAAAATAATACCCACTTTGTAATGCACATTCGACGTGTATGTATGCGTCGTTTAATATAGATATACGGTATATGATGTAAATGTTTTATTTCAATTTTCCCTTTAAACGTTTGTTTCTTCCATGCATCCGGTTTCGGTGGCGAAGCCGCTTGCGACTGCAGGTTTTTCGGCAAGTGTGTGTTGTGTGTGTTGTGTGTGTTTATGTGTGGTTGGTGTGTGTGCGTGTGCGTGTGTGTGTGTGTGTGTGTGTGTGTGTCTCTGCGCACTAGGCTGCAGACAGGCAGGCCTGTCTGATGCTCTGGGCCCAGGTGTTCAGCAGCTCTGTCACAGAGTGCTTGTCTGGGAGCTGAAGCAGCTTGGAGGTCATGTTCTTGTGGACCGTCTGCAGGAACGAGTTGGCACCTGAACCAAAGAAGAAGAGTTGGAAAACATTTAATGTTTTTTTAGGATCACATACAAAGGTCTTACTAAAGGTCCTGCTATTCAGGGGAGGTTGGGGGTCCCCTCTGCATTACTTTTATGCACTTGTTTCATTCTACTTGTCTATCCAATCCAATAGCTACTCTACACTGATTGTTATAGAAAAGACTCTTCATATACTGCGCAGATTGCCTTCGTGCAGTGTATTTTAGTCGTTTGTGGACCAAAATCAATTCTATGATTTGATTTGTTTCCATCCTCACCTGTAAGTCACTTGGGATGTAAACAACTGAACATAAATGTATTTGCCCATGGACTTTGCCCTCAAATGTGAAGTGCATCAAGAAGTGGACAGAAAATGTCCCTCGAGAGAACAAGTTGATGGTTGTTAATAGTGTGGATGCAAAGCAAGCCACACTTTTGTTATCATGTCTTATTATTTTTCTTCTGCAGATTTCGGGTAATTCTCTACTTCTACAGTTTGAGGCATTTACCCCAAACAGCTACCAAAAAGTCACGCATATATTTGTGCAGTGTGCTACTACTTTTGGAGACCAATCATAGCAGACTTAGTTTTTGATTTATTTTTTAAATGGAAAGTGAATAGGGAAAAAAATGCTAAAATCAACAACTCCAAACATGAACAACCTGAGTTGTCCAATTAAATTAGCATATGTAGACCGGAAGTACGGAGGTCTCCAAAAAGCTGCCATTGTTCAACAAATCGCAAGTTCAGAGAACCCCAGAGGCCTAACGTTTGGATCAAGGACCATCCCCTTAGGTAATGATGAAGATAGTGATAGCTATCAAAATGACTATTTTAGCTATTTCTTATAATTAGTCAATGGGGGAAAATGCTGACTTCAGCCATTCCAAAGGAAAACAACTCAGGGTTGTCAAAGTTTGTATAAGTATAGAAATCGCATTTCTCCAAAAAGCAAAGGAGCTCTTCAGTGACAGGGGGTGCCATAACTCACAATCAAACAATAACGATCAGCTTCAATGTTCAATCAATCGGCGACTTCTACCTTGCCATGCTCTCTCATTAGCCTTGGTGGCATTAGAATGTCAGCATGCTCACAGAATATTACACACACGTTGAGTTTGAGCAACCACGTGCATTTACTTCAGAAAATGCACATGCGGTAACATGTCTCCTTTATATTATTATTATGATGAAGAACTACCACTGTTTTCCTCACCGTACTGTTCTCCTTCGTCCGCCCAGTGAGGGCTTTGGTCTGGGTAGTCGGCTGGGACACTCAGCTGCAGTGGAGGGACACTGGGCAGATTCTTGTCATCTAAGAAGGGAGGGAGGGAGGGTGGGGGTGTGTGTGTGTGTGTGTGTGTGTGTGTGTGTGTGTGTGTGTGTGTGTGTGTGTGTGTGTGTGTGTGTGTGTGTGTGTGTGTGTGTGTGTGTGTGTGTGTGTGTGTGTGTGTGTGTGTGTGTGTGTGTAGGAAACTTTAGTCAAACTGTAATCAGACTGTAATCACCAATGTGATTATCCCATGAAGCAGGTTTGTATTTTGACTTAAAAGGGGACCTGTTGTAGCAATAACTAGCAAATTTGACATTTCTGTTTGACATTGACATATATAATAACTAGGGCTGTCAAATTATTAAGTTCATGTTGATTAATTAATCACAGAAAAAATAACGCGTTAAAAGAATTAACACAGATTAATCACACTTCTATAGTGCCCTCTAGAGTCAAAACAAAGTATTATATTTTTTTGGCTGAGATGCATTGCATCTTGAGTGAGATGGAAATGTTATTAATTTGATCTTATTTTGAAATACTTTCTCTGCAAAATGTAAGTATGCAATTAATTTATATTAATTAATCACAGAGCCTGTAATTAATTTGATTAATTTCTTTAATCGCTTGACAGCCCTAATTATAACAGACCATGGACATAGATTTCACCCCCCCCCCGCCCCGCCCCCCAAAAGATTGTATTATAAATATACTGAGCTCCACAGTAAGGTGTTCAGCCACAAAGCAGTGTCTGGCGTACCCAGTTTGCAGACGAGGTGCACGGCGCCGTTGTTGCTGCAGAAGGACGGGTCCAGGCTGATCAGGAACTTCATGTCCAAGCGCGCCACCTCGCCCTGCAGGATGTTGGGGATGGTTTGCCGCTCGTCCTCATCAGGTTTCCTCTTACGGCCCGTGATGCTGGGGCCCCTTCAGAGCAGAGGTCAGGGGTCGTTACTTTGATTCAGGACCCTTATTCTAGTGTGAGGATTCTTTTTTTTTCATTTGTCCACTAGGGCTGCATGATATGAGGGAAACATGCGATATGCGACAACGTTGTTCAATATTGCAATGAATATATGACCTGTGACAGATAAACAAAACTTTAAGTGTGCACACGTCCGATGTGTTATTGTATCATGATATTAATATTATCAACCAATTTTACAAATGAACACTTATATACTTAATTAAAAACACCTATTTTTATAAAATAGTCGGCTTATTAAAAAACATTGTTAAAAAGGTTTATGTTAACTTTTACATCTGTATTCATGTCTTATGAAAAAAGGTATTCAAAATGATCTGATTCCGTCAATAAACAAAGTAGCACTCAACATTTGCTGGTAGATTGGCAAGTAGACTGATTAACCCCCAAAAAATAATGAATTATGTAAAACAGAAAATTGGAATCAAACTTCCATAATTAACTATTTAATACCTCCAAACAATGTAATTCTGCATATTTCCGATCAACACCCCCCTCTAAAATAGTACAATCCACTTACTGCAGAGGCAAGACCCCTTAAAACTAAAGGCGCAATGGTAAATCCTGGCACTTGAGGAAATGAAGGAGTGTTTGTGTTTGTTATCGCTACAGTGGACTGTGGCTACTATTCTAGTATAACGCAACAGTGTGTGTGTCAATATGCAGATGTGTGGAGCTCGTTCTTGACAGCCGTTGATTTTGGTTGACCTCGTATGAGAGAGGGTTTGGCTTCCCTGACACCTAAAGTATAACGCCAGTGTGATCAGTGGGTCATTTCGATGTCTGAGTGAGGTATAAACGTGACATATTATACCACCAGGAATGAGTGTGATTAGCAATTACAAGCCGTTTGAAAATCTTCTGACATCACAAGTGTGTGCTGGATAGATCAGTGGACTGTAGCATACATTGCTCATCTATCTGCCATACATCTAGATGAACATGGCTTGTAATGGCTAATCACACTCACACCTGATGGTATAGTATAGGCACCTCAGTATAACGCCACAGTGCATTGCATTGTTGCGCATTACATCTACCTCGCTCATTATAGCGCTTATACACAACGCAACTAAAAGAGTATCAAATGGTTGCAGTGGGTCGTCAGTCGCCACACACCATCCTTCCCTTGAACCCTCAGCCCAAAACCCATTTCATTAAATCTCAACGTTTTAAATTCCAGCTGAAACAGCTGGTTCTTTTTTTTCTTATTTTCTCTATATTTTCTTGAAGGCAGACAATCCCACACACAGCTGAATTCTAAACTCACCACCAAAATTTGATTTGATTGTATGCCTCAAGTTACAAGTCCAAAAAAGTTACTTATCACTAGTTACTTTTGTAAATTAGATTACTTTACTCGTTACTGCATAACTTCACTACTTATTACTTTATTTTCAATAAAAATATATAGGTCACTTTATCCCCTACAATTAAAACAGAAATGCACTTAAGCCGCGGTGACACATGAAGTTACTTTTGCGATGGTCCAAAGGCTGAATGAACCTGATCTATTTCACAAGCTATGACATTGTGTCTTCCTCTCACCCTCTTGCAGGCAAGGGCAGCCTTCTCATGTTTAAAACTAATGCTGTCTATCCAGTGCACCGTCATTCCTAAGTAACTTTTGCTGTTGGCGGACCAAATGTCCGCGGTGGTGGACACATGATCCAGGGACTCAAAAGTTATTTTGAGCTTCCATGTCGGAATAACACTTGTCCAGGTAATGGGATAATGTTTTCCTGTCGGATGTTGGCTTGCGCGTCGCAGGTATTTTAGCTAGTATTTTTCTAAATCTGGGTTGCGACAGTTGAAAGACGCCTGTCGCCTGGACATAGAGTGCATTTGACTCGAATATTTTTGTCCTTTCGAGTTATAAACTGAAAGTAATCGCCACTGGCCAAAACCCCCTGTCTCCATCTCCCTCTCTCCTTCACACCAGCAGCTACGTCACTCAAATCGATCGCTATGGCAACGTGCCGAGGCAAGCAGCACACACACAGGACGCACCAGTTAAACAGATCAGAACTTTACACACAGGCAAACACAGCTTGGGTAACGCAGGAACGCGCGTTCCTATAGTCTAGTAAAGTAGTGTAGTTACCGATATTTTTTGTGTAATGCGTTACTTTACTTCGTTACCCAAAAAAGTAATATTGTTACTGTAATCCATTACTTTGTAACTCGTTACCCCCAACACTGGCTGCATATTCGGGGACGCATTAAACACAAGCTATTTCATGGCCTCGAATGACTTTCCCCTGCTGTGAATGTGCATACGACCAATGACGCTTAATACTCGGCCACGTACGTGATGGGGGGGCCGTGGATGGCAGCCATGGCGGGGGAGAAGGTGCGGTAGAGGGAGTGATTGAAGACAGGCGAGCGGATGTTGGTCATGACGGCGTCCAGCAGGGGCTGGCACAGGTACTGCTGCTTGGTGGCCACGGGCGGCGGGGGCGGGGTCGGCTGCACACACACACACACACACACACACACACACACACACACACACACACACACACACACACACACACACACACACACACACACACACACACACACACACACACACACACACACACACACACACAAAGGAAGTGCCTGTTTAAAACGATGGGCTTCAGGCAAGCATTAACATAGTGAATAGTTATTGAATTCTTGTTATACAATAGCCTGGAAATCCAGACCCACATCTAGAAAGCTGTAGGGTCTGGCAACGAGTAATGAAAATGGCCCAACTCGAGGGGCGGCATCAAGCATGCATTTGAAAATATCAGTGCACACAATTGGATAACACTACGACCAATCAAAATAATACAAGGGGTGACGTATCCAGAGCCCCATACACTACCAGCGGAGCTAACCAATAGATTAGACTCTTGCCATATCCGGTCGGTAAAACAGCAAAGCTTTTGGCCTGCCTATATCAGATACAGTCAATTCAAATTGTGCTCTCGCGAGACCTCTGGATTTCCAGGGTAGTTATACAAGGCAAATTCCAAAAAAATAAAAATTGGCTAGGAAACACAATAGGTAATCTATTATTTATAATAGATATTATTATATATTAATATTTATTTTGAGTGGTCCCATTTGACAGTTTTATTTATTTAAAAAGTAATTAAGGATTTAATATTATTGGCTTTTGGCCATAGACTACTGTGAGGCAGCAATTCAATTCCCACCCTCAATGTGGCAAATATGGAACGTTTCCGCTGTGCCAGAAGACACTTCTCAGGCAATAATTATAAGCAGGTTGGGACCTTTGAACATCGGACCTTTGAACTGTCAATTTTGTTTCTTCTTAATTAAGTCACCAATGGAGGGTTGTTGACATGTTTGTCAATGCAGTCTGAAAATTATAATCTTACAATAACTTCTGGCAGGACATTCCAGTGGCTTTTACAAGAGGAATAGGAGGGAGGCTCACCACTGCCATGTCGTTCTTTAGTTTCTCCAGGGCTATCTCACACTTCTGTAATGTCTTCAGGGGACACCTACAAGCCGAGGGTGCACAACATGAGACAAAAATAATGTGTTTGTTCAAGAAGTTCTGGCTGAAATAATCCCCCAAATCCCCCTTTCCGACCGTAATAACACTGATTTATTGATCAGCAGACAAGACTACTCTTTGTTATTGGACATGACGTCTTGCATACCTCGTGTTGGGGTCAGTGAGGATGTTCAGCAAACTCTTCATCTTGCTCAGGTCCTTCTTCCTGTCTGTCAACAGCAAGAAAACAATCGACAAAAGTAGAGATGTTGGCAGCTCGAAAAGATCTTCCCACTAGCACGTAGGCATGTGCCTTGCAGCGATCCAGGTAAACAAAATTAAAGTAAAACATCACTGGTAATCACCCCTAAAAGCCTGATAAAACACTACATTTTAGAATATACACCTTTAGTTTCCCCTATATGCATTCAGCAGTGACACACTGCCTCTGCTGGATTGTCAGCGCCACTGCAAAAACTCAAACTCTAATTATTTTTTCTAAGGCTTATGATAAATATCAAAGAAACAGCTGAAAATTAACATAAAAGATTAACTTAGTTTCTGCCAAGTTCAAGGCACATTTGCACAATGATCTGGTCTCAGCGGATACCTTGACTCTGTTTCCCAAAAAAATCTCACCAGAAGTAACCATTTAAAGCATTATTTTAAAAAATGTTCTTCCGGGGGAGCATGCCCCCGGACCACCATAGCGTTGCTAGGTTACCAACTCCCAGCACCACGGCTACAAAAAAATCTAGGGGAAACACTGATAATAATATATATACCTTCGTTTTTGTCAATTTTATTGATCATCCTGCGCAGGGGTTCGATGTACTTGGACAGCTGTTTGAGTTTCTCCATGTACTGCTGGTCCTCCAGAGATGTGGCGCCCGCCGGACTCATTACCGAATTGGGATTACCTTTGGAGACCAGTACTGCGTTATAATGAAGCACCTGTAGTCGTGTGTTAGCATCAGCAACTACCCTACAACCATATATGGTACAAAACCACTGGCATGCATGCATGTATACATATGGGCAGTGTAAAGGCAGGCATGAAGGTTTCTGGTTGTTCGGCTCTTCTTTGGAGTCGTAATTCAACTTATAATGATGACTCTTTGGCTTTTGTTTTGTCTTAGCCAGTATACAGCACAATGGCAATTGCCTTCTATAATTCTGAATAATGTTGCACCAGAAATGTGTGTAAATATATAAGATGTTTTTTTAGTGTGAGTGTGTGTGTGTGTATGTGTGTGTATAATAAGGAGGTTGGTGAACCTGGCGTGTTGAGGGGACCAGGGGAGGGTACCCCATAGTTCTGGGGGGTGCGTGCTGTGGCTGGACTGTGCGAGGGTTGGGGGGAGGGGCTTGGCTGAAAACCTCCAGGTGAAGGGGTGGGGCCCGAACTGCAGGGAAGGAAGTGACATACGTTGACCCATTATTGTTCAGAAAAAAATGCTTAATACATGCAGCCATGTAACTGGACAAGCACAACATGACTGCCATGTGCCACATAGGTCCACTCAAAAGACCCATCTCTTCTTGTCACATGACGTGACCATATTGTATTTAAACGTTTTTTTATAATGTTTATTTTCCATCCGTTTTATTTATCTTTATCCTCATCTTCAAACCGCTTATCCGAGGGTCGGGTTGCGGGGGGGCAGCAGGGGGCCGCAGACTTGACCAGCTCTGACGGGGGGGGGGGGGGGGGGGGGGCAGTATTGAGATATCATCCCTCCAGCTAGTACTGGGTCTACCCCGAGGTCTCTTCCCCACTGGTCGCGCCCCGTGGGCATTCTTACCAGATGCCAGATACCTCTCTTTATTTATTTATTTACATGAAAAAATCAAGGTTTACCTGACAGAGTTGGGCTGCGAGGTGGGGGGCTGAGGGGAGGGCTGCGGGGGTGGGGGCATCGACTGGGGGGTCTGGCCCGGGGAGGGTGAGGACATCATCTGATGCTGTTGCTGCACCTGCTGAGGTGATAGCAGAGACGGGCGGGAGGGAGGAAGTTAGCTCCCGTTGCAGATGAGGAAGTCTTTACTACCCGAACAAAGCTGTTTACTTTTGAAACAAAGAAACTGACAAATAGACGGGACTAATGCTTTCCGCAACGTCACATTAAGACATGGAAGACCCCAAAACTATGTGAAAGTATCATAAATGGATTCCTTATATATATTAGGACTGCTGGATCTGAGATTAATGGCTGGGAAGCTATGCAAGATAAGTACCTGAGGCATCTGTTGGCCCCCCATGGCTGCAGGGTTCTGTGTCGCGAGGGTTGGGTTCGGGGTGACCCGGGGCATTCGCTGAATCGTTATCCCAGGTCTGTTCATCATCTGTAGAGGAGGACAGAGGGATCACAACAAGATAAGGTCACGAGAGAGAACCATTTTCTTTGCTTGAATTAGCTGAATACAAGTCAAATTTAGCTAATGCATGAAATGGCCAATCCCATGATTATCGTGATCATTCAAAATGTTGAAAGAAAAGTTAATTTGGACCAAAATCAAATCAATCAAACAATCAATGGGTGTCGTCATGGTGATGACAATGGTGATTTGAGAAACATGGTTTCATACTCAATACATTATTTTGTAGCAAGCACTGTGATTCAACCATAGGCCCTGTGTTAAATTAAGTAGCCTGCAGTCTGAATTGAAAAGATTGGAAACAACATGGAACAGTTGGAGGGCGGGGAGTTCTGCTGGAAAGGGTTTCTTACCTGTCCCGGGTTGGGTTGTGCTGCCACCTGCTGCTGCAGAGCTGCTCTGGCCTAGCAACACACACACACACACCTTTGTAAGATGAGGCTGTAAAAGCCAGAGGCAGTGACATTTAGGAATACAACAAAAACGGTTCCACTTAGTACTGTGCTATAAAGACTTAATTAATGACAATTGAGCTTTTGCCACACCCTTAAACTGCTATTGCTTATGACCTGCTGGCCAAAGGTGTTAATGGGCCATTGTAGTACTATACTAGTAGTACATTTCGGATCTGGTTGCTCAATACAAAGACTAGACTATTTGTTCTTTTTTTTTGCTGCATATGATTTTAAGTGTATTTCGATTGCACCCTATTAGAATTGCCTTCATACGTCGGTCTGTCATATGGATTTGTCTGAATAATGAGACTTCTGTTTATTTCTGTTTATATCATGCTCCTATAGCCTTATTTATTTTTATTTCACTTTAAACATTTAAAACAAAGTATAAGTGAATAAACAAAATCAACAGTTTCCGGCATTTCCCTCTATGGGATAACATCTTTACACCTTATAGATAAATCTTAACTGTAAACGTTTCTTCTCCATCAGTTCAGATGCCCAGCTACAACTTTTGTTTGATCCTGCAAGTATGTTTTAATTTGGTTAAAATCAGTGTCAGTCTCTCTTCCTCAAAGAATATGTTTTTTTTAAAAACCTGGATGGGCTTGCATATATATACTCGTACTTTAAAGTCTCCCTGTCGGCTTCATTGCTTTATTGGCTACCCTGTCATCCTTGTGCACTTGGATGTGACATGTCTTCATATTGATGATCATAGGCAGAGTGGCAGACAAGTGAGACTGTGACACCGTCAGAAGGCCCATGGGCTTCAGAACCGTAACAATGTCCTCTGCCATTCTGCAATGTGCCGTTGTTGAGTCTAAATCTCTGTCGGCCCTCTTGCTGGTGCCAAGTCCGACAGAATCGCGATAACAGGTCCTTACTGTTGGCCATTACTGTTTTGTTCAAGCATGTATAGTGGCCATTGAGATTCAGCAACACTTAAAGTGTTCTTAAAGTGACCAACCAGACGGCTGGCAACTGCTATGGTGCAACAGACTGGGTCCTCTTTTAGGGCTGCGTTATGCATCGTTTCAATGTGTTCTCTGCGCGATGATCCCCTCACACGGTACCCCAAGACGGATCGCTGGTTAACATGTCTGAACACAGAATCATGTTTGTTTCAATGTCATGTACGACAGCCAGCCACACACTTTTATCCTGGAATCCCATATGCAGCCAGGACTTTGCTCAGTCATTAAGCAATGGTTGTTGCGGTGTGACTCTATCCCATCTCTTTTGTTCTCGACTTTGACGTCCAAATGTCAGTAGTGAAACCTAGTGCTCTACTATCCTTAATTAGCTCCATAACCTAACCCAATCTTTGTGTCATAATGAGAGTTGGTTTTCCATTTGCTTCCTAAATCCTGCAACAATATTCAGAGGCCTCATATCTCATGCAATGAAATCTGCGATGCTGTTGTTGAATCAATACTTGTGAATAAGACTTAATATGTATAGTAAATCTGCCCAGATAATTGCATAATGTCGGCGGCTAGCAACGCAACCTACCCGTTTCAAGTGGTTTGCAATGTATGCTGTTGCATTTAACTTTGTTTGAAATGCTCCCATTTTAAAAACTTATTCTGAGAAATGGTTAAAGTATTAGATAGTAGCTTCTCTCATTCACTCAACCACAAGCATGTTGTCACATGGACTTTGTTTTTGCAAAGTGGCACCTGCTAGAATATGATTATGATTACTCTAGTTTATTATTCCTGTGTGCATCTCTTAAGCTGCCTTACTTATCTAGTATATCTATTTTTTTGACAAATTTTCGCTTCATGAAAAACTATGCATTTATTTACAGCATAACTGGTTTAACACGTTAACGTTCTGCCCCTAGTGGTCAAAACGCAATTCACGATAATTAGGTTACTTCAAGGCAATGTTAGATTACGATACTGGCGATGTGGTTTTTACCTGGAGAGCTTGCATCTTGAACTGTTGCTGCTGCTGGCTGAGGGAGCCCATGGACACGTGTTGACCAGGGGGCATCTGGGCGGGCAGGGACTGGGGAACTATGCCAGGCTGTTGCTGCTGCTGGGGGTGTGGGGGTAACGGCCCTTGCTGTGGCTGTGACTGGGCTTGCACCTGCTGCTGCTGATGTAGCTGCTGCTGCTGCTGCTGCTGCTGTACCATGTGCTGGATAGACTGAGCCTGGGCCTGGGCCTGGGCTTGGGCCTGTGCTTGAGCCTGGGCTTGGGCCTGGGCTTGAGCCTGTGCTTGAGCTTGGGCTTGAGCCTGTGCTTGGGCCTGAGCTTGGGCCTGGGCCTGCGCCTGCGCCTGGGCATGTTGTTGAAGCTGTAGTTGGACTATCTGCTGCTGTTGCTGTTGCTGGATCCTGGACGGGTGTATCTGAAAACGTATAGAGGTGAGAAGAGCAGCATGCACACTGGAAATATGGAACAATTGTTTTGACAGCGCCTTTGATCAAATGTCCAACTTGAATGTGTAGTATTTTGCTTTGGAAATTAAGATACTGCCACCGCCAAGAGTATCTTAGCATCACAAGAACATCCTACATGTCTCGTAGGACACGTCTCGTTCGAAAAAAAGAGAGCACTTAAACAGTGCATGACTCCTCTAATTTGAGGGGTTTGTGTCCAAACCTGGCTCTGCTGCTGATTCTGGGCGGCCTGCTGCTGTTGCTGATGCTGCTGTTGTTGTTGTTGCTGCTGCTGCTGCTGTTGCTGTTGTTGGTGCTGCAGCTGCTGCATCTTCAGCTGCTGCTGCACCTGGAACTGCTGCTGGATGGCGTTCTGCTGCTGTTGCAGGGCGTTCTGTTGTTGTTGTTGCATGGCGCTCTGCTGTTGCATGGCGCTCTGCTGTTGCATGGCCGTCTGCTGCTGTTGCATGGCATTCTGTTGCTGTTGCATGGCATTCTGCTGCTGCTGGGCCTGCTGGAACTGCTGAAACTGGATAGACTGTTGCTGCTGTTGTTGTTGTGGTTGCTGCTGCTGTTGGGCCTGCACGATCTGCTGCATCTGTAACTGACCTGGTCCTCCTGCAACACCCCAAGGATGAGAGATACAAGAGCAGAGAGAGATGGACAGGGGAGGGGGGGTTGGAGAGTAAGACATCCATGTAGAATCAGTTGGGTTTTCCTGTGGAACAACACCCCTGGAGTCGTCTTCAAAGCAATCAGCAGAGGCTTGGATATACTAGGTCTCTTTCGCAGGCGGTTCTCAGTCACAGAGCAGAAACACAGCCAGCTGCATCCACTGTTAACGCTTGCCATTTAGTGCATACAAAACAAACACCACATGGAGGAAACACACTCACTGGCTTGTGGGTTTCCAGCCACCCCTCCCATGGCATGCTGGCCTATCTGCATCTGCCCCATGGACCCCATACCAACCATTGGCGCACCTGGGGGACGAGGCCCCATGCCAATAGTGCCTGGGCCCCCTCCAACCCCTGTCAGGTTAGTCAGGGCATTCATGGGATCTAGCAGAAGAGTAGACAACAGAGAATAGTACACAGCTCCAACATGCATAGCCGTCATCATGAGCAATAGGAGTCCACTTCTCCAAGTTAGACAGATCCCGGCCAAAGAGATGGAAATGCGCCTATTTACCTGGACCGCCAAGAGCCTTCTTGTCTGAAAAACAATTTGAAAAGCATAATCACTTACTATAAAACTGTTCATGTCTACCCAAAATGGTAAATCCCTAGCCAAGGCAAACAGTATGATACTTACGAATGTCTCTGAAGTGTATTATCAAACGCGCAACCAGAGACAAGTATTCCTCCTAGAATAAAAAAGGGAAAGACTAAGTAGTACCGATATGTGAATAGTGAAATATTATTAACATAAAAGGTCCATTACAATGGTTTGCAGTATTGCAAAACATTGTGGGGCCAAGTAGGCGTGTCAAATTCAAATGGTTCAGTAAATCATTTACTTAACCTTTTCAGATATACTTCAATCCTGTGCCTTACTTTTTCATATGAGTAAACGTTTATAATAATTAGTAGTGAATATAATAGACAGTTACTTACACGGGATTTGGCTTTGACGTAAACATGATTCTCCATGTCATTGCTGGACTTTGAGTGTGGAGTCCCAGCCTTTCTCATCGCATCCTCTCTGAAATAAAGATTAACAGTTTGAGCAGTAGGCCTATACACATTATTGTCAACATATTTAAGTCCACATTGAAAATATTGAAAACGTTACGTTAAACGAAGTGCGATTGATTTTCTATCTATTTTCAGAGTTGGCTGCATTTACCATGGTCTCTGGCTCTTGTTTTATATAAGAAAGACTTTTTAATCAACGCTTTTCCAAAACGTTTAGCAGGAAATAAAAAATGAAAACATAACATGACGTTCACGGACGTGCTTTGATCTGTTAAAGCGTAGGCGTGATTCGGTCATTGATCCGAGCTAACGATGCTAAATGAGCTAACTGATGAGATCAAAGAGATGTACGGCAAATTATTATTATTATCTTGTTTCGTTTTACTTGGGGTTATATTTTGCATTTGGCACCGATTGAGGAGGGTCAGGAGGTGGGATGCGATTTAACGTTAGCTTAGCCAACTAGTTTCCACTTGCCAACATCTATAGAAACATGCGTTCGTTGAGCTAATGATACTATGCTGACATAAAAAGAAAAGTCTCACATCTGTGCGACGACTTTTTGTCGGAATTGTGGGCTTCTCCAGTCGCTGTCTGGTCCAGGGACCTCCATTACATCAAATATTGTCTTTGGCTATTAGAGCGAAAGTATGGTTTGTTGCGGTGATGTTTTTACTGTTTTCACTGGGCTTCCTTATTCGTTTTCTTTAACCAGGTAACTTACCCAGATACATTGTATGTACTGCCCTCTAGTGTACGACATAAGAATATCAGTGTCTGCTAACATGTGTTTGTGCGTAGAAAGTTCGTGATACCAGATAGCTAAACGGAGATAATTATGATGAACTGTTGAATGTGAGGACACATTCACATTGATTCATAAGGAAGATTTGGTATCTTCGGCAGCCAGCCTCAGTAATGTTTGCCGTAGCCACTATGGCTTGATGGCACCCCTAGCATTCGCATATGCCACGGGATAGGTTTCAACCATCCATTTGTTTTACGGTTCACACCTCATTGAATAGTTGTAAGTGTATAATAAGTGTCTGGCGTCCACTCAAGAAGCATGCATTATTTGTGTGGCGAAGAGAAGGCTTTTTTTCTCAGCCTCTGATGGGACTCTGTTTTTGAGTCAACAATGAATTAAAGGTGTGTTTTCTTAGAGGTCTGCAGATGGTGCTATAATTTAAGCAGCGAGTCTTTTGGCGTCACACTATAACACCAATGCCCAATTTTATTCTAAAAAATGAAAAAATACATAAAATGACGTAATTGTGAATCAGACACTGTTTTTATAGATTACAGTAGATAGACCGCTGAGAATATAACTTCTTAAGAAATGGCATCACAATTACGTAGGCTACATTTGCTTTTCAGTTCTAATCATAATACAAATAGTCGACTCTGTGATGGCGGGGATAGTAAACCTATTCATGTGATATTATCGTGATATGACAACGGCGTTAAAAAGCCATTAAGTGTGGTCAATAGTTTGTGAAATAATATCCGAACACCCTGTTACAACTGTAGAACTTTTCAGTTATAAACACACAACTACTTATTGCATTGGTCTACATATTGAATCAACTATTGCATAATAAGACATGCAAGCGGAGAGTCATGATGCGGCGGGAAAGGGGACTAACGAGGTGGCGGACCAGTCGCCGGTTATTGCTCTACATCATTTCTGCCGCAGCCAGTTGGCTGACTGCGCCGACTCACGTGAGCTGGCCCGGTGACCATGCAGAAAAGCGCTAGCTGAGTGTCATCCCTCCTCACACATGTGTATTGTACCAAGACATGATCCCCTCTCGTGCCTCTGTTCTCTCACGGTGGTTATTAAAAGGGGACTGCATGGCAGCGTCGTCTTTAGGCCTGGGCATCCGTGGCTACAGACCTGAATGTTTTATGAAGAGCCCGATATATATTAATCTGTCATTCCGATCATGCATTCAAAGCCCTCGAAAATAATATGATATCGTTGATGAAAATGTACGTCTTGGGTCCTCTGTGTGTCATTCAAGCAGCAGATAAGAGGATAGGCCTACTTGGCACACGCCCATTTATGTGAGCGCCAGAGAGAGAGCGAGAGAGATAGAGAATACACCAGGTAAAAGGATTGTGTGTGTGTGTGTGTGTGTGTGTGTGTGTGTGTGTGTGTGTGTGTGTGTGTGTGTGTGTGTGTGTGTGTACACACTGTAGCATGTAATAATTGTTGAAGGATAGCAATTGTGAATTCGGCTTCTGCTTCTACTCAATGCTTCTACTTACAAACAACTTCTAATACATTTTGTATATCACAATTCCTAATTAACCTGGAAAAAAAGATTAAAACATGTGAATGTAAATAAGGTGCCAGAGACCACAAAAAAGCTTAAATAAAAGCTTGTATATCACATTTTCAGGTGAGGCTCTCACATAAAGGGGAGATCCGGGCTTTGCTGTACTGTCCTGAGTCCTAAACACCACTGCTGCATGCGGGTTAATTATCCTTCGTTTTTTAAAGGAACAATGTTTATTAGTATACACAAAAAAGTTTAATTCAGTTCATGGAGCTGTTGTTAAAACATTCAACAATGGTCATTAGTACCCATTGCCTGCCCATGCAATAATTCATGTTGTAAAGTAATCCTCAGACGATATTTAAACGTACATTTCATTATACAAAGGTGATAATGGTAAACCAACATTATTCAACACTTGCCTGCTGTTGTGGATATAGATTTGAAAAATCGAACTGTTCTCATTCCCAACTGGATATCATTATGCAGCAGGTTATGTATTGACAAAATGGGAAAAATGTATCATATTTGAAAAGAATAAGATGAAGTCCAGTGAAGAAAAACATTGTTTTGAATGCATACTAATTACGTTTTATGTATCCTTTTTCATCAGATCAAAGTGGATACCAATAGAAAGGGTTGTAGAATTGGAGTGACAAATAGCATTTGATCAAGGACAGATCGAGACAAAACCATTTGATCTAGGGAGTTTAGCACGATGACACAAAAACACCATGTAGAATGAACATAACATCCAGTCCAGGCGATGCAAGCCTATGTAAACATGAACTCAAAGCCCACAGTGGAAGTGTGTTTATGGATGGGTGGCCCAGGGACCAGTAATGAGTGACCCGTAATCCTCACAGCTGTGAGCAATTTAACAAAACATAACTGGTGGTTAGGGAATGGAGTTGGCAATTGTCTATCGAAAATGTTGATTTAGTCAACGTTTAATTATTGATTTGGGCAAGAGGGCTGCCAGTCCTTTTATCCAGAATATTTAGAAATGGTCTGGTCTTGTGGCACCAATTGTGGTTGGATGATTTGATGATGAATGGGTGAAACGTTGGATGTATATCTCTCTATATATAGAAATATAAGAGAGAGCAGAGAGAGCTCGACAGAGATACATATAGATCGATCGATAGATAGAATATGGGTAGACAGGCAGACATACAGTCTAACCTCGATTATCTTAGATGGAATTTCCCCGATTATTTTCCGTCCTTGCCGTAGTACTGCATTAAACATATTTTCTCCGTGTCATAAAAAACACTCACTACTTTTCCATTGGCTAATATATAAAAGGATACGTCATCATATTCTAAATAGCCTAATTGACCGACAACCCTTCGAGTGCAGCCGACAACCCCACGTGCGCGAGGATTTAAGAAGTACAGAGGGATGTGTTTGTAGAAAAAAAGTGTGTCACTGGGGCACGAGGCTCTCCCCGCGGTCACATGGTCCCGTTTTCTGCCGCGTGCATTCCCAGAGCCTTCTGTTTGCGCGCGCCCTGGTTGTCTAGGGAGGAAGGGAGTGAGGGAGAGAGAGAGGAAGAACAAGAGAAAGAGAGGGTTGCCAGACAGCAAAAGCAGGCCGAAGGACAAACTGCAGTTCACAACGACACAGACAGAGACCGAGTGACAGCACGAATCGTTTTTTCTTTACACATCACAGTCAAAGAGAAGAGCCCAGCAGCCTCATGCAAAGCTTCCTGCACAGACACAATTGTGTCTTTCCGACAAAATGTCCGTATCAAAGTAGTTTGATTTATGACTCACGCGTAATTTACCTATAACAGAAAGCGTAAAAAGAAGACGCATAACTTTGAGATCGCCGATGATCCTTCGTTTTTTTCTAACTGAAAAGAAAATCTACGGATTGCGAAAGTAGGTCTGCATGACTCGTTTGGAGCTCAACATGACGACTGCAATGGACACAAACAACAATAGCAACACAGGTAAACGAAGTTTTCATCTTGTCATCTTGTCGTCTTATTACGATTTGAAGATTGAATGAGCCATTCCAGTATTTGCATGGCTGGTGTTTTCAACAGAATTTGGACTTATAATAGGCCTAATTCACAAATAGCTCCACCAGCGAGTGGCCAATCCTTACACGGTGTTCTGGTGGCATATTCTACCGTGTGATGTCACGGTGAAAACCCACCAGTAGTTCAGTGGGTAAAGTCCATCCCGTTACAGTAGACCTAGGCTATGCATGAACGCGCAATGGTCCAACTTCTGCCGTGCGTCAAAATGGATCTCCTTTCAATATGGTCTACTGGAAATACTTAAATAATAAAAGTTCAATGTGTGCCAAATGTGAGTGTCACGTTGCATCTTTCAGTAAGGAGCTGCTGAAGGGAGGCAATCTATTTGGTCCGTTTAATTACTAAGCGTGTAGGTCTTTGTTACTCAACTCTTTAAGAAAAATATTGATCCAACCACAGTGATTAATTGGATTGGAGGTGCAGTGCTCAAAATTATGTTGTTGAAAAGTTTAAATCTCAGTAGGCCTATTCATGAACTCAAATGGGCTATAATATATAATTATCAGTGGGATTATATTAACCTCCGAGGTAACCCCAATGAAACATTAAAATGTAGGGTTAGGCCTTCATTGGGTTGAACATTAAACTGCAAAAAAGAAAAGAAAATGAATAATACATAGTTCGTGACGTGTATAATAAGTCATAGGTATTCTATGTTTGGCATACATCAGCCGGCCGAAATCACGGGTAGGCCTACCCTCTTGTGTTTAGTGGATTTCGGGGAACTAGGTCATCGTGACGGGGGTTGGGGTTGGTGTCAGGTGGACTGGCAATCCAGTGATGTGCACGCGCGGGTGTTCCAGGCGGCGTTCACATGGACCGGCGAAAAGAGCCATGTGCGTTTTGTTTTCACTGCTCTGTTCTTTCGGTGGACCTCGTGCGATTGGTTCATAGTAGTAGGGCTCCAAGCTCATAGCATAATTCCTCGCCGCATTATTATCTGTCTCCGCCCCCCCATCTTCCCGTCCTCCTCCCACGTCCACTCCTCCCTTTCCCCATATGACCCCGTGTCCTCCTCCTCCTCCTCCCCCTTTCGCTCTGACGCATGTTGGCCAGCAATGTGCTCGCCCTGTCTGGCTCTCTCCCAAGAGCCATATAGACTCGCCCCCGTTCACAAAACGTGGTGCGCAAACAAACCCAAGACGATTTAAATCTGAATAAACTCTCCGAATGAATCCGGGTAGCCTCAGTATGCCATGTAAAAGCCGTGTAAATTCAATAACAGTGGAGCGCTTCTGTTTTTTTGCTATCTGGTATAAAAACATTTTTAACACGCCCTAGTCCTTTTTAAAATGTTGAATATTCCTCTGCATTTAAGTGTAGGCTATTAATTGATGCCCCCCAGTACCCTGGACAGCGCCAGCGAGTGTGTTTGTACTGCATACAGAATGGATGGAGAAACGTGAGCGCACGGAAGAGGGCGGGAGGAAACACGAGGCGTGTTCTCATGGGCGCGGCTACATGGAGGCAGTCTCGTTGTCGAGTCTGCTGTTCTGAAGGCGCACGTGGCGCCGGGGCGTGATAGACTGAAACACACGAGCCTCTCTGAAAGTACACACGAGGGAGAATCGGGCTGTAGCAAGCAAACCGACCAAACGTTGGAGGCATGGCCTCGAACACTCTCCCACACATTCCTTTTTAAATGACAACACATTCCTTTTAAAAGGTTAAACATGGCTCAACTCGGGCTTTATAAAGTAGACGTAGTTTGAAAACAAATATATATTTTCTTGGGTTATCTCTTTTTGTCAGGATTTCCCATTCTTCACACACACACACACACACACACACACACACACACACACACACACACACACACACACACACACACACACACACACACACACACACACACACACACACACACACACACACACACACACACACACACACGGGATCCGGTACGGGTCCAGTGGAGTCTTGACGGAGGGGCTGAGGAGCATGGAACTGGGGACAAGGAAACACGGGTTAGGATGGTAGGTCAAGGTTAGGATAGTTCTTAAGAACAAAGGATTGCACAGAGGAACCATAAGACGATACGAACTGTCTGTTGGTTGTGTTACTATCTGGCGACGATCGTCTGGAGAACCGGGGTTGAAATAGAGGGAGCTGATTGGTGATCACCGGCAGGTGTGTGGAGCTGAGTGGAGAGAAGGCTGGGAGGAGTTTGTGACATTACCCCCCCCCCCCCCCCCTCAACGGACGCCACCTGGCGGATGCCTGGCTGCAATCGTATGGGCCCGGTTAAAGTCTGTAATGAGGGACTGGTCCAGGATCTGCCTCCGGGGAATCCACATCCGCGCCTCAGGGCCATACCCCTCCCAATCGACCAGATACTGGTAGCCCCTACCACGGCGGCGCACGTCCAGTAACCGCCTGACCGTAAATGCCGAGTGGTTGTCGATGATCCGCGGAGGCGGTGGGTCTGGTGTGGGGGGGGGACAAGGGACTGGTGGAGACGGGCATGATCAAGGAGACGTGGAAGGTGGGGTGGACACGAAGGGAGGGAGGGAGCCGAAGACGAACAGCACAGGGATTGACGAGAGAGAGTCGATAACAAAAGGACCAACATAACGGGGGGCGAGCTTGCGGGAGTCTCCCCTGAGTGGGAGGTCCCGGGATGAGAGCCAAACCTGCTGGCCAGGGGCATAGTGCGGCGCCGGGGCCCGGTGGCGGTTAGCCTGGTGCTGGGAGCGAGTGGAAGCCCGAAGTAGTGCAGCACGGGTCTTACCCCAGGTGCGCTGGCAGCGGCGCATGTGGGCCTGAATGGAGGGGACAGAGATCTCTGCCTCCTGAGAAGGAAACAGAGGGGGCTGGTAACCCAGGGAGCATTGAAATGGGGACCGACCTGTAGAGGCACTAGAGAGGGAGTTGTGGGCATACTCGACCCATGGCAATTGAGTACTCCAGGAGGAAGGGAGGAGGTGACACAACGGAGCATAGACTCCAACTCCTGATTCACTCTCTCTGCTTGACCATTGGATTGGGGGTGGTACCCAGAAGAGAGGCTTGTGGTGGCTCCAAGGGCCGCGCAGAAGGCGTGCCAAACCTGGGAGATGAACTGGGGCCCACGATTGGAGACAATGTTGGCGAAATACGTGGGCGACCAAGAGGTCGGCGGTCGCCCTGGCAGAGGGGAGGGCAACAAAGTGAGCGGCCTTGGAAAAACTGTCTATGATCGTGAGAATGGTGGTGTTAGCGTTAGAGTTGGTGTTACCAGTAACCAGAGGATGGGCAGAGGATGAAGAAGACCGGAGAGGGGCCTGGTGGAGGTCTTGTTCCGATCACAGGTGGAAGGTAGCGGACCCAAAAGCACGACACCAGGTAGACCAGGCAGGTTTAAAGGAACAGAAGTGTTTATTGATAATCTGGGGGGGCTGGAGAATGCTGGAGATCTGGTACGGGTCCAGTGGAGTCTTGACGGAGGGGCTGAGGAGCATGGAACTGGGGACAAGGAAACACGGGTTAGGATGGTAGGTCAAGGTTAGGATAGTTCTTAAGAACAAAGGATTGCACAGAGGAACCATAAGACGATACAAACTGTCTGTTGGTTGTGTTACTATCTGGCGATGATCGTCTGGAGAACCGGGGTTGAAATAGAGGGAGCTGATTGGTGATCGCCGGCAGGTGTGTGGAGCTGAGTGGAGGGAAGGCTGGAAGGAGTTTGTGACACATATGCAATATTGTGTGGATCTAACATTTAAAAGGACTGTAAATAAAAAAGGTCCACCATATTAGATGGCAACCCCATAACATAAACCACCCCTGTCGTAGTGTGCTGTCCTGCCCCCCCTGTCCTTTATGTCAGATAACATAAAGGACATTCGTCATCTGAAACGTATTCAGTTGAAATAAAACTGAACAAGGTCGGTATTGAATGACACCACCATTGAGATAAGTTTGCACCGATGTGTCTCATACTGGGCGGCTGTCTATCTATCTTTCCACATCGCATCTGTTGAGAGTGCCGTCAATGTCCATCGGTCAAGTGGAACCCTGCAAAACCTCAGCCTGTGGGACCTTTTTGGATGAATAGATTATCAGAGAGAGTATATTATAGCTATATGTTACATCAGGATATCAGTGTGATGGGAGATGTTCTGTATGGTACAGTAATGTATTTGCGTATATGTATATGTATGTATGTGTGTGTGTGTGTGTGTGTGTGTGTGTGTGTGTGTGTGTGTGTGTGTGTGTGCATGTGTATGTGTATATGTGTGTGTGTTTGTGTGTGTTTGGTGCGCCTGTGTGTGTTTGTGTGTGTGCGTCTGTCTTTGCACATGTTTGCATGAGAACACTGAACAGAGGACATGTGTCTGTGACATGTGCCCTCAGTGGGGCGGGGGCTGGGGGGGGGGGAGATAAAGTTCCTGCTATCTGAAACAAAACAAAGCCAGGCTCAGCCACCTGCCAGAGAGACACTTAACACTAGTGTCTTGGGTATCACCACAAGACACCACACACACACACACACGTATATGGTGTGTGTGTGTGTGTGTGTGTGTGTGTGTGTGTGTGTGTACGTACATGTGTTTTCACATGTTGGTGTGTTTGCACATGTTTGTGTGTGTGTGCGGTTCCAACCAACACAGATCAATTGATAGAGCATAAGTACACATGCACACACACGCACACACACACTCTGATTTGGTTCATTTGGTTGTGCGCGCGCGCACACACACACACACACACACAGTTTTGCACATTTAACGGTTGAACGCTTGCCTATGAAATAAAGAATGAGAAACAAACGCTGCATTGCAGAGGCTGGAGCCTCGGGGGCCGGCAGCTCTGCTGCCTGGGCTCATGAGGGGGATGTCTGGCTATGTGGGCAACAGTAGCAGCAGCTCCGTGCCAAATCCATCTGCTCCACCAGCCTGTACTACCAAGCGAGGTCTGTCCTCAAGTAGACCCCCACCCAGCCACGTCCGTCATAGCTCATAGTCCTCTCTGATTTGGTTCATTCAGTTATCATTCATTAGTTGTTTTCTTAATATTGTTCGTACTTTCATTCATGCTGTCTTTCATTATTATTATGAATTATTACATTATTATTATTATTAGTACAAAATAGTTTTTGCCCTGTTACTTTGGTTTTGATATTGTAGATCCTGGTATTAGCAGGGAACATTTACAGACGGTTTAGGGCTTGGGAAGGAGGAAAGAGAGTGAGAGGGTTGTGCAGTGAGAGGGTCGTACATGTTGTGCAGTGTTCCTGGCTCTGGAGCAAAGCGCAAGCCCAGTTGTTTTGAAATCTGTTAACCCCTGAGGAACCGCCACCTGACGCTGCGTGTGTGTGTCCACCCCCGTTCCCCTGCCTCAATCTGTTGTCATGGTAACAGGAACAGCTCCCTCCTGACCAACCTACTTGCCTTAAGAGACAGTTAGGAAAAG
The DNA here is from genome assembly GCF_964030765.1 of Micromesistius poutassou. Classification (NCBI taxonomy): domain Eukaryota; kingdom Metazoa; phylum Chordata; class Actinopteri; order Gadiformes; family Gadidae; genus Micromesistius; species Micromesistius poutassou. The sequence goes on along the minus strand of NC_140271.1, from coordinate 8,274,471 downwards.
CAATCTCAGGCACGTGTCCATAGACACACAGCCTTCTCACCTCTCTCTAGTTAGAGAATGGAGCCATGTTTACTCTGTACACAGCCTGCAATGTTGGCTCACTGTGTGTGTGTGTGTGTGTGTGTGTGTGTGTGTGTGTGTTCAACATTGAACCATGAACTGTTCTCACAATGTTCTCATGTCTCCTCCTTCTCTTCTCTTCTGCAGGAGGTGTCATCTCCTACGTGGGCTCCTGCGGCGGCTCGCCAGCGCGCATCAGTCCCGTGTCTATGTACAGTGACAACTCCAACTCCCAGCCCTGTTTCGCCTCCTCCTCCACCTCCTCCTCTCCTCCGTCCTTCCACAGCAGTGGCAGCTCCAGCTCAGGCTCGGGCGGAGAGGATGGCTCCTCCTCCTTCTCCTCTTCCTCCTCATCTACCTCCTCCTTGTCCTCCTCATCCTCTTCAGTGGGAGGCTCCCATCGTTGCCGTGACGATAGGAGCTCGCTGAGAGCAGCCCCCAGCAAGTCCGTGGCTAGGCTTACCAGTAAGTACCAGTTCAGGTCACCGTAGGGACATTTCACTACGAGGTCTCTGTCAGCTGTTGTTGGTCGGGATTTCCTTTGACCTGCTGTCTAACTGAATGTGTGTGTGTGTGTGTGTGTGTGTGTGTGTGTGTTTGTTTGTGTTCCTGTAGAGCTGAATGGCATGGTCCTGCTGTGTAAAGTCTGTGGAGATGTGGCCTCAGGTTTCCACTACGGAGTCCATGCATGTGAAGGATGTAAGGTGAGATACTGACACACACAAACACTCACAGACGCACACACACACACACGCGCACACACACAAAATACAGATCAAGATTTGTTTGAACTGAACATTGATGATAAATTGGTTACAGCCAGCCAGATCAGTCCTTGATAACAATCAACTTTTCATCCAATAATACATTTCCATTGGTTCGCTCAGGGTTTCTTCCGCCGCAGCATCCAGCAGAACATCCAGTACAAGAAGTGTCTGAAGAACGAGAGCTGCACTATCATCAGGATCAACAGGAACCGATGCCAGCAGTGTCGCTTTAAGAAGTGCCTCTCCGTGGGCATGAGCAGAGATGGTGAGTGTGTGCTCCAAGGTGCCCCCACTGGCAGCAAGCATGATGTATTTAATTATAACCCACTGGTCCATCTATAAAGGGCTCCATTATAGAACACTGCACTCCTGGGGTATCTTTGGAAAGAAAGTGCTGCCATTACGATCCCCTAATCTATTTTCTGTATTCTCCCTCTCTCTCTCCCTCCCCCTCTCTTTCTCTCCCTCCCCCTCTCTCTCTCTCTCTCTCTGTCTCTCTGCAGCGGTGCGTTTCGGCCGCATCCCAAAGCGGGAGAAGCAGAGGATGCTGGCGGAGATGCAGAGTGCCATGAACAACATGGTCAACAACCAGCTGCAGAACGACTTCCAGCTCGCCAGCCTCTCCTCCTCCTCCTCCCCGCCTCCTCCCTCCTCCTTATCCTCTCCCTGCCCGCCTCAGCCGCCTGCCCTCCCCGCGGCACCTTCGTCTCCTACGACCCCTGCTCCGGCCATGTCCTCCTCCCGGCCTTCTCCCTCTACCCAAGGTCAGGGTGCGCCTCCTCCTCCGTCCAACCCCCCCTGCCTCTCCTCCCCCTCCTCCGCCAGGCCTCCTGCTCTGCTCCGCCCCGCCAGTCTCGGCGTGGACTCCACCATCAGTGCCATCGCGCGTGCTCACCGCGAGACCTTCCTGTATGCGCACGACAAACTGACCAATCCCAACGCGCTTAATCCGCAACGTAACCAACAACACCACCAGCACCAACAAGCCCTCCGCAATGTGGAGACAAACAACTGGGTCTCCAACCAGTGTTCAAGTGGTTACCACGCCAACAGACTCAACACCATCTACCGCAACAACAACAACTTTGACAGTAGTAACATGGGCCAGCATCGCCACGGCAACAACCGCCACAGCAATCTCCCTGGGGGACAGATGCATGGCAAGCATGCACAGCAGGGACAGAACTGTCCCATGAAGAATCACACTGATATCATGCTGGTAAGATCAAATCAATATATATATATATATATATATATCGTCAACTGTAAGGTCATACTTTTCTGTTAGCTATGTGTGCGTGCGTGTTGGTGGATGCGTGCATGTCTCGATACAGGGTTAATGAACAAAATCCAATTTGTTTATATTCCCATGGTTATACTTCTCATTGATGTTTGAAAGAATGACAGAGAAATAATCTATCTGTCTTTCAATCTATGTATCTACCCATATATATATATATATATGTGTGTGTGTGTCTGGTTACCTATTATCCTCTTCTCCTCTTCTCCTATTTTCCTAACGATATGCATACTAACCATGTTTCTCTTTCCATCTCTCTCTCTATATCTCTCCATCCCTCTGTCCAGGCGTGTCCTATGAACATGTGTCCCAGGGCAGACCCCTCCAAGAGCTCCCAGGAGATCTGGGAGGACTTCTCCCTCTCCTTCAGCCCTGCCGTCCGGGAGGTGGTGGAGTTCGCCAAACACATACCAGGATTCAACACTCTGTCACAGACCGACCAGGTCTCTCTGCTGAAAGCTGGCACCTTTGAGGTATGCATTGACCCACAAAACCAGAATACATGCACACAGACATCTTTGTGTAACGGTAGCCTTTAATACATATTTTCGATCATCATGATAATGATGCACCAACTGTTGTATTGAGAATAAGAAAGATTTATAGTATAGCACACAAATCAATTGCTAATTAAAGCAATTTTTATATTGCTAATCTAACCCTAATTTCCTTATTCCCAATCTCCCAGCAAACTCCAAACTCAATTTGATGGTGTTATTATATATTATTTGTGTCATTCCTTCGTCAGGTGCTAATGGTGCGCTTTGCCTCGATGTTCAACGTGAAAGAACAGACGGTGACGTTTATCTCTGGCACCACCTATGGGCTGAAGGACCTGCGGGCCATGGGGATGGGTGAGCTGCTGGGGGCCATGTTTGACTTCAGCCACAAGCTAGCATCACTGGAGCTCAGCCCAGAGGAGCTGGGCCTGTTCACTGCTGTGGTGCTCGTATCTGCAGGTAAATAAGAGGGGAGGGGGCTTTGCTTGAAGGGAAGGTGGCAGTGGAGCTAGGATGGTTGGGTGAATGTTTTGAGGAGAAGATGGATGCTTGCTTCCAATAATTCTCTTTTAACAGATTTTTCAATGTGATTCCTGCCTCTGTTAAGCACTCTGAAGTGTATTTGTGTTCGAAGAGTGCTATATAAATAAACTTGTCTCGCCCATACCTCTGACAGATCTGGCCAGATTGCCAAGATAGTAAAGACGATAGAACTTAATGAGACGCAAAAAATGAGCTGGATTTGATCTTCAATATCATCCTCTCTCTCTGTCATCTCAGACCGGTCTGGCATCGAGAACTTCACCACGGTGGAGCAGCTCCAGGAGAGCCTGATCCAAGCTCTGCGCTTATTGGTCAGCAAGTCACCCAACCATCACCATGGCGACTCGCCCCGCTTCACCAAGGTCCTGCTCAAGCTCTCCGACCTCAGGACCCTCAACAACATGCACTCTGAGAAGCTTCTCTCCTTCCGCATCGACGGCTGAACACAAACACCACAGGCTGGCCCAGGATGATGACAACGATGAATGATATTGATGTCATCCTCAACGAGGCACCGTGCTAAGGCGCTCTTCTTTACCACTGAAACTGGTTTGTCACATAAACATTTGAACTTCATTGTGTTGTCTCCGCTTGCATCAGCCCAAAGTTCAGGAACTGAGACATCTGTCTCTGAGAAACCTCTGATTGTTTTTTCATTTCCTTCAAAAACGAGGAAATTATACGAGTACTGTCACACAGTGATGATATCATGGAGAACCATAGGTCTAGTGAGTGTACTGGATGCTAAGGTTGGACTGAGAGTTTGGACAATGTGAAAACTGGGCAAAATAAGCGGCCGTCACAATGTCAACTAAAGTGGCACTGTAACCAGGTCCCTGAAACCTGTTTCCAAAATACTTAAAATGACTGAAATTGGAGCAAACCTATGGGGCTCCTAATGCTTCACAAAGCCCCCGCCCGAAGCCTGAGTACATCTCTTGTAATGAATGGATCTCTTCAACAAAAACCACAATAAACCAGAACAGTCCTGTACACTGGGAGAGTGTTGACCACTAGTGTAGACCACCTTCATCCTGGAGGAACCCTGCCCACTCTAGTCCACGAAGAAAATTGTCATCTACCTGCACACACACACATACATAAACACACACACACTATAGGCTGGACTGCATGTATTCATTTTAAAACAGTTCATATGCAGTTTGTATGCAGTTGATACATTATGCAGTAGTGTGAAGTTATCACACATAAATACCATGTAACAAACTGTTGACAAATCACCATGAATACAAATATACTTGAAACGTTTTTAAAATTCTGTATTAAACACTTAAATATATAAATATATATATTTTGTTAATTTGAAATATGCTCATGGTGCAAATATTATATGAGTGGGGCACAGATATATAAAGATATAAACATTCTTGTATGTATGAAATGCATTATACAGAATTCAAGTATCCTGATTGTATGTATTTATGTTGTAAAAGCATTATTACTTTAAAAAAAAAAAGATCTACAATCTGTAAGAAAAATGTATTGTTATGTTCCATAATTTTTTACTGTTAACTTTGTTTAACTTTAGGTGGACAATGTTAACAACCTTATTTATTGAGTCAAATTTAGAAACACCTGTGTCGGAGTGTGTGGTGGGGATGATGGCTGGTTTAAGCAGCCTCATCCCAGAGGAACAATGTCCATACTACACACCACCTAGGTGGCTGCCACACTCCACCTAGGTGACTTCTTTTGGGCTCCTCCAGGCAAAGAACCAAGTGCTGTGGTGTAAAAAATCGGGTTTATTGCAAAGGTGTGACAATGATACACGGCAAGGGTGCTCCGCTGCTATCAAGGACATCTCCCCTGAGTGTGGGTTATTGTCCAGTCCAGTCCAGTCACTCTGGCAGGTGAGGCTGCTTAAACCAGCCATCATCCACACACACTCACAAAACCTGGTCTAACAAAAAGCCCAGATTCTACTAAAGCATTAGAATATCAATTGAAGAAACGCATTGAAGTAGCTTTAAAAAATGGTAGGTAAGCTGTCTATATAGAAAATAATGAAAACCACCATCTGCCTCTAGACTCATCCAGTGTTGGTTGTGGACAGCATACTACAATAAGCCAACAACAGCACTACATTTGGGGAGTTTATACTGTGTTTGCATTCGGCAATAGCCGATGGTTTGAATACAAACTCAAGCTGGGTAGGGGAACTGAATACTATGTCCCACATCTCAGAGCATTTAGAAACAAGATGGAACCAAGATGGCCGGTAGGTGAATAAGGCCCTTGGCCGACTGTCGGTTCCCAGATCACAGATCACGGTCTGTCATCGTGAATGTCTGTAGTTTCAATCAAAACATTCTAAAGGCCACAGGATGAGGTCAGAGAAGGTGAATGTATGGGCCGGGAAAGGGTTTAAAGGAGTGGAGTTAGGCTAACCGTTATGTTCCTTGTTGAGGCTGGACATGATGTAACATCTAGAATAAAGATAAGGCTGATTCATTCAATCGGGTGCACGTGCACTCATTACATTTATATCTCAAACTGAGTATAGGTGTGTTGGTCAGACAGTCCTCTTCTAAATCATACTTTTGCTTGCTTACCTTTTGTTCTTTATAGTCTGATTCTTAAAGGTTTAACATTATTTGTATGTTCAATGTTGAGCTGTAAGTTGGTGTTTAGAGATCTGCTTGCTGGAGTGGTTTGTAGATTACAGTCATCGTTGTAAACATCAGTATTTCTCAGAAATACTTCTCCCTTAGCAGTTTCGATGACAGCTGCTGTGATAATCAACCGCTCTGTATTCGTCAGGGCTAACTTAAAAATACCTGCGACAGTGAGATGGGAGAAAGTCGCGAGCAGCAGTGATAATAAGAGAGCCTGACAGTGTGAGAAGGACGATTTGCGACTCTCACGAAACAGATTGAGGTCAAATTACCGCCGCGTAATAAATAACATTCTTCCTCTGCGCTCATTGGTCGGTTGAATCTTAGTTTCAGAAACCGTACCAACTCAACCGACCAATCCATGTCGTCGTTGGGAATGGGCAGGGAAAGCGGGAAGGAGATGATATCAGAAGCATATATAAATATATTACCATCTAAAGAAACAATTCTAACCCCCCTATCCATAAACCTTTTTGGGTGTTTTTATAAATATATTTGTGTTTAATGTGTTTGACTGTTGTGATATTCAATTATTGAATACATTTATAGGTTTTTCTCAACTCTCTAGGTTCTACATCTATTCCCTCACTTGTCACAATGTGTGTGGGACTAATATATATATATATATATATATATATATATATTATGCAGACACAGCTACTTTAACCCCCTACTATGTCGTCAGCATAATTGGTTCTTCAGTCATATCTGGACATTTGGTATAAAAAATAAAACAAGTGTGAATGGTTTTAAACCTGATGTGTCCTGCTAAAAACCAAACCATACCCATATGTTTAGGATATATCCAGCCTAGTGTAAAACGTAGAGGTGACGTAATTGTCTAATGAGGATGTGCCCCCCAAACAGCTGTACGACGCTTGTTTGCGTTGTCACATCTGTCGCAAGGGAGAAGGCTGTCCGGAGTCCCAGAGGGACGGCTCAACACTGACGATGTAATCGCTCCCTCTAGTGGTGTAAAAATAGTACTGCAGGATACAGATACGTTAATTACGTAGTTTGGTTTAGACAATTGTACAGAAATAAAATATTTTTATCAAAACAATCACAAAGACATTAACAACACAGTGAAATATAATAATAATGCGCCATCAGATGGGAAAAAGTTTACATTTTTATTTATACAATTTAATTTTTAAGTAGAAAACTTCCACATCACTTCATAAGTGATCACCAAATGACAAGATGCTAGTGGGAAACGCTACCATGTGGAAAAATAAAGTAACTCCAACCTCAAAAAAAAAACAGGTGATAAATACCACAGGGAAGATACAACAATTATTAACAGGAAGAATGTAGTCAAGAAGGAGAGGAAGAGATGAATCAATGCAAAGAGATTACAGTACAAAAGTGTTGACAGGTCAGGTAAAAAACTTTTAAGAAATAGAGAAACAGAGCATTGTCTTCAGACAAGGGGACTAGTGGAGAGGAAAACCAGCCACTCTGTAAGGCTCATATTTTCTTTAGGAGGCTGAAAGACAGACAGAAAAGACCATTATTCAAGAACACATTTATTTGAAATAATATCCGCAATTCAAAATTACTTATAAATAATAATTATAGTTCAAGAAATTACTTGGCACCATATTTCTGGTAAAGTGTAAAATAAAGTTAAATATACATAATATTCACAACATGGGTGGTTATTCAGTTGTATCTAGCTTGTTACTGAGGAGAAACAGACTCCAGGGGTGTAAGTGTATTGAAGGGTACCTGCAGCATGGAGGTGTCAATGCGCTGTGCGTCTCTGCGTATGGAGCCCAGGCGCGCATGTCCCGTGCTGGGGTATCCCTCCTCCACCTCCAGGGAACACACCACGGAGGCCGACTTCAGGTACACCAACAGCTTCTGGGCCGGCCGCCAGTCTATGGCAAAACTACAGAGAAATACATGGATAATCAAGTTTTACACAGTATTGATACATGGCACAATATACTCATACATGAGGAAGCATGCATTACTATGCATGTGGTAATTCAAAAAAGCTATGTCGTGTGGGACGACCTTATCTGTGCTCCCTGCACTATCTGTGCAGGGAGCCAGTGGGGCAGAGCTGAGAGGGTCGTCCCTCTCTGCTCGCATGCTGGCTTTTGGTTTTAAGGCTGGCTTTTGGTTTTAAGTTCCTCTTTGTTTGGTGCCTTTTGGGCTTATCTTAAATTCTGTTTACACCCTATAAAACCCTAACAATATTCTTCCCAACCATCTCATTAGTGCTGTCAAACAATTAAAATTCATGATATATATATATATATATTACACACTATTTAGGACTGGGCAAGTTAACGCAATCTTATTTTAACACGATTAATAAAAATTGACGCATTAACGCACACTCATTTTTACTTTGATTTTGAAAGGTTTTGCCCACAGAATGATGAAGTGAAAATGAAGTCCCTCAATATTATTTGGCTTAACACCATGACCAACATTCCGAGACATCCATTAACATCCACATTTGCCTCAAACAATGTTACAGCCCATGTCAATAGTTGTGAAATTATGTTCTTGTTGTTCTTTTAATTGTTTGTTACTCTGACCGTTCTATTTAATATTGTGGAAAGGATGTTAGTGAATGATTCAGAGCATGATGCATTTTAAATGGCATCACTTTTGGTCTTGTCTTCTTTTTTTCTTAAAACAATTATAGCTGAAAATAAACATTTAAATAAACAACACAGCCAAATTACAACCAATAGCTTCAGTCATTGAGGGCAAAAATAGGCCCAATGATTTTTTTATTTAGTTTTACAAATCAAGAGTAGGCCTGATTTGACTAATTGGCTTTGCATCCTTTCCTTCTGCCCTTGTAGTCCAAGACATGCTGCCCACCAGCTTTCAAAGTACAATGCTGCCACTGGTAGATTTGTATACATTTTATTCACATAATTATCCCTCCCTTCTATTTTGTAGTTCACCAAAACACCCTGAAACAACTTGATTCTCACATACTTTTGCCACCATATGCCACTAACAGTGCAAGCAGGCCAATGGCAACCAAGTGCGCAGTCCTTCCTCCCTCACTTTAAAAACCACCAGCCGCCACTGATATATATATATATTTTTTTTTTTTATCCTAAGAAGCATTTATTTTATGCTTTCATAAGCATAAAATTATAGGTCAAAATCTTAATTCCATGACAATACACAAAACACTGCACAATAGGCAATAAAAGATCTAAATTATTTCCTAACGTTTAGATGGAATGTAGGCAAATATAAAATTGTATAGATACGTGCTTGTGACATTTATATTGGCAAAAACATTTGTTCATTAGTAGGTGATCCGTGATGGTTTATTTGCCGGACATGTATTTAGCATGTCTACTTATGTGTGTGCGTTACCTGCTGTGCAGAGTCTGTATCTCGCCCAGCATGTCCCCTTGGCTGGTGTAGCTCTGCATCACCTCCAGCAGGGCGGAGCGCAGCTCAGACAAACGACCCTTCATGCAGTTCTCTTCCAGACCAGCCTTACCCTGGTTCACCTGCAAAGAGATTGAGACCGTTACCCAAACAATGCTCTTATTTTCATAAGCTACCTGCTGTGGTCCAGGACACAGACGGAAGGAGTACTGATCCAAGGATTTGACATCAAAGCCATGATTAACTTTTTCTAATGATTAAACATTTTGTCTTTCACACATCCATTAACCTGCAATTTGAATCTGTCATCAGGGCACCAGGTGACTGACAGCCTCAAAGGCAACAGCTCATTGGAGACCTGGCCTCCAGCGAGGAGGGGCCTCTGTTCCACAACCAGCTCTGATTGGTTGATCTGCAGCAACTTGGTCTGCATAACATCCTGTGTGGCCGACACGTAACCTCGGAGCCTGGTGGATGTTTCAAATGAATTAGCAAACACTCACATAAGATATAAAATATAGATGCTAAAATACATACAGTAGTAAATAATAACCATATGTTGTTATTTGGTTGTCATTTAGCGTCAGGAAATATATATATTTCAAATTGGCAGCCAAACAAAAAGGAAACATTAAGCAGCAAAATGACTAATTACTAATTCTTAATTGGGGTTGAGAAACAGGAAGGCTTTGATTATAATTTTCAAATAATTATTTGTCTTCAGTGTGACCCTGGCCATTCTCTTATTCATTCATTTCATCACTCACTCTTCTGCTACTTTTTGCCATTTGTCGAGACAGTTGACAGATGCCTCGGACTCAGCCTTCAGACTTGCCAGTTGACTGTCACACACATGCAATGCATTGTGTGATTTCTGTAGCACCATCTCCAGCTTTTTGCTTTGCTGCTTCTGTTGAGTTATAAAGAACCAAAGAACCAAGTATTTGAACTGAACTGCAACATTAATCAGCAATTGTTTATAATTTGGACATGATAAATTACAGTCAAAGTTATATCAAAATGATATATGATTAATTTATTGACAGATCATTGCAGCCCTAGTTCAAGTGCATGTTCACCTTCTCCTTCAGCTCCTTGACTAGTTGCACGAGTCTGAGTCGCTTGCTGACGATCTGCTCTGCTCTCGTCTGCAAACCACCAATCAGGACATCCATCTCCTCTACCCCCAGTCTGGTCTCTGCCTTCAGGGCCTTCCATCTGGAACGCGCCTTTCCGTCTTCAAACACAAACAGAGGGGCATTATGGGGGATATCTATATCTATCTATCTATATATTTCACGCTGTGATTCTTAGGCTATCTTTGCAGTTAATGCTATGCGCAGACTACCCAGTAAGAAGCCTTACAGGTAGCCTAATAATCACAGCATTGTAAATAGTGCCAAATTATCTTTATCTTTATAGATAAAACGACAATGTTATTGGGTTGCATCTGACACTCGTTTTTTTAATAACCAACTATTTGGAACGCATTGGACATTTTTGGAAATTGATTAAAACTGGAATAACCGTACATAATAACGAGCTAGGCTCCTGTAACTATGCAAGTCATTGGAAACAGCTGATGGAAAAGCCAAACCCTGCAGCTCCCCTTATGGACCTACATTGATGAATTTGAAACTAAACAACTAGTCTGATTGTGGGTAAGATCTCCAAAATATACAGCTATCGTGTCCCATCACTTTTAGAACCTTTTTAGAGACATGATTCAAAAAGAACAAAGATAACAATGAAACCATGGAACTGCCTCCAAGCATACTGCTTTGAAAAAAGGAAAACTGTGTGAAACATTTTTGATTTGATGTATAAGAAGAGGCCTTTAAATGTGAGAGGAAGAAAGAAAGGGGAGAGGTCAGCCTACCAGGGTTGGGTGGGCAAGACTGTGTCAGTAGCTGCTGTGAAGAGTCTAACCCCTCCAGCTGGGACATCATGGAGTCCAAGACTGACATCTGTCTCCATAGAACCTTCTGGATGCGACGGCTGTCCTACACATACACACACAAAAAAGAGACATTGAATACACAACATTGACATGTTTATTTTCCACACAAATAGGAACCGTGAAATCATCAACCAATCCACCAATCACAAAATTGGAAAACTGAAAGTAAGTGATGTACACTTGACAAGATTGAGATCTCCATAAACCATGACAAGTAAGTATACTTTGTAAACATACGATCAGGTATAGGAGCATCCTGTCTGCCTCCACATATTCAGACTGCTCCGGGTCCCCATAGAGGTCCAAGAGTGCCGGGTCACATCTCTCCAGAACCCTTTAATAAATATAAGGATAGATTTTGTGTTAAACAACCAGAGGAAGGAGCAAGATGGATTTGGTCAATGGATCATCTCTTCTTAAGGCATCCATTTGGGCTGTAAATGTAGTTCTGAATAAAACATTAAACATTAGGCTCAAACATAAGCGTGGCTTCTGCAGATTGCTCTTATGGGAATGCATTAACATTAATAATAGACAACTTGATGTTTATGTATTTATATATACACGATTAATCGTGCACTAAGGTTGAATTGATCTCAATACTACTTTAATTACAGGTATACAGTACATACGGCTATGCCGACAATAGAAGCTCCACAAACACAACACGCACCGTCAAAATAATAGATAAAGATACTAATACAAACAGGTGTAATTTGACAGTTTTAGAATCGCAGTAGCCCAAGTGTCCCCCAAACTGTTCACACGGATGGAATCGTTCAGAGAAAGAATTGTCAATACACAATAATTAGCAGAAATAAGGAAACCACTGAAACCACTACGTTCGAAGCCATTGTTTAAAGCCATGAAACGATTGCCCACTTCACTAAACCATCTTACAATTCGACATTAAAATACTCATAGTAGCTATTAATGGTTAGCCTCTATAGCTAAACCAAACTTTACTGTCTACATCCCTGCCACACTCTTAGAAACCTAACACAAATATGAAGTATTGAACTAAGCTTTAACCACTTGTCATTGTTAATATCGTTGATATACTATGTTTGTTTAATAATAGAGTGTATACTGACTTACGATTGAACAGTCGCCATTTGTATTTTCAAATATCGGCGGGGCAACTCGTGCTTTGATTGGTTTGCAGAGAGTGGTGCGTCACTTCCGACCAAGCATTAGCCATTCACATACCCGCTTTCTGTTCTTGGAATTTCAGAGAATAAAGTATATTCAACGAAGACAAATAATTGTTCTTACGTCTATTAAATACAACGTACATTATTAAATATGAATAAAACATCTATCTACATGTTTCCCCCCCTGATTTATGGGATGTCGATCATATATGCACAACACACACAGCAGTGCATTTCCGCTCACATTCATTCGTGCGTGTGGCTAAGCGCAATATACAGGGATTTGCTTCAACAACTATACACCTATTTTTCTGCAAAATGCATCGCAATTTTTCCCTTATAAAGGTTAGAGACAAATTGGACGGGAACAGATATGAGTTTAAATCCTAAAGGTGCAACGAATGGAGCAATACATTTGACAGGTATGGTTGGTGTAGACATGTTTTGGTGATGAGCTTGCAAGCCTTGGCACGGGATGCTAAAACTAGCCTGCAGGTTAGCCACTTAGCTAACTATGATGTTCTCTTTTTAACACTATGATGACATTGTCATTATCACCGAGTCCTACGTATGTTATTCTATTAAACGGTGAAAGAAAATGAATTAAATGGAATAACATAAAATTCGCTTGCATTTAAACTATGCAAGTAATTTCGATTGGCAAGCTAGCCAAGCAGCAGTGGTGGAAAACAGGCCATTATTTAATGTGTGTGAGGCTGTTATTGATGCTATCTTTGATATCCGATTCAGTATGGAACCTTAATCGTCGGTTATTACATTAGGTTTCTATTCATAAATGTATTTATAAACCGTTACATACTGTACTTCGAGGTAGAACCATGCATATTTGTTTTTTGGTTAGTTGCATTTTAGAGCCCGTTGCAGTTAATTACTTTAAAGAACATGTACTAAATCTATTGTTAATTTTATTTATAATAATAATAATAATAATAATATAATCGTCTCAAAAGCTGAATGATGGATCAATCATTGTTTAGATAACATGTTGCAATCATTAAACAGAAATTCCATCTTGTTTGTCTGTGTGTGTTGCAGGGTGACCCAGGTGTGTGTTTATTGTAACAAATTGTAACAATACTGACAGTTAAAAGGCAGAATGCCCATCCCTCCCCCTCCTCCTCCTCCTCCAGGGGGTCCCCCGCCACCCCCCACCTTCAGCCAGGTAAGCTCCCCCCTCCCCTCTTTCAGTTATACAATGAAAAAAATAGCAAGTAAATAAAGCATTATTTACACATGCTTGATCTGGTTCCTCTAATGATTTTGATGCTGGGATACCACTAACACCTCCAGGCGGTGGGTTGTAGCTGTTTATCGATGGCAGACCATTACTATAGTGTTACTTACTTATCCTGGTTTCATAACTGACTTACATGTTGAAAGCAAAGCACAATGAAAGGAGGCAGTTACCGTACAAAAAGAAAAGTCATCAGAGGTATTGGGCAGTATCGTCACTATTGTAACATACCACACGCATTATTGTCCTATCCTGTCTAGCTGACTTTGTAGAGAATTGATTTAACATGGGCAGGGGAAAGCAAAATGTATAGTCTGGTAATGTGCGGTTTGTGTAATGGCCGGTCCACGCACGGCCATGGCGTTTATCTCTGCCATTTTGCCGTAACATTGTGGACGAGCATTTCCTAAACTGCTGGAGGAGCATAAACATTTCCGAGATGTGATAAAAGCGACAAATCTCTGTATGAAAGGTGTGCAACGTCATTGATCAGGCATTTTGGGTTCAAACCGGCTTGCAGTTCACACATGGCGGCTATAAATTAGACTTAAGGGTTTGATTCCCTCTGTGGCCTCTAAGAATGTATGTGTAATGCAAACTTGCAAGAGGATAAAAACTGAATATGCACCTATAGCAACGCGTGTCCTCCCTCTTCTTTATTTCGCTTGACTTTAATCATCCATAAATTCACGCCAGGCCAACACGACCCCTCCCAAGCTGAACCGAGAGGAGGCCAAAGGTCGTGGTGCCCTGCTCACAGACATCTGCACTGGCACCAGGCTGAGGAAGGTGGCGGTGGTGGACGACCGCAGTGCCCCGCAGCTAGAGAGTAAGAGCCCAAAGACACCAAAGTCCCAAACACCAGCACCAACAGACCACCCATACATAAGGTTATATCAATACTTAAACCTACAACAAAAACAGCAGCCGCAGCAGGCGTCACTGTCGGACGAACAGAAGAGGGTGACCGGCGATAGGAGCGCTTCGTTTTCACTCCAGCGTAAGGACACTCGTTGCTCTTTCTCAACAGCAGGCTTCATGCAAGATGTGAAGGAACTGTGTTTAGCCAGTTTTGTTTTTGGGACTATTTACCAAATTGCAGCTAAGGAGTGTTTTTAAAAGTTACGGGTGATAGTATTTCGACCTTTTCGAAAATGGCATCTCGATGGCTGACATACTGAACTACTGCCACGTTATGGGAGGCAAGCGGTTATTTGCATCGTAGTTGATTGCAAATGATGTAAAGAATGACAAGGAAAATGATTTTTGACGATGAGACTGTGATCATTTGAGAGCTCTCCCACCTTTACTAAAATAGAGACATAAATACATTGTAGCCAGTCATTTTAAGTTATTTAAAGTCAATTACTTTCCATCATTATTATTAGTTAAATTTTAGTTTGTTTTGGATTTAGGGGGATGAGTCTATATTACATAATTCTAATTTACACAAAATAAATTTACTGGTTAAGAAATAAATAATGGACACATAGGCTCTTCCTATTTAAATCTTATGATCATATAAGAACATTCTAAGCAATTTCCTCAATCATTTTCAACATTTTTGATCAATAAGATCAAGAATTGATCACCCAACACATGAGCTAGTGTAAATTGAGTTGCTGGATTGTCCAAATGTCAACGGCCCGTTTGCTCTCACCCCAACAGATGCCCCCTCAGCTAGAGAAGTTAGATTAGAAAATAATTTCCGCAAAAAATTGCAGTAAAAAAAAAAAAACAGTATCCATGCACATTGGTGATCAATACATTTGAACAAAGGATTATCAACTAATCATCCAAATTCCAATTCCTTCAGGCTTAAACCCTTATTTACACATACTTTTAGTAACATTTTTACATAAACATTTCCCCATACGACCACTGGTTCATGCACATTTTGTATGTTTTTGTTGAGTAAGTCTTCCACTTTACTTTAACTGTCTCTTCATGACATACTTATTTTAAAATTCTTCATAACTTGTCATTCTCTTGTTACAAATCTTCATATGTCTATGCCATTTTAAGTCTTGAGTTTTATATTTTGTTGCTTGCCCTTTTTTTCTGTTTTCCCACAATTAGGTCAGATGTCAACTTAATACGATAATACATGTCAAATTTGTGGATGGAGTTCTGGGTAGTTCTAGTTAAGAATCACAGCACTTATTTAGTTAAACGTATGTCCATATATTGTTAATGAAACAACTGGCTAAAACAAAGCTGTGAGCATCATGCATATAAGCTATTGTTACTTGGCATGCTAGTTTCTGTCTGCGAGCTTGAAGGAATGATGGTGGGTGGGAAGAAGTTGAGTGGAGGCATAAATGATGCCACTGATAATTTGAAATAACTTTTCTATTAATGTCTTCAAAAAACTTTTATTTGACCAAAACACAAATATATGCATTGAAGTAAATTTGATTATAACCCTCATCATACAACATTCATATTAATAAATACCATTGCGTGAAATGTTAATGTAAAGTTTAAATGTCAGCTTGTCGTACTTGAATACAGTTATTTTCCAAACATGACTTTCAATTGATCAATGCTGAAATCTCAACTCTTCTTCCTCTTCCTCCCAATGAACTGCCGCACCGCTCTGTGATGTAACTTTAACTTGACGTCAATTGATGCTCTCCCACTGTTTTGTGTGTTGAATATCACGCTGTCCTCGTGACGCCCGGCGGAGCAGCCTGCCACCGTAAACAATGACCTCACTTCTACTGTCGTGTCTCACTGCATCTTGTTTCATCGTCATTCCACCTAACCTCCATGTTAAACACAAAAAAAACCTCCTTCATAGAAACATTCGTACAATGGTAGTGAGATGTTGGTAGTGCTAGTTTGCTAGTCATGCTTAAAGGTTGCATCGTGTTATGATTTTCACATTTTTTTAATAAAACAAAATGAAGTGGTTAGCTTGAAATAACGTTTGTAAAACAAACAGACGAGTACAGTTGTAAACACATGTTTTTATTATTTGATCAAAAAGTGGAAAGCCTTGCCAATGTTAAAATCGTACAGATACAACCTTTAACGATAGTGTGCTGTTGAAACATGCTAAGCGTTCCGCTCACTGTGTGAATCCTTCTTTCTAGAACCGAAAGGAGGCGGTTCTGGAATCGGGGGCGCCGGTATGAGTGGAGCAGGAAGCCCATCGGGCTCTGTTCCACCAATAGGAGGGCTGTTCCAGGGCGGGGTTCCTAAACTTCGGCCAGTCGGTGGTAAGTCGCTCACCGTCGGCGATCGGTTGATGAACTTGGGAGGGGGACGATGTCTGGAGAGCGTAAGTGCAAGCGTTTCGTTTTTGCTCCTCAGACGGTTCTTCTGGTCGCTCCCCCACCACCCGCGGCGCCGCCCCCAGGCCCCCCAGCCATCGCCCCGATGACGCAGCAGAGAGCCCCTCCCCGCAGGCCATGTCGCCCACGGAGCCGGGCCGCGCCCATCGCCCGTCGCTCCCCAACCTTGCCTCCTCCTCCTCCCCCTCCGCCCCCTGCTCCTCCCCCTCCTCGGCGGCCACCTCCCCCTCCGCCAGCATGAAGCACTCCTCCTCTGCTCCTCCCCCTCCTCCTCCCCCAATCTGTCGGCGCGGTAACGCACCCTCCCCTCCCTCCTCCTCGTACAACAGGGAGAAACCACTGCCCCCCACCCCGAACAACACGCCGCCCTTACCCGCCAAGCCGCCGCCGTCGCCTGGCAACAGCAGGCGGCCCCCGACCTCTGGCGGAAACTCCGGAGGTTCCTACTCCTCTCTGGCCCCTCCGCTGCCTCATTACCGGCTCGCCAACGGGCCGTCCGGGGCCGCAGGGCTCGAGACTGCGCCGGATCTGCCCCAGCGACACAATTCCCTCGGCAACAAGAGGCAGGCTCCCTCCCCGGGGGGCCACACCCCCACCAGAGGCCCCGCGCCTCCACCTCCTCCTGCCTCTCCCACCCCTTCCCAGCAGGGAGGCACCAGGCCTCACCTACCGGTCAGAGAGCCACCAGGCAGAGCCACAGGTAGGGGGGGAAATGTTCTGGGTTCAAACAACCAATGTCGCAATGTCGTAGTTCACCTGTTGGTGTCCTTGAGCACAATGCCCAAGCGGCTCCTTAATAACATGATATGTATTTTAAGTGTCTTTGGTTAAAAGCATTTCATACATGACTAGTAACAAATGCTAATCGATCCAGATGACTTGACACTGATCAGGTTATTTTTTGTTCGGGTTATCCCTTATAGCTTATTATAGCTTTTTCATATAAATTCTTAGCCAATCTTGCACATCACTGCCCGTGGTAACATTAATCAATCTCTCGCTCTCTTGCTCGCGCTCTCGCTCTCTCTCTCTCTCTCTCACACTCTCTCAGCACCACCACCCCCGGTTCCTGGCCAGGCTTCCTTGAGGACCGGCAGCAGAGAGGCCCCGCCTCCCCCTCCCTACAGGACACACGGTAGCCCCTCCCTGTCCTCTGACCCCCCTACCCGGGGGAAGCCCCCTCCTCCCCCATCCCGCACTCCTGCTGGACCTCCCCCGCCTCCCCCTCCCATCCGCAACGGACACTCCTCCTCCTCCTCCTCCTCCTCCGTCCCGCGCTCCTTCGTCGGTGAGTGCGTTGGCCTTGTCCCTCTCTGTCTCTTCTTTTGTTTTAGAATATTTTTTCCCATGACCCATTTGGTTTTGAATCTCTACCATTTCACACCTCTTCAACCCCTCAAGCCTCTTCCTTAATGTACGTTACCTTGACGTGTTCACAGGGTAGTTCATCAATTAGTTTAAAGTACGGTGAGCATAATTGGGAATAATTATTGTGTGTGTCTGTGTGTGTGTGTCTGTGTGTGTGTCTGCTTTTCTCTCAAAACAGATGATTTCGAATCAAAGTATTCCTTCCATTCACTTGACGACTTCCCTGCTCCCGAGGAATACAGGCACTTTACTAAAATCTACCCCAGCAAGGCCAACAGAGGTACACACACACACACACACACACACACACACACACACACACACACACACACACACACACACACACACACACACACACACACACACACACACACACACACACACACACACACACACACACACACACTTATAGATAATGCCATTGTGTCATTTAATGTAGTCCTTCATTTGTTTGTATGTTTTGAAGTTCCGATAATGAGAGGAGCACCCCCACTGCCTCCAGTTGGAAGGTGAACCCAGAAGGACCCGGACATCAGGCCTTTACCTGGCTTTTATGCACGCACTCACAAACAAACACTACATTTCATACCCTGGCGGATGCAGACAAGCACACACACTTGCATATGAGAGTTATGCATGCCAACCGAATACATGCAACAGTTCCAGAGACCTGCACAGCCACAACACAACATGCAAAGGCAAACATAACACTGAATGCTACAGAGACACACGCACACACGCAAACATAAACATTTCCCTTGAATGACACTGTATCTGAGGCATGCTGCCACCATTCCTTCACAAGAGACACATCAACACAAGCGGGTACGGGGGGCAGTTTCAGTGAAGTCAGCGGGATGACGCTGACTCCCATACACACCACAACTTAAACAGCTTTTTGCTGGCTGGCTCGCCCATTCAATGCTCGTCAGGGGGCTTGTTGCAATCCCCTTGCCATGGAGAATGACCAACCATCTCCATAGTAACACTCCACGGTCAATGGCAGGACCTTGCATGCCAAGAATTGTGCAGAGCCTACTGGGGAGCTAGAGACTTGTAAGGGCCCTTTTCTTCATTTTAACTCAGCAGTACTGTTTAAAAAAAAGAAAAGAACACAACTGTAAAAGTCCCTGGAATCTCAGTTGTTCAATCAAATCACATGTGCACCCTGCCTTGTCCTCAGTTATGAAGTGTCCTTGTGAGTTAAAATCAAAACGGCCCACCTGCTTTAGTCAAAACCTCCAGTCAGCTTCAGGCTGTTTGTGCTTCGCCAGCACCAGGCGTATTATTCCTGCATATCTTCTGCAGATTGGTCGGCACACTGATGGCAGCCACTGCCTCATTTTAATCCACTTGAAGGGCAAATTCTTTTCGGCCTTTGACTGGTATTAAAAAAATATGTGTCCACGGATGGGGGAAAAAATTATTTGGATAATCTTACACCGACAAAGAATCTGTTCCAACAGACTTGCAACAAAGATTGACCCAGTAGGTTTCGGAGTAAGAGGGGCGAAAAGGGCCAGGGACCACGTTAACTGTGAAGGTGTAGACCCCTCTCATGTGTAAGACATGTACACTACTTATACTGCACCATTCACGAGGAGGGGTACCAGGTACTAGTCGGGTACTGCAGAGAAGAGGACTCTTCTGCTGACGTCACCATGGCAGGGTTGATGATGTCATGGCGGATCATCTCTCAGACTTCTAGTAATGGAATGGATCTGCAGGGACACCGCAGCCAATGGGAATGTGTTGCATTGGGAGCAAAACAAAACTCCCTGTATTCTTTTAATGATCTTGCCTTGACCATAATGCTGGACTATATTACAGGGAACCAGTGTGCGGTTTTATAATGAAAATCTTGCAGGGAGTCTTTGGGAATTGAACGCCTCTCATCACCATGGAGACTGCCCTAGAGCTGGGATTGGAACGCAGACCATACCGCAAGCATCCACTGATGAGGCAGCGCCCACAGCACAAGTAGACAGGAAACCCAACTGTCAGCAGAGTAACGTTTTGGGAGAACTGAGAAGCTTCAATTTGACATGGTTTCCTGACCATTTCTTTTTTTTAAGTGCCAAGCACGGCAGAGTTTAACTATGGCAAACATTACGAGACGTATGATTGACCTCAGATATTGTCGTGGTAACCTTCAAGTGGTGGGGGGGGTGATTGAGTTGACGAGGGGATGTATTGACAAATGGAAAAGAGGTAGGATCAGTCATTTTGGTGATTCAAGTGTTGTCTGCTTTGATCGCTCGCATCTTGAGGGGAAGTGAGGAACCCTCAACGAAAAGGAACCATGTCATCCAATCAACTCTTCTTGCCTCCCCGACCGTAGTTGCTAACAGCTTAACATACACAAAAAAAAAAAAGACTCAAACTGATGCATGTCTCCGATCAGTCCATCTGTGTTCTAACAGCATGAGAGTCCGGTCTCTTTAGTGCAGTGTTCTAATCCCAGCCGGCTTCACACGTTTAATTTCCTTTTTGAGTTGAACTTATTCCATTCCATTTCCGGTTGGTTATTAAATGTTGCTTTGTGTGTTGAATAACAATGACTTTAGTGTCTGTAGCTTATTAATCAGTACCTGATCAAGGTGTGTATGCGTGTGTATGTGTGTGTGTTAGGGAACTTTGTATGGTGTGATTTCTGTGATCATACATTTACAGCATTTAAAAAAAAAAAGCCAGGAAGTGTTAATCTTTTTATGTTCACCTTTAATGCACAATGAAGTCAGAAAAGTTTGTTTTTTTTCCTCAAATTTTCTGAAAAGACTACCATACTAAAAGAGGGGGACTGTTCCTGAAAGTATTTCTCAAAAATCGAAAGGGTGTATCACTAAAATAGGATGAAACAAAAGTAATGGTGGTTGAGTGAAAACACATCGTTTAAGTGTATGGTCAAATGTTAGAGGAGGAGGAGTTTGCACTGAAACCTACCAGATCTTCTGGGCAGGACCCTGAAGACTGTTCACTGGCCCCAGGATCCCACCGGGACCTGCTTATTATTTTGTAGGGTTCTTTTGGAAGAGTACAGAGGCTCCATGTTTTCTTCAAATGGCATTGAGTGGTTGGTTGTTTGTTCTTTTTGTACAGATGTATTTGTGAGACCAAGGATGGAGGTTGAGGGAGTGGCTTAGTGGTCATATTCCTTGACAGTTAACAATACCGCACAGATTTATGGCCATTATATTATGGGGTTGAGATTTGAAAAAAAAAGTGCTTGTCTATAATCACTTTTCCACTGTAGTCTCCTACCCATATAGCTTGTCGACAACTCTCATCTCTTTTAAACAACAATTTAATTGGTCTTCCTTTTTTGGGGGGATAATTGTCCTAATGTTCTCCTCTTGGTTAATTTGTTTGCCTTATGAAATGCTTGCTTGTTGATTCAGGAATTGTATAGTCCTAATAGGCTTAGATAAAACGACTAACCGCTTAGTCCAATATGTATACATAATAATATTGTATCGTTCGGACTTAACAAAAATGGAGGTATGGTGTAACTGTTTTAAGCACTGCAGAACTAACATAAACATGAATCTATTTTCACCCCGTCTCTCATTGTGTATCTGCAGTTTCCCTAATTGAGATGCGGTAATTCGTTGTACACCAAAATGCACACTCTTAACACCCTTCTTCCTCCCCCACGTTTCATTGCCAAGATCTTAACCATCGATCATAACTCAGCCAGGTGTTGTACCAATACAGATAACATGTCTGATTAAAAAAAGTAAATGTCTAAGTGGCTCAAGTGTTTCTTTTTGATCCATCACATAAACCATGTTCCATGGCTTGGTAAAACTGTAGGCAATCTCTTTTTTGGAATTGAGACAGGAGGATAGTGTGCAAGACATAGCTGCAGAGATCACCTACCAGTCTCACCTCCACGTAAACAAACACCTAGTATTTTTTTTATCAAATGTGTGTGTGCAAAGCCTACAGTAGACGTAACGTCTACAATGGGTGCAAACCGCACTGCCAGACAGTAACAATAGAAGTTGACATGTTTCCCTGTGGCAAATGTGTAAAATGTCATGGTTAAGGCCAACACCACCAGCATCTCTAGTGTTATGGTTTCCATGGTGACAAGCTAGGGCCATGGTTAGTGTCAATCCCTGAGTGTTTGGTTTGTTTTTCCACCACACATGGTGGAAAAGGGCAAGTTGATAGACTAGAATAAATCGAAATAAATTAACTTAATTTAAATCCTAAATCTAAATGCTTAATCTGGAGATAAATCGTACATATAAATTAAATCTTTATATCCTATCCTAATTAGCATATCTGTTGAATCGATTTTAGATTTCGATTTAACATATTCTAATTTGATATACTGTATGTGAAAAGTGACATGGAAATTGCTGTGCATTTTGGAGAGATGTTTAGTTGCTAAATCTGGAAAAAGTCAAAGACGTTTCTGAGAAGCAAAAGTTTACAAACGACATCCCATATATGGTGTAGAGGCCATATCAATTATTCTCTCCAACAAAGCAGGGAAGAGATGCCCTGATTGGTCAAAATCAAGTTGTCAAAATCGAGTGGTCAGCAAAGTAACGGTTATACTCAAAGCAAGTCCTCATAAGTTGGATAATGACGGATAATAAGTCACATAACCATAAATGATATACTACAATTTCTGGTTCATTTTCGACAATATATAATTTCTTAATGATATGGACGACTGTAAACAGCACCATACGGATATATTCCCTTTACCTTGACAAAGATTTTGTTACAGACACGGCTTTAAATGACCAGCAGAGGGTAGTGATACAATTACAGGAGTCTAATATCAAATCATGTCAATCTAACTGTTTCCGGGTTCATGGGTGATGTTTACCGGAAGAAACAAAACAGCATGCTCCATGTGCAATATACTTGAGTGCATGGGACAGGCACAATAATCAATAACGTTTTCATTTAATACAAAAATCGTATAACGTTGCCGTTTTGGGCATATGGTTTAACAGTTGATTATAGTTTTGGGAAGTGTCGCTTGTAAGTCATGGAAGAAGTTATTAAGTTACCGCAGACGGATGAAAAACCTAAAACCAAGAAGAGGCTGCGCGTACCGAAATACAACGCAAAACAAGAGCTTATAAAAAGACAGAGAAACGTGAAGAATCTTACCGTTTTAGGGGAAAATGACGCATCTGTCAAACTATTGGAGGATCTCGTTTTCGGTGCAGAGGATGAGTTGGTGGAGAGACTAGTTGAGGTGGGCATTTTTCATAATTTTATCCAACCAGCACTCAAAGCTGGTATTCATTGATTAAACCACCAGTTCGTGGTGTTTAACAGCAATACTGTACTACTCTGATTCAATGTCTCCGCTAATGTTATTACATCATAATACGTTTGTATTAAACATTAAAACCGCGCATATAACATAATCATACAAGTCAATCTGTTGTTTTATAAACGTGGTGTCATAGAATACAAACTATAAACGTTTCTGTTAAGATTATTGTCAATGTCCGCGGTCATAAAGTTATTAACAGTATAACGGCTTAATAACTAGTTATTGCCCAATGCAACAAGTACGTTACACTTTCTGTAAAAACGTCCAATCTCCCCTGCTGGGCTTTAACAGGACAAGCAAGGGGCGTCATTATTAGATGACGAAGATGAAGGTGACTTGGACGACCCAGAAGTGGAGAGCGAGGCTCATCTAAAGGTCCCATCAGCTAAGAAAGCAGCCTGGGTCGATGACGATGACGAGCGCAAGGAAGAGTATGTAGAATGTGGGCGATATGTGCCATAGGTTTAAATGGACATAATCAAAGCCTCGAGTTAGGCACTTTTCATGTAGTATCTCCTTTTGTCCGCTGTCTACTTAACATTCACACTACTCAACATACATAACATTCCCTGAATCATTTTACACTCTGTTAAGTTGTCGTTTTATAAGCTTGGTTGTGCATTTTTTCTGAATTTCTTGGAGCTAAAATGTTTATGTATTATTTCGGGGTATAATTCTAAAAGCGCTCATGGTTGGGCGGGATCTGTCTTTGCTGTTGTCATAGGTACATTACTTCCAGCCCACACAACTCCCAATTTCTCCTCTTTATTCTAGGCCAACGTTGTTTCCATTGTTTTGTTGATGTTGACCCTGAGAATTATTTCTAGAGACTTACGGACCTCTAGCAAAACTCAACTAAGATGTTAAAAAGCAGATTCAGATTGTATTCAATGTCATTATGTCTGGTCTCGCAACCAGTCACCTCCAGTCCGGCCCTTAATACCTTCCCCTACCTTCCTCTATCCCTAGAGTGGACATGAGCCATCGCTTCCGTAAGTACCTGACCAAAGGAGAGGCAGAGTCAAAGATGACGAAGCAGAAACTCCAGCAGAGGATGACGGAGCAGTAAGTAGAATACTATACTGCAGCTTTCCATTCACACAGTTCTCTCACTCACTCACTCACGTATGCACACACATACTCACATGTTCTCTCATATATTTTCAAATTATATCGTCCTAATCTCGGTTTGTTCCTCACTTCTCACGCTCTGTTTGACTTTGTTCCCGTCTGTCTGATCATCCCCCAGGTTTCAGAAGTCAATGGGAGGAAAGCCATCCTGGGCGGAGGTCAAAGTTAAGAAGAGCAAGAAAAAAGGTTCCCACATTGTTGCATTCTTTTGAAGCTTATTTCTTATTAAACAAAAAAGACGCAAGTTAGGGCTGGATTAGTATTGCTGTAAAACCAAGCGTAAGCATATGCGACCTGCTGCGACCTGTGGGCAGACTTGCTGCAGCATTACGCGGCCAAAACGCATGATAGTCCACTTGGGGCAGACCACAGTAATATCAGATTCGGAACTTGTGCAAAAGCATGTGTATTGCGTGCTCATGTAAATAAACAACATGGAGACACTTGTAGAGGAAGAGCTGATCATTTTACTACTGTCCAGACGGCGGCAGAAAAATGCATCGAAAGAGTGTTATCATACAGGTGTGGGAAACTGCGGATTAGGTCAGACAGTCTCTCTCGAAACTTTCCGCCATGCTAATAATAACTTCCCAGTCTCTGACCTCGAGGTCACTGTTTATTCTCTCGAGCGCCCCCAACTTTCTTATTGTAGTATTGCATCTTGCGGACGTGTTGTGTTCGACCAACACACGTTGGTTACTGAATACGCATGGCAGCCATGATCCGTACATGTATGCGTTGTCAGCAAGTCAATTCCAGCCCTTAGGCGTCACTCCATATTGATTTGTTAATGCACAACATCATAGCCTCACGATATACATGCGCTAGAATATAACATCAATATATCTCGTTCTACCACCGTTTCAGGCGACGATAGCGAGGAGGATGAAGATGAGGATGATGATGATGACCTGCTGAGGAAGACTGGGAACTTTGTGGCGGCCTCTGAAACCCTCCCATCGGGGACCCTACGGGTCAGTACTGTCTGTCTGTATGTCTCGACAGGGTCGGTGAGTGGTGAGCTCTCTCCCCTACTTCCTCTTTACCCATGAATGCCTGCCTTCAACATTCTGGTCCCCAATGTGCAGGAGACAAAGGAAGGCTAAAAGCTGCAGCCAGCTCCCTATATCCATCCACAGGTTTGAAGTGGAGCTTGTCCCCAGCTTTTCATCTCTTGGAGACATTCAGCCATTAGCTACCTCTCCTAGACCTGCGCCCGCCTACCACCCCCCCATATTCTCACCACTTTCTTGCAGCCCTCCATTGAGATCATCCTGACCAGCTGCATCTCAGTTTGGTACGGTTACTGCACAGCAGCAAACCAGAAAGTCCTGCAGTAGGTCGACAAGCCGGCCCAGCACCGGTACTCACCAGTACTCAGCTCCAAGCCATCAAATACATTTACTGGAAACACTGACTACGCAGTGGTCTCAGCATCAACAGAGATCCCAGCCCCGCGAGCCACGGACAAATCTCCCCCACTGCCCTCTGGGAGGCGCTACAGGAGCCGCTTCTAACCTCCAAGCTGTCACTGATCTAAACCAATTACTCTCTTTTTCACTACTGCCTTGTTCACTTTGCATTTGCAGCTCTATTAAATCTCTCTGTTTGCACAGTTGCGTTGTTTACAATGCCATTTGCACAGCTCAACCACAGCTTTTTTGCAGTACTGCTATATTTGCAATGCCATTTGCTCTATCAAAAATAACATAAATAGATTTTTTTAAATGCCATGTTTATTTCTAGTCCCCCCTGTCATAGCCCTCCTTTCATTAACATTTGTGCATGCACAAATGGGGTTAATGACAATAAAGTTTGTGTGTTACTGATCTTGACAACAGAATGTGCTTGTGTGTCTCTAATCTTAACTTCCGAATGTGTTTGTGTGACTCTGATTGTGCTGAGCAGGTCAAAAAGTGTCTCCACGCCAACGCTGCTCGTTCTTGCAGTGACCAGCTGACCACCGTCCAGTTCCACCCCTCTGCCCAGGTTGTCATGACGGCAGGACTCGACCAGTCCATCTCCCTCTTCCAGGTGCTTACTCTCTCCCTCACTGTCGAGGGACTCCGCACTCTCCACTTGGTGTTTGATTGCTTTACACTTCTTTACGTTGTTGGACACTTTGTTGGGTCTTCTCTTTTGTTCATGAGCACTGATAATTTGTTTCCAGCGCCACAGGTTGAACTTGTTTGTATTTTATTTAAGTGAAAAGCTTCTTTGAAAACCACAAGGTGAATCAACGTATGTCCCATCCTGTCTTGCCCCCCCCCCCCCCCCCCCCCCTCTCCCCCGCTCATAGGTGGACGGGAGGACCAACCCGAAGATCCAGAGCATCCACCTGGAGCGCTTCCCCATCCACAAGGCCCAGTTCAGCCGCGACGGCGAGTCGGTGGTGGCCACGGGCGTCAAGAACAAGATGTTCTACATGTACGACATGATGGAGGGCCGCGTGGTGCCTGTCTTCTCCGTCAGGGGTGAGGAGGAGTTTTGTGTGTGTGTGTGTGTGTGTTTAGGATGACCGATGAGAACAGTGGTTCAGCTTTGCATCTGGATACTGGCAGAGCATGACATGAGCACCACCAGGGTCAGGGGTTAAATTCCCGACTGAGTCCACCCTCATTAAGAATTCATACACTCACCGTATGGTGAGACACCTGGGATAAAACCTATTTTGCAATGGCAGGAGCTGAGGAGGCATGAGATGTAAAAGCATGTGCATGTCTAGGGACTCAGTTCTCCTCCCAGTTCAAAGGTACTGGGTTTGATCCCCCCCCATGTCAGCAGCCTAGTCCTTGAGCAAGATGTCTAACAACTACTGTCAATCTACGTGCTCATTAATTACATGTGTTTGTAATTATATATATTATAATTATTGTAATAATATTTGTATTTGCTTTGGGGAAAAAAACATAGTGACTCAAGGATGTGTATTTTTCTCTCTCTCTCTCTCTGTGTGTGTGTGTGTGTGTGTGTGTGTGTGTGTGTGTGTGTGTGTGTGTGTGTGTGTGTGTGTGTGTGTGTGTGTGTGTGTGTGTGTGTGTGTGTGTGTGTGTGTGTGTTTCTGCAGGTCTGAAGCAGGCCAGTGTGAGGGAATTCTCTGTGTCTCCCGAGGGAGACTCTCTGCTGCTCTCCGGGAACGACGGATACCTGCACGTCCTGAAACTCAAGGTGTGTGCTGCCGGTCCATCATGGGCCGAGGCTTGAGGCGCTCTTCTAGTTTCTCCCTGTGCTACCATGTGTACTCTATTGCAGTAGAACTCCACTGTACGTCAGAGGACGTACTTTGGAGCTCAACAATGTGGGCAGGACCAGATGCATTTCCATCATTTCTTGTATTGCATGCAATGATCGATTTGACTCTCACCATCAAATGTTTTGTGTCTCCAAATGTTACTTCATGTTGATCATTGAGAAGAAACATAACCAACCGTTGTACTTGTTTTGTGTGCATGCAGACAAAGGAAGTGGTTCAGAGTTTGAAAATCAACGGCTCTGTAAGCGGAGTGGCCTTTTCTCCCGATGGAAGCAATGTCTTCGCACAATCTGGTAGGTTCCTATTCCCACCTTTGGCAGCGTGAGGACAATCTCTCTGCCAAGGGCCATCTCTCTGGTGGAACCATCTCTCTGGTAGAACCATCTCTCTGGTGGAACCATCTCTCTGGTAGAACCATCTCTCTGGTGGAACCATCTCTCTGGTAGAACCATCTCTCTGGTGGAATCATCTCTCTGGTAGAACCATCTCTCTGGTGGAACCATCTCTCTGGTAGAATCATCTCTCTGGTGGAATCATCTCTCTGGTGGAACCATCTCTCTGGTAGAATCATCTCTCTGGTAGTGGTAAGACTATCTCTGATAAGACTATCTCTCTGGTAGAATCATCTCTCTGGTAGGTGTACCTTTCCGGTAGATCTGGGCAACATGCTTTTTTTTGTTTACACAAACATCTGATCATATAATTTGGCCAAAGTCCTTAAAGTAACAAATCTTTCAAAAGTAAAATCTGTTTGATTACAGATCTTAATTTAGGTCGTCCATGTTTGTGTTGCATGGATTATTTTGTGTTAATATAATGCTGATAGACAAACAGTGTAAACAATAAAATTGTGTGTGTGTGTGTGTGTGTGTGTTGCGCAGAGGAGGGCGAGGTGTATGTGTGGGACATGCGCAGCAGTCGCTGTGTTAACAAGTTTGCAGATGATGGCTGTGTGAAGGGAACCAGCATCGCCACATCCAGGAACGGACAGTACCTGGCCTGCGGGTGGGTCACACTCTAACAAACACCCCCCCCCCCCCCCCCCCCCCCCAGGGCACACCCAGAATAATTCCTGAACTAATGTAAGTCATCTGTTACATTCGTGTAATGTGTAAAACTATCTATCCAGCTCTCAGTCGGGAGTGGTCAACGTCTACTCTCAGCAGGACTGCCTGACATCAGCCAATCCCAGGCCTCTGAAGACGCTGATGAACCTGGTCACCCCTGTGACCTCTCTGGCCTTCAACCCCGCTTCTGAGATCCTCGCAATGGCCTCGCAAAACGAGGACGAAGCCCTGCGTCTGGTGAGTCCTAAAGGAACCCGAAAATCTGCCCTTGGTTGTAGTAATGTTGGTTGGTTTGTTGTTAACAGTGGCTCTTGTAGTATTGGAAGGATCTGAAGCTGTCTTCCATTAGTTGGTATAGTGGTTAGGGATGGCTGCGATAAAGGAAATTATGTTGATTTTTCTGATTATGAATATCGGGGGATAATAGGGGAATTATTGTTAATACTTGCCCACTTACCCAATGGTGCGCTGAATGGTGTGTTGTGTGGGCTGTGTTTTTAGTTTTTGTGTCCTATTTGTGTCCAGGTCCACCTCCCCAGTTTGACAGTGTTCTCCAACTTCCCCATCACCACGAAGAAGAAGTACATCCACCGCACCAGCTGCCTAGACTTCTCACCACATAGCGGCTTCTTCTCATTGGCTAACAACAAGGGCGACGCCCAACTGACCCGGTTAGTCCCATCCTCCTTTACAATGATAAACTTTACAATGAAAAACTCAAGCATTACATTTCAAGTGTAATGTGTGAAATGTGATGGAAAATAGAAAGTGTATAAAAACTATTTTTATGCATGAATGCTTAGCTTTTATTAACTAGGTAATGATAAAGTGTATTTGCTGCTGCATTAGTTAAACTAAAATAATTACTTTCTTTAAACTAAAAAGTTGTACCAAATAATTTGGACCAATACCACCATTGCATAACCTACCAAGAGTAAAACATACTAAATGATTCTGATTCAACATTCACAGCATTCAGATTCTGACAGATTTCTCTCTCTGCTTGCTTTTCTCCAGGTTGCTGCACTACAAGGACTTTTAAATAAACAAGGATTACATAACACTCAGTAACAGGAGGCCAACATTAGAAGCCTTTGGGGTACAGATTGTTTGGAGTTTATGACAGATTACAAGTTGAAAGTGTTCACTGACAAACTGAATCTGTCTGTAGTTGCCCCGTATCTTGTTATTGGATATTCACCACACAGTTTCAAAGTACAATGTTAAAGAGAACAATGGTTTTATTTGGACTGGGTCAGAATCGCTTGGTAGACGAGACCTATGTACCGCTGGGCCGCTTGAATGGCTTCCATGTAAAAACTCTTTGTTGTTTTTGTTATTATTTTTAACACATTATTGTATAAATGAAGTAAAATAACCCTGGTATATCCATTCTAATCGATTGTTTCTTGTTTTTGTGGGCCCAGCTCAATCCCTAATTGGGTTTGGGCTTCAATCCCGTTTTATTCTCCACAAAAGTCCTTGTTGCTCTACAGATCAAATCAGTTTTGTCCACCTCCCATCCAGCTGAAAATGGTGCTTTAAATAAATACATATGTATTAATAAGTAATATATAACGGCTAGTACAGGATCCACACTCATGCAAACTTAGAAAACGATAATGAAGCTAGTTGGCTGGATCCAAACATTGAAGGCGGTGAGTAGCAATATGTAGTATTGAATCCAATAATACCCATCCTATCATTTAGCAGGCTTTTAGCTAAAAGAATTCTATCTATGTATTAGTGTAAGATGCATAAAATAAATCTAAATGACACAGTGTTTCCTATTCCTCTCTCACTCACACACACACCTGCCCTAGGAATGTCCCCTTTCCTGTTGGTTGGCCGTGAGAATGGAAAGCATTTCCATCATGTCAGGTCATAGGGCGTAAAAACCAAAAAACCAAACTGTTGAATAATACCAAATGGTGATTGTTATAAAAAATATGAATGAGTGCAGTGCCTGAAACACATGTATTAAAAAGCCCCAGGAAGTTATCTAGCAAGCTATTCTATATCTACTGTGCTTCCTGAGGAAACAACATAGTGTGGCTTGTCTATCTCTCAACGCTGCGCCTTGATTCAAACTTGCCTGACAACTTTTTATCTATTTACCTTTTACAAGCAGTCAGCCAATACGCGACTGCTCACTGATATGACACACCCTTTACTGTGGGATGGGAAGTCATGAACACACGCATAAACAAGCCACACTCTTAAGTCCCGTGGGGTTAGGCGCTTTCAGGTTCGCTTGAGGAAAACTACTATTCCGAGACACCCAGAGGAGAGACATTTAACACTTAAGGTAAATACAAATAGATAGAACTACTAACAATATAATTAGCTAAACACATGCAAACTAATAATTAGAACTAAATGGATAACCTTGTACTTAGTATTCTGTAAACACTAATCTTTCATAGCAATTCCAATTAGAAATTTCATCTATATGTTGTCGTACAACATCCTGGTATTGTACTGCATTGTAAAGTCGATGTCATATATTTTATACATCGGATTCTGTGGCTAGTAGCTATATCTTGTATAATATAATACACATACTTGGCCATCCTGTCTGGGAAGCCAAAAAACATGCAAACCTGAGATGGAGAGCACATGGCGAAACAAACCTTAGACTCAAACATCTGATCATGAGGCGGAGATCAATGGCTTAATCTATAGATTGTGATGAGCCCATTGTTAGGCCTATGGGTTGAACGTAACCAAAGATGAGTCATGGTGGTGGTTTCTGTAGGTGAAGAAATATTGTACCTTGGCTCTGAAAGGACAGATGTTTGACTTGAAGTCGAGATGCACAAAGGGTGTGGCTTCATCTCCATTAATCCCCACCTCTCCCGTTCACGTGCACTACGTCCCCATGTGAGCTGTCCTTAAGCCTGACTCTGGGATACTGTAAACATCTCCAGAAGCTGTTCTTATGATTGACATTGTTGCTAAAACATAACTTGTTTTGGTAGCAACAATTACATACATTACACACAATCACACATTTTTCATATTGTGGTAAAACACTGTCAGCTGTTGCCATCTTAGTACAGGATATTTAGTAGGCTTCTTTTATTGTAAAGTGTCTTACAATACTTCAGTGCATACATTTATTAGCATGGGTGCCAGCCCCATTATGAATCAAACCCCTAACCCTGTTGTTAAAGCCAGGCTTAGGGGTTCATCCGTCAAAATAGTTTGCCAATGTATACATTTCAGCAAAGATTTACAAAACATCATGATTGACGCCATACTGTACTAGTTATCTACTGTTGTAGAGGGTACCACTCTGTTCCATACTGTTATTTATTTTTCAAATTGTTTCTATACTGTTCCATGCTGTTCTTTAATGATAGGGTCCCACACATTCAATTACTGTTGTATAGGCCCTACACTGTTCTTTATGTGCTAAAGGATACTGCATAGCCAGTGTCCATACAGTTTGATGTGGTCCTTACCTTTTTACATACTGTTTAATACTGTTCAATATAAACAGTCAAATGCTTTTGGGTCCTCCACTATTCCATACTGTTCTATGGGGTCCCATACTGTTCCTTCCTTACTGTCCATCCTCAATTTAGCCTTGCGATATGTTTAGGTTTGTCATCACCCATCAGTGCTCATTGCACTAAGCCATAACCTCGCCAAAAGAGCCTCTAAACAACGAACTGGACACAAGTTACCCGAAAAAGTGTGTTATTATGTGTGCAGGAGAGATTCCCTCAACAGCCACAGATATGATTAAGGTTACAGACATTACAGTTTCAATGCTCCTCCCTCATGCATGTGGTCACACTTGATTTGTCAATGGAATTTGTTGTTGTGCACAATGTGTAAACTGTGTAGAGGATTGGCTTGCTGCCATGTAGCGATCTTTATCATACGTGTGCCATTTCATTCTGGCATGCACAGGTGCAGTATTTATTTCCTGCAGCATGTGTAAACAAGTGTGTCATAGGGCATGTGGAACCGTCTAGTACAGACGAAATATGGGTCCCATGAATAAACTAGAAAAACCCAGACTTCTGCTTTTCGAGAAGTAGCTTCAGACGAACCAGATGACACTTTTGTTGTTGATGCTATCAAGGTGTGAAAAGATGATAACATATTTACTAAAGGTGGTAGACTGTGTGAAGAAGGACCTGCTCCTTCAAAACTTTATTTGAATTTCTTTCTTTGTTTTTTACTTGATCCCCTCAAGTAAATTGACTAGAGCAGATTGGCCTAGATAGTTTAAGGTACTTAAGGAACTTTATTGTAGGATAAAAAATTTATCGGACAGTTCTTTTTTTTATTTACAACATCCTACACTTTTTTTGTGTGCAAACAATAAAAAACAATAAATAATAATAATGAAAAATATCTACATAATAATAATAAATATAATAGTAATATAATAATAGTACATTCACATACATATGCTTAGGCCTACTTACATACATATACATCAGTACACATATACTCATCAAACGACACATAAAATATATATATATAAGTTAACTCTTCAAACTCTTCACGACTATCTTCAAAATTATTTAATTACAATCTATATATGTAAACCATTTATTCCACCGTTTCAAATGCTAGATTTCTTGAATTCCAATTCTACAAGTTATTCTTTCCATTTCTAAAATATTATTTATATTTGATTTCCAGTTGTTAAATGTTGGTGGAGTAGGTTTTAACCAGTTCCTCATTATCTGTTTCATCACTGCGATCCTAAGTATCCTAAACAAATATTTATCTATTTCTGATGTGAGTTCAGCCGGTGGTACACATTAAATGAAACATTTTGATTCAGGGGCCTGCTTAATTTGGAAATTTTTCATAATAGATAAATCGTAAATAATAAATCGTATTGAGGGATGCTCTTGAATGCCTTTTTTTTCTTTATTTTTTTCATTAATCATGTTGGTCATGATTAATAGGGTAGCCTATTACGGTATATACGAAAAGAAAATAATGGCTAGGATAAATTATAAAGGAGACTAAATGAGATACATTATAAAGGAGACACATAATTGGTGACTACTCCGGCAATGATTGGATGTTGTGGAAAGGCTTTTCTTCCAGTTATTATATGGACTTAAGTGGATCATCACGTTTCCATTCAAACATTTTGTGGAAACAGTCACTTAACGTCTGCAATTGGAATGCAGGCGATCCAGTCATCATTCTTATGAAAGGTTGAGCCACACACACACACACACACACACACACACACACACACACACACACTCTCTCTCTCTCTCTCTCTCTCTCTCTCTCTCTCTCTCTCTCAATTGAAAGACACGCTATATATATCTATCAGATATATTTTGTTTACTTTTGCAGTTTGTTTAATAAACTGCCCTAGGATGGATTCAATCTGTTGGTTTTGATCTGACGACCTGATCAGCTTAAAATGTAATTGGGCGCAGGTGGGTTAACCACGCACACTACCTGTTTACAACGGAACGGACGACCCAATCCAAATAGTAAGGAGTTATTTCTGCAAAAAGCGAGAAGTGAGGCGTATAAATGTGGCACCCAATCCTAGCGCAGTGGTCAATTGGAATAGTTGGATTGGACTTTATTTGAAACCCTAACCACACCACGTGCTGGTTACAGTGAAAAAAAAAAGAACACACACACAAGCCGTCCGTCAAGGTCCAACTAGTAGGCTATGCTATTTAACAAATTACAAAAAAACATGTCTACCTTGAAATGTAGCATTTGCAAATACACAGTAGCACCGTGTGCCACTCAAGATTAGAACCACAAACAAACTTTGGTTGACTCTATTTCTCGTCGTAGGCCTAGGCTATTTGGTGCTTCAGGTAGCTTGTGCACCATTGATAGCATCAAAATCAATGGCCGAAAAGAAAGTCACAATAGCGCTTTGTCACGCTGAGTAGCCTGTTTGGACCGTTTTAATGGACCTTTTGTGCTCCATTCGTGTTGTGTTGCGGAACAATTGCAAGTGGAATGTTGCTAAGCCTGAGTTTCAATGCACCAGCAAGTATTTTTAAAGTAGGCCTAACATTCATAATCATAAACTCATTATTTTAATTAAAAGGAAGCAACTTAAATTCATTTATAATGTCAAAACTATTTGGATTTATATTTGGAGCTAAGTTGGTTGTATATAGGGCTGGTTATGTCTTTTTTTGTAGTAGTAGTAGTAAGTTATTTCAGGGAAATATTATTTCTGGAATATGACATGAGCATGATATGGCATATCAACTTATTTTAAACAAATTAATTTGAACCCTAATCAGAAGATTTATTACATCTAGTGTAACCGACTTTGTAACCTTTTGCACACTTGTGGCCCTCTTTCAGTTGGCAGTGGACTATATCCTGGTAAATGGCAGATTAACTGATAATAGTTTATGGTCATGTCTAAAATACTATTTGGGCACATAATATGCATGTATATATACCAACAATGCTGGGTGTACAATGTACGGAAATAACACTTTCACAAATCTTACTTTGTATAAACCTTATGGCCCTACAGTTAATGTCATTCATTGTATGTCATTTTCAAAAAAATAACTAGATAAAAGGGTTGCAATGAATGTTATCCTAAATGTATTCCTCAAATGTGTTTTGTTGTTTTTAGATAATCTCTTTAGTTCACGGCAGCAGCCCAGATGGCAGAGGCACCGACAGAACCAAGCGACATCTTCTCGGAGCAAGAGTTGACCTGCTCTATCTGCCTGGACGTGTTCAGTGACCCCGTCTCCACACCCTGCGGACATAACTTCTGCCAGGTAGGCATACAGCTGCTCCAGGTTGATGAAGACCAAGGCGTAGGACCCTCTTCTCATTGACGTGAAGTAGTTGCAGAGGTGAAGTCAGATGTTGCGGGTGTGGGTGTTCGTCTCCTAGCCAAAGCAGTGGGTTACATCTCCAATGTCTCCAAGCGTCTGCTAGATTACTAAAGAATATGAAATAAAGTGTTGATCTACTTCTAGTGAGATGTTAGAAGCTGGCAGTAGTTCTGTAACAGGTCAAGTTTCTGGTCCTCATATTCTCGCCTTAGCATGAGAATGAAATATGTGCAGGGATATTTGATGGAAACTCAACAGAAGACTGACCATTGGTACTGCTGTGGAGGCAAAGGATCTAGGCTAGACTCATTTATAACTTGAAATGAGGGTTGTAGCAGCTCTTGTAGCAGACGGTCAAAATGAACAATCAGCCTTTTTTAAATATTTTCTTTAAATTAATAATTGTTGTTGCCTAACAATGATGTTGATTACATAAACCACACTGTTAGTGTGCCATTAGACACTCCACCATTCAGTAGTCTTGGGCTATGGTTAGTTGATGTGGTCAGCTGCCCGATGTAATCGTAGTCAGCTCCCATGTTGTAATCCTGCCGCGTCACATCGCTCCCTCTCGTCCTTCCCCAGGCCTGCATCGGGGGGTACTGGGCCTCCAGTCGCGTGTGCACCTGTCCACTCTGCAAAAGACAGTTTGAGGAGCGGCCCCTCCTCAACATCAACAGAGTCTTTGCCCTCATCGCGGATAAATACAAGCACTCCCGCTACGGAACCCCGCTAAATACGGGGCCCCCCACGGCCACCGGTGGATACGAAGAGCAAGCGGGGACATGTGCCTACGCTGCGACAAACCCCTTTGCGCCACCGGACCCGGGAATGGTGGTGAACTGCGACATATGCACCGGGGTGAAGCGGGCGGCTGTGAGCTCGTGCCTCGTGTGCACAGCGGCCTACTGCGATGAGCACGTGCAGCCGCATCTGACGTCTGCGTTCTATGCCTCCCACAGCCTGTTGGACCCCCAGGAGGCGCTGCGTGGACGCACCTGCGCCGAACACAAGCACCTGCTGGAGGTGAGGACTGACGGCGACCACGTGAACGTGATTGAAGCGCTGTGGTCATTATTGGTTGGGGCAAAGCCACCTCAAAATTTAAAACTACTGACATGACCTACGTACAAGACCCGTGTACGTAACATCATTCCACACATTTCTTGTTCTATTGATGGTAGTTTTAAAAACTTTTGAATGGCAAGAAACCCACTGAAATTCATTTGAGATCATGAAGCATATTTTCCTCCAAAATGTGGGCGTTTTTTAATTTCCCCCACAATGTCAACCTAATGAAATTCCCTTTGACTTTGTAACCTCAGGTGTACTGTAGGACGTGCCAGAGCTGTGTCTGTGGCATCTGTGTCTTGGGGGAGCATCGCACTCACCAAACTGTCTCCGTTCAGACAGAGAGACTTTACAAACAGGTGGGAGAGGGAGCGAGAAAATCAAATAATGCAAGTGAAGGAGATGGAGAATAAGGCATATAAAGGCCTAATATTTATATAGTTTCAACATTGTAGCATGTAATGGATACCTAAGTCACTTCGACACCTACGCATGCATAAGGGCCAACAATGTATATTGTCATATACTGTCAATAATGTTTACGAAGATGGATGAAGAATTACTATTTTCAGTGTGTAACCATTTCAATTATTAATTTATAGTCTTTTAGATGATTGTGTTGTATTTTTATGCTATTATTATTGTGTCTCATGTTGTATCTTATTTTGTTTATAATATTGCTGCAGTAGTCAATTGATGGTGAAATAGCAGTTAATACATGCCAGACTATGGTTCTCTACATTTATTCGTCCGCCTGTCCATCCACCTCTTTATCTAGAAACTGTTATCCAGGTCCGAGTTGGAGATAGTGAACCGCATTGAGGGGAAGAATGGTCGTCTGACGGGGCTGAAACAGCAGCTCCATTTCGTCACGGTAGGGCTGAATCTCCTTCTTTGGCTTCAGAAGACTGTATGTATGAGCCTGGTAACCAGACTAATCTGCAAGCTCATATTTGATTTGCTCTGGCATATCCAGCAGACTTTGACTGTATAGAGGAGGGCCTGTATGGGAACACCGTTGAGATGGATGCCGATGATGTGTCACACATTTTATTGCTCCGATCGGTTGTAGGTCGATCCAGGGGCCTTTTGGTTGGCTTGATTATGCCTCTTGATAATCAAAAAATGAACTGAGGTTGTAGACTAATGCACTTGGCGAATTGGTCTAGCGATGTCAGGCTAAACATGTCTTTAAATTATTGTTACTCATTGTTACGGTGGTATTATTTATTCTTAGAACCTACTACCATCCGGCTTGAGAGTAAAACTCCCTAACCACTCGACTAGACTATTTTGCCCAACTATCACGATACCAGCCATGGCTTCTTATATGCAAGTGATCAGGCATACATTGTTTGTTCGCGTGTGACCTTGAATCCTGAATGGCTGCTTGTGAATCGCAGAACTACGCCAACGGAGAACACGCAGAGGTGGAGCAGCTCCTCTCTGAGCTGTCCGAGTCCATGGAGAGCATCCGGGCCCTCCTGCTGGGCAGGATGCAGACCAAGAGGGACGCCGTGGTGACCAAGGGTGAGGGGATGGTGAGCCGCTTGGAGGCGGAGTTAAGCCAGCTGGTGGAGAGGAGGGCCCTAATGGACACCCAGGCCACCAGCCAAGACCACATTGGATTCCTGCAGGTAGAAAACCCACACCCCACACCAGGGGCCATCTAGGAAAGGGTAACCGTGAGGGGGAGCTATATCTTCTCCATCAGAGGTCTTCCATAGGGGGTTCGCAGAGTGACTGCAGGGGGTCCCTGAAATTATTATATCCCAAACTTATTTTTCTTCCAAATATTGTTATATGTACTTATACATGTATTTATACAATGCTAAGCCATTGTGCCACTTTTATGCATGGCACTATCGGCCGCACTACACATTATTATTGGCCTGTTTGAAAAGCAACACAATTGTATACAATATGTAATAGGAGGTCCCTCAACCATGTCACGGTGGAGGGATTAGAAACAGTGGAGGTTCATCCCTACTCAATATGGTTAACAATCGCCCCCTGCTGTACACAGCAATAAGGTTCTGATGGACTTACCCCAGAGGCTGTTCTTTTACCACCTACTTTGTCTTTCAGAGAAGTGCCTTTGAAAGTCTTCAAAATGGAATCCCTGTCCATCTAAAGCACTATGAATGCTTGTGTTTGATCCAGCGGTTAACTTGCATGGCCACTGCTACAATCTCCTACTTTTGTTTAATTTGCAAAACAATGTATGCAAAGCCCAATCCTCCTCAGATCCTTCACACAGATTGGAGGAGACCACATTTACCACGAGGAGGAGTCCTATTAACCCTGACAATATTTATACAAGATCTTTTCCATCCCCTCGGTGTGGTGTGGTGTGTGTGTGTGTTTTGCGTAGAACTTCGACAAGACCATGGCTCCTCTGGCTGCAGCAACAGACCCACAGGAGCAGGTGGAGGTGGAGTCCCAGCTGTCGCTGCACTTCAACCTGTCGGAAATAAAGAGCGCCCTGACGGACGTGAGGGAGAAGATGGACGAGATCCGCACAGGGAGGCCCCGCTCCAGAGGCTCCAGGGGATCCAGTAATGCACTCGTTCATTAATGAATTCATCAGTTTTGCTATTTAGGCGCTTAAGTTGGCCTTTTAACGTCAATGCTGTGGACCTCTGGCGTTCACCTCGCTATGAAGCATTGACGTCTGTGTGTGTGTCTCCCTGCTTCCAGTCTCCTCCGGGGAGAGGGATATGAGTGACGCCATGTCCGGCTTCAGAGGAAGCAACTCCAATCTGAGGGCCAGCCAGTGGTCTCTGAAAGGTAAGCTAGGACTCCACCAAACTCTATTTCAAATAACAACAAATGACAGTTTGACCAACTAACCTTCTACATTGTGGTAAGGGCTAGGTCTATCCAAAGGTCAATCCTTAGTATGGAAAGTATCTCACTTCAACTCACTTCAACTCGCTTTCTCTTCCAGATGTGAAGAAGATCAAGGCCGGAGCAGGTGTGTGTCAGAGTGTCGTTTTCACAAATCGTCTGTAACATAATGTTTTAGACACTTTGGATAAATAGTGGTATAAAAGCTGTTGACCACAGCATTATGTTGTTCTGTTTCAGGCCTCAGAAAGATCCTACCCTACATGGGTGAGTATTGCCTTTGGTTATCCAACCAAGTCTTATTCTTAAAAATGTACTGTCAAAAGTGTAAAAGTATTCACTTTTAACAGTTGTTTATATTAGAATTGGCCTACCAAGTGGCTGGGTGGCCCAACACACAATTGTGCATGTAGCACCTTGTAGGGACCCAGGATGGATCCCGTCTGTGGTCCTATGCTCTTCCTTCTCTTCTCCAACCCGCTAACTTTCTCTCTTCATTGCTCCATACATAAAAGCACAAAATGGCCTATACCAATATATTAAAACAAAACGTGTGCTTACCTAGCCCAAATTACCGGTTGTATCAACAATGAACACCACAACACATAAAGCAAATGCATATTGGACAGACTTATGAATATCAATGTTGACTTCCTGGCTACAGAGGATGTGACGCTGAACCCAGTGACGGCGTACCCCTTCCTAGTGCTCTCTGAAGACCGGAAGCAGGTGAAGAGGGGGGAGAAGATCCAGTTCTATAGGAACAGCCAGCAACGCTTTGACATCTGGTCCTGCATTCTCGCCAAGGAGGGCTACGACACTGGACGCCACTACTGGGAGGTAAAGGATCCCAGAGGTCCCAGGCTTTGAGCCAGGGGTACCAGACTAACTGATGATGGTTATCGTTGTTGAAGTCCAGACACTGCTCGTTCGCTTAGTTTTTTTTTTGGTTTAAAAAATGTATTGGGATGTATATAGGACTAGCCGAAGGTACTGCTTTAAATCCATAATCTCCATAATGTTAGGTGGTCCCCTAAGCCTTAATGACAAGTATGTGATCTAACTAGTTGCAGTTGGGTTGACAGTGTTAATGATTTAATGGTTTATTAGTTAATGGTAGTACTCTGAATCTGCTTTATTGGCCAAGTGCAATTGGGGGGAGTTTCAGTTCATGACGAACAAGGATCCCTACTCTGCCTCAGATAGGCTTACCATAACCCAACATATCACTCCAAACACCTAAACCTAGCCAATCAGGGATGGGTCTTGCAGCAAGTGTGGCATGAAAACCAAAAACTGCTGCTGCAGCCACATTTTCGGACAAAAATGACTGCCCAGCCAAGGCCATTGACAAACGTCAATAATCATATCTAGTGGTTTGTATTGAAAGTAAAATACTATTAATAAATACCACCTGTGCAAAAGGAGGTCCTTAAACAAATTGCCCAGTGGGCTGCACATTAATCTCCATGGGCATGAGCTTCCAGACCCCTCTCTCCCTAGTCTCATCAGATTTTGGATTAATATCTAAAGTCTGATAGCAGACAGTTAACAGGCCTATCATTTTCTTTAGCTTAATTTTTGTTCGGACCAATCATGATGCTAGAGGCAGTGATCGGTAGTGTAAACGCATAATTGGCTATTAACAGCAATCACAAACTCGGCCAGCACTAGTAATCAACACCTGGTCACTGTAGAAATGCTTATTATATAGATTATCTCCTTAATGAAACAAGGCGTAACTTTCGGTCCAGGCAATCTCCCCCAAGAAGTTCT
Organism: Micromesistius poutassou; assembly: GCF_964030765.1. Classification (NCBI taxonomy): domain Eukaryota; kingdom Metazoa; phylum Chordata; class Actinopteri; order Gadiformes; family Gadidae; genus Micromesistius; species Micromesistius poutassou. The sequence continues at coordinate 8,232,968 of NC_140271.1, read as the reverse complement.
GATGTAGGGTGGAAGGACTGCTGGATGTGAGATTATCCTCTCCCTAACCGTGTTACCCATTCCTGTCCTCTCTCACCCTAGGTGAGTGTTGGGGATGGTAAGGACTGGAAACTGGGGGTTGTTTCCGAGTCAGCCCAGAGGAAGGGCCTGTTTGACATGAGTCCCTCCAGTGGCTACTACGCCCTCTGGTGGAGCGGAAGTCAACTCCGTGCCCTCACAACTCCTCCACTCACCAAGGTCAGTTGCACAACTGAACTGATGTAAGGTGTACTGTATGATCATAACTTGTTAACATTGTAATTGTATCTCTCCATCTGTTTGTCAGAAACAGATGGTAATAATACCACTCATTTATGGTATGGAAGAGACAATGCTGCCTGTATTCTGTGTTCCTCTTCATCCACCTCTCATACATCGGTCCCACAGGTGAAGATATCGTCCAAGTTACGCAAGGTGGGAGTGTTCCTGAGTGTGGAGGAGGGCCAGGTGTCCTTCTACAATACCAAGACAGGCTCTGAACTCTACTCCTTCAGGGGATCAGAGTTCACCGAAAGGATGTACCCATTGCTAGGCACGGGCGATAAGGAGGTCCCACTGGTGCTCTTGACCGTCCAGTGAAATAAGGGCCATATTGGGGTGGGGGGATATACTACTTTTTAGGTTGGCTGACCAAGCGTTTTTTATATGTCCTTCAGTGAATAAAACAATAAAGACAAGTTTGAAGGTTGTGTTTATGTTTATTTATTTGGGGATTTAGGGGCAGGATTTGAATGGCTCCCAAAGACTATTGTTTAGCATGGGTGAGGTTTAAATCAAATAATGGTTTAGGACAGAAAGGGAGAAGTAAGGCTTGTGTTTGTTGATATTGAGACTACATTAAAGGGTTGAGCAGTGGGTCATAATGCAACTGGGCCATCATAGCCAAACATTACTATATATAGTCTATTGCTATAGATCAATATAACATGAGAACAAGAAATAACATTATTGATATTCAAATCAAAGCAAATGTGGATTGTCTGTGTTATTGTCGAACAGTCTGCTTCCTGTGGTAAGTTCCTGTTTTTCTGTCTTTGCTGTTAATGTTCCAATATATTGTTTGTAAGGAGACTGCTAACTTCCTGCCAACAAAAGTTAAGAGGAACAGGTCCTTTCTCAATTTGTGTCCCAACTTTTCCAATGATTTACTGGCTGGTTAAAAACAATGTGGTTATGCTTTATAAAGTTGTTCTAAACTGACCCAAAGTGTTTGTTTTTCTTGGTATGAGCTTCAGGGAGCTTCAGGGATGCTTTGATGTCCTGTTATTTGACATTTGTGTTAATAGTACAATGACCACAAATCATAAATCAAGGTGCATTGTGGTCAAAAGAACACCCTTAATATTTGGGCTTGAAAGGATGAATATATCATTAACTTTAAACTGAGGTGGAAAACGCTAAAACATTGTTTGCAATCATGTCCGTCTCTGCAAAATCATACAAAGAAATGGCCTTTGAACCAATAAAATCCAACAAACTGAAATGGTGTGAAAAAAGAAATGAGTTGCCACTGAGCCAAACATCAAACTACAGTCTCTTTTAGAATGATTATGACCAGCTAAGAATTAGTTTTTTAGAAAATGTCACATTTACACTGTTATGAGTTCAACGGTGTGTCATATCATGGTTAATAACTGCTATTGAAACTGCAGATTGACTTTAAGCCAAGTTTCCTGCGGTTATCAATGTTGCCTCAAATTGTTTCAGCCACAACAAAACAATAAATAAAACAGGTTTCTGTGCTTGGTTCATGTAGTCACAAACAATTGGATTTTAATGCTTCCAATGCATAAATCCTTAATAATCCATTTCATGTTAAATGTGTATGATATGGTAATACATATACACATCCATCATGGCCAACTTGGTGCTACCAGGCTGTGCAATATTATTGGTTTCACACTATTTTCTACACAAATGCATTTTGGCAAAGCTCTTTACGTGAACCAGCAAGGGATATTTGTAACATGAGCCTCACTATAGACCCTGGCGAATTGGCAAAAACCATGCCCTTAGTAGAGGATGATCAGAGACCCAGAGCTTTCGAGTTCCATCTCCATTTCCATGGAGACGGTTAAGAGGAGCTTGGCCAACCAGGCTACAGGTACTACGGCAGCAGTACTGATACAACATGCACAGGTTTGACTTGATCTTAAAATAGGCGCTAGAACAGAAAAAGGCACACTTTTACCCAATTCACTTCAAGTATGGTTGATTAAAATCCTCTTTTATAACCAAGTTATTAAACTAGGTTGCGGTGCACTTTTATCTAGTTTACTGTACACATTCATAATGTCCTTTCACTGTTATCTGCCAACGTGGTCTTAATAAAACACATGACACACAGAACTACCAAAATAAATACAGGTTTCTTATCAGTGTTCTAGGGCTTTGTCCGGTAGTGCCTACATGGATGTTACAATATGTATAATCATTCAAGTTCATATTTTATTTAACATAATTCATATTGCAGTCAATGTGAACAGCTGGGGTTTCAATATACACATTAGTATTGTAACATTTTAAGCCCCTCCCCATTTAATGACCACACCCACCCCATCCCTACTCATACAATCCCAACCTCCACGGTAAACTGCCGTGGTCCCACCCACACCCAAAAGAAAACAATAACAGTGAAACAAATATGACTCCATTCCCACAGAAGTCCTGTTATTATGACATTACTGCTCTTGTCTGTCTGTCAACTTCCCCCTTTGAGCCTGCAGCCTGTGTGTGTAAAAGCATTTATTTTGTACATGTGATCATGTTGAGTGTGTAGCAGCAAGTGCAGATCTCAATTGGCTGTTATTGGTGTGTGTGTGTGTGTGTGTGTGTGTGTGTGTGTGTGTGTGTGTGTGTGTGTGTGTGTGTGTGTGTGTGTGTGTGTGTGTGTGTGTGTGTGTGTGTGTGTGTGTGTGTGTGCGCGTGTGTGCGTGTGTGTAGAGTGAATTAAGTTTTGCCTCCTCCCATTGGTTCGTGCTCACTGAATACCTCTGACCATACCAGTGAGTATTAAGGAGAACGGGAGCGACCTGTCTGCCGGTTTGTCTGTCTTGCTTTGTCTGTCTTCCTAAAGTCAGTCAGTCAATGAGTCTCTAATCCACAAAAAAAGAACAACAATGTGGGCACCATCATCATCATCATCATAATCAGTGTGAGCGCCGTAAGCAAATGATGAACTCACTCAGGCCACCTCCAACTTCACCCACCACCTTCATCCTACCCCTCCGTCCAGCTCCCACCCCAGAACCCCACCCAGCTACTCCAACACACCAATCCCCCCACCCGGAACATATACCCTGCAAACGATGGAGTCAGATACGTGTGTGTCTGTTAGCGTGTGTGTATGAGAGTGTGTGGATTTCTGTCAGATTATGCATGTGTGTGTGCGGTGGTGGCCCTACAGAAGGGTGTAAACAGTAGAATGCGTCTAGTAAGTACAGAAGAGGGCTGGGCTGGGTGGGGTGGGGTGGGGTGGGCGTGGGTGGTTTTTCTTCTTCAACCTCCTTTGAAAAATAATAATAATCAAAAACTGAAAAGCGTCTTTGTGGCGTGCTAGCTTCTGCTCGCCGCTGTTTTGCCGAGCAGGGCAGAAAAGGGAGGGGTGGGTGGCATCGACTGGTTGGGCTTGGGAAGGGAGGATGGGGGCCCAGTCGAGGAGAGTTGGGGTGATTTGGGGGTGGGTTGAGTTGGTAGTTGTTGACGAGCTATTTCAGACACCTCTCAAAGTAGGTTGCCCCCACGTAGCCCCCCCGCAGTGAGCGCTGCACGTTCTGCTCAAAGAGCCGCCGGTTGGTCTGCAGAACCTCCGCTGCCTCCTTGTTCAGTGGGTCTTCTGGGTTGGGCTCCTGGAAACCAAAAGGAAGAGTGGATTAGATTGGATTCCACTGTCATTGCACTAAGGAGAGGAATGGAGATGTGGGAGGGGGAGAGGAACAGAGATATGGGAGGGGGAGAGGAACAGAGATATGGGAAGGAGAGAGGAACAGAGATGGGGGAGGGGGAGAGGAACAGAGATGGGGGAGGGGGAGAGGAACGGGATACAAGGATTGGAAGGGGTTATTGGGGGGGGGGGGGGGTTGGGAGGCGAGAGGAGCAGATCTCAGAGAAGTCAACCGGTGGAGACGATTTGGAGACGTGTAAAAGGAAGGAACAGGAGGAACAGAGTAGCATGGAAGAGACAGTGACAGAGAAAGTGAAAGATTAAGTAGATTAAGGAAAGGAGAAGGGGATGTGATATGAGTAGAAAGGACGAGCACTGGTACAGGCCCACCAGAAATGTTGAGTAATTTGTGTGCAGTGCAGTAGTTGGGCTGTCTAGAGCCCTGAGAGACAAAATCTTAATGAATGCGCTACTCACTAGAAACAGATACTGTAAGCCATAGATAATGGAATTTATTGTCAACACTGGCTTCCAGTCCTCTCTGGAAATGGAAAAGACAAAAAACAACATATTAGCCAAATCAATTCCCAAACTACAGACATGCCCGGGCACAACGCAAGACTTTGCCCATTAGCTGTGGCTATGGATGGCATAGCATTGCCTCTGTGCAGTGCTATGGAACCTAGTGTCAGATACTATAGGCCGAGACTGACAGAGTGTATTACACATACCTTAAGATATTTAGGCAGACGTTTCCTTCCAGGTCAATGTTGGGGTGGTACACCATGGTCTCACACTTCACCTTTGGTGGGTCATGGGGATAACCCTGTCCTACCTGAGAATGCACAAACACACGCACAAATTATATTCCAAGAATTAGGATCATAATCGGCTACAGAATAATGGCATTCTAGCATATTAATGGTTATTAACATTTATTATCTTGTTTGTTATTCTAGAAAGGGGAGGAAATAAGAGCGGAGTTATAAGAGGTATAAACTTAAAGAAGGAGTTGCAGAGAGAGAGAAACAGATGAAAAAGAATCACGTAGTTATATGATGATTGATTCAAACAAAAGTGCAACCTACCTTAAAGCTGAACACAAACTTGCCGCCTTTGTAGAAGCCCTGAGACAAAAAGAAAACCACATGAGGCGATATTTACATGATTGATTTAGATTCTCCCTGTTACAGAAATTTTAAAGATTCAGCCCATACTACCGGTGTACACCTACTAATAGACATCTTGTCAGCTTGGGAAAGAAACAGTTATACGATATTATCTGTTTCACGTTGTTGAGACATTTAAAGTGATGGACAACAGAAATCGGTTATTAACTTCTTATAATAGGTTAAGGGTTATCAAGGTGGGCATCAAGCATTAAGCATCAGAAAATTAAGTTCCATGAAATCCATTGCATCACCATTTATCTCAGTTTATTGATTTCCTTATATCACTTCAAGCTGATTTAATGGAGTCTTTGTCAACTCCTGGCTACGTAGACAAGTGGGTGACCAATTGCTGTACACTTACGTGTCCGAGCCAGGCCAATGACATTATGTGATGATGCAGCTGAATGAAGCTATAGCGTTTCCAGCTTTGAAGAAGTGCAAAATACACAGCGAGGGAGGGGGGGCATTCAAACTACACTCAATTATTTTTCCAAGGTAGTTTTTATTTTGTTTTTATCAAGAGGGGTTTTAATTAAAGTTATTTCAACATGACATTTATATATATATAATGGGGTTATAATCAAGACATTGAAGGAAGACTCTGAACAAAGCCTAACTAGCACTAGTGAGGTGCTCCAGACTGGCAGGAACTAGAACCATCCTCAAACAAGTACAGCAGACTGTTAGCAAACAATGCATTAGCCTAATGAGAACCTGGGAACAAGCCAAACAAACACAGACCCTCCCTTTCCCAGACACACAAACAAACAAACACACCTCATCTGGTGAGATGATGAGTCTGAAGTTGAGAAGGTCATCGTCGTCCGGGAAGTTTATCTCACACGTCTTTGGCAGGTTCAGCTCATTGATGTCTGAGAGAGCAAGCGAGATCAGCAAAGACCACATAAATTCAAACGAGACAGGAAAATAAATAAAGTAACTTAGTTCAGTCTATCCAGTCCTCCTAGTGAAATTAACTCACTACATCCTGGGGCTTGGTTCTAAATGTCAGTTTTGACCACGTTAAGTTGAAAGACTCAGTCACTTCAGAACAGGAAGTATTCTCTTAAGGGAGAAAGAGGACAGTTCATCTCATTTATATACCCTAGAAAGGTTTAAAGAAAGGTTTTACTGATCCTCTTGGTTGTAAAAGTCCTTATATCAAACAATCAAATGTAAATTCATAATTTCCATCAGAATGGAACATTTACCAAATTCAATCAACGTCATCAAATGTGGTGAGGTAATAAGTGATTTTAGGAACTATTCAGGTTTCTGAGTGTATTAAGGGTCAAATTAATCCATAACTCGATAGGAATGGCTGGCCATTCAGAACATAAGATAGGAAGTTTAACTTCCTCCTTCCAAAATGTGAATATGCAGTACTGCCTGGTCTATCCAGTTGTTTGCTCTATATTATTCAAGGCTTGTGCTGATTGTGAAATTAGAGGTTTTGGAAACTAGATGCTTTTGGAGTTTAATAGGATCTGTCAAAAGTGTCCAACCTTCATTAGTGACTAATGGGAGAATATTCTGCACTATCCATCTTTCTTATTAAGAGCAACAAATGTGTCAACAAATGTGTTTGGCTATGAGAATTGATATTATCATATCAGCTCACATTTAACAAAAACAAAGCAAATTGTTCTAAAAATTATGTAAACTACTATAGCAAACGATCACAGCTGCATGGACATTTTCTACATTGGTTGTAGGCTTATGTGTTGTCAATCATATGAGTGGAGGACATCAAAGTAATAGCATTCATCTTCAGTTGATTGGCACATGTATAACCCAGTACAACATCTCAAGTTATCCGATTCTAAAACGAAGTTTTCCTACCAGTATATGACAACTGTTTGATATGAAATAGGTATATATACAAGGAAGATAATAATGCAATAAAGAACAGCCGGGAAACAAGTATACATTTATAGATGTGACAGTTGATTAACCAATCTTTTTTTAGTTCTGTTTCCGATGTCTAAATTGAATCTAGAGATATGAGGGTAATACAGGATATTTCGGTTGTGTTGTGTTTCAATCGAATCATTTTGAAGTCTAACAAGTATAAAAGAAAAAGGATCCCCAAATTAATATTTAGTCGAAACCCGTAGCATACGTCAGTCGAATATTGACGTGGTGTTATTGACAGATGTTTTGTTTTTAATACAAATTGAAAAGACTGTCTGTATACGTAGGTAACATATCAAGAAGTGTAATATAACATTCGCTGGATAGCTTATAAACAGGCTTTGTTCTTACAGCCTTGACATTCTGAACATGTTCAATTAAAAATAAATAGTTCGCGGTTAAGTAACAGCAAAATTATTGGTTTATCTCCTTTGACAACGACTTAAAAGACTGTCATTGACGGTGTATGAGCTGGCAGCTGTATGCCCTATGCTGCCTCACTTTGAAAAGCTTCTAAAAAAATGTTGATTTCAAGGTTTTCGTATTGTTTTCCAATATAGCTTGCCACCGTTGGCTAGTAGCATTTCAAGCTAATGCTAGCATTCTAGCTAGCGCCAATCTCATGTAACAATAGTGTCTTACAGCGTATGTATCAATATCAACAGTGTGGTTCTGCTTATAGAAACCTAGTATAGGTTAGGGCAATACTAAAACTCTTTTTGTGGTATAAACATGGTACCAGATAGGCCAGCACAGCTGACTAAACAACTAGCTGCAGCGGCAACAAGCCTACCTTTCTGTATCCGAAGCTGGGCCGCACTTGCTTTTTTACCCCCGGCTCCTGTTCTGTTTCCTCCAGCAGATTCTTCGTCTTTCTTCTGCTGCTTTAGGGTAAAGAGCTTAATCATCTTCAATTATTTGCTATTGTAGTATCTATATTTATGTCCCGTAAACACACACACACCCACACACACACACACACACTGGTTTTATGCCGTTAATCTTTGGGGGAGCCAAATCACTGTAGTGCACCGTAACGTTGTTGGAGCCGGTGCGTCTCAAACTAATTACAAGGGAATACTGCTGTAGTAGCTATGTGGCTAGTTTAGCCCGGCTAGCGCGAGAGGGCTAGGAGGACAGGCGCTGCTGCTGGGGAGAGTGAGCAGAGCGAGGAGTGATGTCAAAACCCTTCAATCCGACGTATGATTTGCCATAACATGTTTTATTATGTTAAGGTTATCCTAAGACACGTTCACTGTAAAATAATAAAAAAAACTTTTTATTGTCCGCTTTGTGATTTGAATTTGGGTTTTAAAGTTATCAACTTCCAAACTGTTACAAGTATTTGTTTTGTGGAACACTGCCCAATATTTGATAAATTAATGCCAATGAACATGACTTACAAAAGATCGCATGTGTCATTCCAATTAATTTTGACTAGAACATTTCTAATATTCTTTTATTTTATTTGTCCTTTCTTCTAGTCCTATGCATAATCCTATGCACTTGTTATATTGTTTTCCAAATTGACATTCAGTAAATTCGTTAAAATGTGTGCATAAAATCTAACGCAAAATGCTAAATATGACGAGGATGATTATATGATCAAACATGATAAATATATTAAACACACACACAAGCACGCGTGCGCACACACTGACACGCACAAGAGTAGGCTCATATATGGGTAAACAAAACATGCAGCGCATCACAACAACTAAACTACAAATCCAACAATGCTTCACGATCATGACGTCTGAACAGGAGGGGCTTGCATATTTTGCACCCATATTTTATTATCAATATTTATTTATTTTATTTTTTTCCAGGGCAAAAATGGAGAACGATACTCACCTATGTGATGTAATGTGAACACAGGGGATTTTACCCTGTCATATTGCTCTTATCAGATCATTGACCCCATAGATTATAAAACACGTAACAAAAGCGCCACACAATAGAAAACAAGAACAATAGCAACGGACAGTGATCTTTTCATATTTTCTCTTTCATTTAGACAATTTTCATTTTATTTACATAACATCGTTCAGAGGCTACCATTTGTCGCACTACATTGTATGCCATTTCCCAAAACATCCTCTGTCATAAATGTCTGATTTTAAATGCATGGAAGACCTCGGGGAGAACACGTTGTAAGACGTGCAAGACAGAACAAGAAAAGAGGAGAGTGGGGGTCAAAGAAAGGAGTAGCTAGGGGAATGGACACAACTCTGTATTGCGCCCTACAATTTATCGCTATCGACCCGTTGGGCAATCATAATACAGGAGCGATTTAGGAACATAGCGACATAGCTTTGAAGGGGCTAGACTGCTAGCTAGCTGATGCATTGAAGCTAACAACATGGGACGCGTGTGAACGTGTGTTACACGGGGGTTACTTAGTAGCTGTAGTAGCAGCAGCTACCAGCACCCTGCCAGGGAGAAAGAAACAAGGAAGCGCACAGCTAGCAGAGCTAAATCAAAGCTAACATTAGCTAACTGTTGGCCAATATTATTTCTAATGAGCGACCAAGGAGTATGCGACCTGAAACGAAAAGGTTAGTCCTTGCAATACATTTCTGCACCATCACCCAATTGTGGCAATCACTTGGTTAACACTTTGATTTTTATGATGCTGTAGCAATAATTAAAGAGGAAGCATATTGGAGTGGGCGAATGCAGAATACCTAGCCAGTCTACGTTAATATAAAAATATATATTGAGGAGATAAGGATATGCTTAATGTGTTGTTTAAATCCTGTATGGTGTCTTCTATTTCAGCAAAGCTACAGTTAATATTTCATTGGCTAACGTTGTACATTTTCTTGTACTGTCTAAATGTAGGTTACTACAGGCTACCTTGTGTAAATCGGTTAGCTGGCTCTTAACTAGCTTGCAAGTGGTGCCAGATGCGCATCTTCATTATTCTTCAACAGCTAACTTAAGTTAGCATATGTGATGGGATTTTTTGTATTTCTTAAATTTACAATATATGCCCTAATTTCTCTGGCGCATCTTTCAATTTACAAATGATGTAATGTATACGCAACGTGCAATATTCATATGTGAGACATTAGTAATTGATTACACAATCCAGTGGGCTAACGTTAGCACTTCTACCTTAGCAATCATCAAAACACACGCAATTAAAGCTGCAAATAACTGGCCCACTTTTGTACCACATGGAAGTATATGCTTAACAACTGCTGGATCAATCAGTTGAATTAGGCTAGTTGCAGAATGTAACAACCAGGTAAACCCAGAATTTGGGTTATCCAGCACTGGGCATTACTGTGAAGAAGATTGTGAGGAGAAAAGCTGAAATTAAACGGCTGTAGAGATACCCGAGATGTTTATTTTTGAGAAACATTCTGTTTCTGCAGTGTCACACCCCTTTTCTTGCTCCCACCGTGTCTTTTTCCGTCCCCACTCTTGAAGCTAAATTGAAAGGTAAATAGAAGAGGACAACAGTCACTATTCAATTTAATTGATCTACCACTCTACTGTAGCCCATAGGGTGGTTCTCAAATGAAGTCCCAAACTAACACGCAGTATAATTTCACTTTGTCACACTCTTTTCATTTTAAGTAACATCAATCTTGCGTATTGATTTCATACCTAAATTTATTGACACACACATTACTCCTCTCTAATCTAGGGACTGTACTCTTCATGTGCATTACTCGTTTCATGTGAGGAAATCAGTGAGTTATTTTGCCAAGAGAGCAGGTGGCTATACTCTAGCTCTATGACCTGTGTGTCGCAGAGTAATACTCAAGTGAACAGTCTGCCGGAGACAATACATTATACAGTCAGCTCCAAAAACAACCTAGCCATAGATTCCTGCTTTGCTCAACAGTGTCTGTAATTATTCTCAGCAGATTCAGAGTAGATTAAGGTTGCCAATACAAAAGGGCTGGCAAGCAAATCTGTGAGGCACTCTGTGATATGTCACTGCACCAATGAATCCAGGGGGGTGGGTGGGGGGAGTCCAGGGGTGTTATTGCACTGAGCAATCACAGGGATTTTTGAATTCAGAGCTGCAGCATCCCCCCCCCCCCCCCCCCCCCCCCCACACACACACACACACACACACACACACACACACACACACACACACACACACACACACACACACACACACACACACACACACACACACACACACACACACACACAACCTGCTGATTAGCTGTAATTGTCACGGTGTTAGAAATAGAAACACAAGGAGATGCACCTCCAGTACCAACACATGTCTATAGAGGTAGCCTGTTAAAGAGTAATGTGTCGGGTGGGTAACAGTTGCTCTGATGGATCTCGACACTCAAAGCAGCGATTTCATATTTTTAAGAACCAGCTGGTTCATGTTGGCATCCTCCTATTGCGCCATGCTTCCAGCAAAATCCCTGGCCAAAATGTACCAGCCTGGGTCTACCTTCCAGCCCTCATAAAGTGTAAATATGGAGCTGAATCAATTTCTTTCAACCATCAAAAAAAACTTAATGGACATCCTTCATCCAGAGATAGAACGAGGCTCATCCCGAGCTTCAAAACGCTGCGAGACAGTGATGGCATGCATGCTCAATGGTGCTGATTCGGCAAATTGCCGTGCTAGATCCGAGGGGAGCTATTCTGTAGCTAACTCTGCACTCTTGACTGGTAACACTGAAGGGGTTTAAACTTAAAGAGAATTTCCCTACCGGAATCAATAGCCTGCCCATTATTATTCCTTGAACAAAACAGGGGTCATTTGATTTCAGGCATTTGCAGCTCACTTCTGCCTCACTGACTGCTTGGTTTCTCATTGCGCTTGTTTCTCTCTTTTTCTTTCTTATTGCTCTCTCTCTCCTTCACAAGCTCTCTATTCCTTCTCGCTCTCTCCCTCGGTTGCTCATATAATACATGCTGTTTCCCCCCAGTGTATTGGTACAGATGTATATGAGCTATCGCCGCTCCAGGCAGGATTTCTTGTTTGTCACCTTGTGCATTATTAACCATTTGCCTGTTTTGTTTTTCTTTTTTTGGTGTCTTCAATGTGTTTTTGAGGATCTTTTCTTCTGTATGCCTGCATTGCCCCAACTACCCATACCCTACTATCCCTCACCTTGATCTGTTCTCCTCTTTGTAGCACCTCCTATATACCCATGATGATTTACCCACCCTCTTCCTCTGACCTCTCCCCCCCCACAGCTGACTTGTTTGGGGATGTCGGGCAGTAAGGCGCTGGGCGGGGGGGCTGGCGGGGGGGCAAGGCGCAGGAGGACCCGGTGCCGGCGCTGCCAGGCCTGCATGCGGACCGAGTGCGGGGAGTGCCACTTCTGTAAAGACATGAAAAAGTTTGGCGGGCCCGGTCGCATGAAGCAGTCCTGCCTCCTGAGACAGTGCACAGCGGTGAGTACAACACTCCTATACATGCATGCATGCATCTATATGAGGAAAAGACTCGTTTTGTCAGGCATGCTTTGGGCTAGCACTATGCTGGTTTGTACAGCATTTGATGGGTTATTACCTTGTTTCTGTGCATATTATTTTCATTTATTGTATTTTATGCTTCTTCTTTAAGCACTTTGGGATCCTGGTATATAAATAAACTTTGCCTACTTGCTTTCACACACATGCACACAGATTTGGTTTGCACAGTCAAGCACCATGTTCTTTTTGAAAGCTCAATGGCTTAAGTATTGCACTCCCTCTGTGGGAGTTAGAGGTTCTATTCCCTCTCTAATGCAGTGCGTAGGAATGAGTAGGGGTGCCATAGCTGCTTTGAGAGGAATTGCTATGCATAAAAAAGGCTTATGAGACGGTTACAATTTTTATTATATGTATGATCTGGAGTATTGTAACCTACTCTGACAGCTTTTTTGAATGCAAAAAATAATGTTATACGCAGAAATTATTTACTCTTTTTTTTTTTTAAGCCATGCATAATATAAATATAAATCCGAGGCATTTATTTCAGTGGATTGGGAATAGCACGAGTTTGTGCAGAAATGATTCATCAATCCCAAGACAATTATTTGATTATGATTTTGATGATTTACTTTTTTATCTATCTGATCGGAAAACATTTGATATATGTATGAAAAAGTTCATTGCATTGTTAGTGGAGCAACCCTAGCATGTGGTTAGTGTCCCCTTCAGCCTATTGCAAGACCATGCCTCTGCGTATGATGGACTACATATTTAGTATATTAAGCAATAACTGCATATGGACATTCAGCATGAAGATAAGACTGTACGGACAGTGCGTATTTATATGGTTTGAGGCTATAGATGAGGATGCGTGTGGGAAGGCTTGATAGATTGTGCCATTGATTAATGAATAACACAAAACTAGAAGTTGATATGCATTGGAGGTAGATTGTTTGAAATATATCTCGTCAATCGGGTTTAGGTTAGGCACTTGGTAGTGGGATGCCAGGGCAGTGTACAAGCTGAGCAAGGAGAATCTCATGCTATTGGGTTTGGATTGGATTACTTTCATTGATGCAATTTTAAAACCGCACAGCAGTGTGAATTTCTGTCCATATGTATCAGACATGATGTCTCAATGTGGAATACATAGTCTTCATATTGGGCTGCAACGTTGCCGATCCCCAGGATTATGAACCAATGCTTGGCTTCTATCAAACGCCGCAAAGCTGTCATTTAAGTAAGAGTGAGAATTTATTCAGCGGCCGTACTTCCTCCTGGCTTCTGTGACACAGAGGTAGCTTGCTGGTCTTTTCTTTGCTCTGGCACACGTGAGAGAGTTCTGTGATGACATAATCTCTTGCTGTGGTATTTTGGACACTTGGAGTACACACATGTGTGTGCGCGTGCACACACGTTCATTGACATACACTTGCTGCAACTGAAGCCCTTGATCGACACCAGGAAAAAAGAAAATATGAACAGCAATCAGTTCAGCAGAATTCAGCAGTACTCTGCATAGAAACACACACACAGTCTTTTTAAAAGACTCAAGGTGTGATTATGCCGATGCTTCAAATAGCATCAGCTGAAAGCCGGAGCCCGGCAGGCGACTGGTTCTGGGTTTCCATGGCAACGTGTGTGTGTGTGTGTGTGTGTGTGTGTGTGTGTGTGTGTGTGTGTGTGTGTGTGTGTGTGTGTGTGTGTGTGTGTGTGTGTGTGTGTGTGTGTGTGTGTGTGTGTGTGTGTGTGTGTGTGTGTGTGTGTGTGTGTGTGTGTGTGTGTGTGTGAGCAAGAGACTGTAAGAGAGAGGGAGAGCTGGCTTTGATCCATGGCTGTGGTTTCACAGAGATGCTCTCACAAACAGACACAGATACACTAAAGCCGTCTCCGCAATTACTGGCATCTTCTTTCACCCCCACCCTGATCAGAAGCTCCCCCCTCCCACCTCACAGAGCTGTATAAAGGGAGATTGTGTGTGTGTGTGTGTGTGTGTGTGTTACTCCAGGAGAGGAGAGCAGAGGAGGAGGAGATGAGTAGAAAGACCTGAGAGAATGTGTGTAATACGGCAGAGGAGGGGAAGTGGGTTGCTCTCCTTATGCATCCAGGGGGATCAGAGGGTGGAGGGCTGCAGGAGTAGAATGAGGAGTGTGCTTCTGGGAGAGAGAGAGATGAGTGGAGACGGGGTAGGGGCTGGGGTGGTGGTGGCACTCCCAGTAGATAATAGGAATGATATTAAGGATGCATTTCCATTTGATCCACAGAAAAGGGTAATTTACAGACTGAGAGGGATGAGCTGAGTGAGATTGAGGAGGATGAGGGAATGGTTGGGAGGAGACTGTACTGTGCCGTAAGGATGTGAAGGGAGCGGAGATGTGGATGAAGCAGTGATTTTGACCGCTGAGCTGCCCGGTCCTCCTGCTTTCTAGAAGGAGCAGAGGAGGAGATGGTTAAGACGTATTAGAGTATTAAATTATTTCTCTCTATCCCCATCATTTTGGTTGTGGCATTTATTGTACCTGCCTTGTCAGCTTGTTTATAGATGGGCATTTCTGCTCTGCTAAAAAGTGTGTGTGTGTGTGTGTGTGTGTGTGTGTGTGTGTGTGTGTGTGTGTGTGTGTGTGTGTGTGTGTGTGTGTGTGTGTGTGTGTGTGTGTGTGTGTGTGTGTGTGTGTGTGTGTGTGTGTGTGTACTTTGTGCACACACGTATGTAAAAGCGCGTGCTTGCGGATGCCTCTCCTCCTCTTTCATGCTGAGCTGGAGTTGTGTCAGGGGCCCGAGGTTTCAGTTGAGCTGAGTCATAGTCACACAGCACCAGAAGGCAGCGCCCAGACAGTAGCGTGGACTCCATGTCCCAGAGGTCACTTGGTAGTCAGGTTGGCGTGGAAGCCAGTGAACGGTTGGATAGGTCTGCTGTTCAGGTTCCCCAGTTGGTTTGAGGAATTGAATTGGAATGATGGCCTCTCGAATTATGCATGGTGCGGTGTCTCTTTTTAGATGGGTATTTATTTATCACTTCAATATCTTTAATCATTTCTTTATGGGCCAAGATGGTCTTAACAGATGAGTTTCAGCCTGCGGCAGATGATGGGTAGTGTTTCAGCTGCATTTTAAAATGACTATTTATTAGTAATGTATCCACAACATGATGCGTCCTCCTGAAATAAACTAACGATAGTCGAATGGAGTTGTATAATATCCGGATATTTGTTTTTATGACCTTTGTCTGGATTTTTATTGGGATTGTCTTGATGTTGCCGTCGGTATCTCTACGCTGATTTGAAATTTGGGGGGCTAGAAGTTTGTGTGCACTTTTGTAATCTTGTATGGAAATGCAACATTCAAATTTACATTTTAATTGCTTGAACAGACTACAAGAAAATTGCTGACTGTCAGGGCTCCACTCTGCAAATTGAGTGACAGTTCTAAAATGTGTCCTTACAATTCTTTTAATAATTAATAAACGTGTTAATATCTAAATGGGCCATTTAAACTGAGCTGATGGACAGGAGCACAAATGGGTGGTTGTGAAATATGAACCCAAAAACAAATTTATTATATTTTCCACCAATTGACATCGGCCAAAACTTTAACTGATGACGCGCTTGTCGATGACGCAACAGCACTCACACTTTGATTGTCTGTTTAGTTTTATATTAGAACCTACCATAAAATCGTATTGATTTGCTTAGAAGCATTGAATATTTTGGGGTTTTCTCAGAGGGACGGCGACACACAATGAGATCCGCGATGATGAATTCAGTTGAATATTCCCTCTTTTACAGTTCCATATGGCAAAACGTGCCAATAGAAAAACATGCCAATGTCTTGACTGATGGTGCAAGGCCAGCAGCAGTATGAGCAGCATGCCCCAGCACACGGGGAACAGAGGACGGTGCGATGCCCGGTCACCATCATCCCACTACCTAGGGATCGCTATAGCAGCGAGCTCTCGGTTCCAACTCATAACAACACCAACAAGCCAAGAATTCAAAGAATTCATGTCTACACCATAAAGACTTATTTCCTGTTTTCGATTTTCCCTTTCTTTTTTCTTTTTTTTTGACCAGGCCTCCTGTTCCTAACATTGTTGGTATTTGATGAATGTATATTGATTTCCCCCCCCCCCCCCAATTTTTCTCTCTCTCTGCAGCCGGTGCTGCCCCATACAGCAGTGTGCTTTGCGTGCGGCGAGGCGGGGAAGGAGGACACGGTGGACTCGGAGGAGGAGAAGTTCAGCCTCTCCCTCATGGAGTGCACCATCTGCAACGAGATCATCCACCCCAGCTGCCTCAAGGTGTGTGTGTGTGTGTGTGGCTATGATGGATAGGATGTGCTGGCCCTCGTTCCTATCCCCATATGACTAGCTCTAACACACACACACACACACACACACACACACACACACACACACACACACACACACACACACACACACACACACACACACACACACACACACACACACACACACACACACACACACACACACTACTTTCTCTGATGTGTCTGTCATGTCCCGTAACACCCGCACTTAATCAGTCCAGCTGTCTTAATAGGTGTGGCCCCTGGTGTGTGCGTTTGCCTGCAACTTGCTGCTACTGTAAACATACGTCCTGAAAAAGTGCTTTCACCTTATGTGCCCACTCAGCTGATATCTGAGGCAGTCACAGAATGATATGACGGCAATGGAAACACAACATGTTTTATAAGGTTTTATAGATTACTTTTGGCACTGCCAGTATAATTATTAATGAGTTATTTTGGTTTTGTTATCTTTGTCTGTTCTCTTCCTGAAAATGTTTCTTCTGGCAAGCACATAGACATGATAAGAGTAGAAGTATGCCTTGCGTAGAAGTAATAATGGAACATCTACAAAGGTCGTACAATTTCGTATGATCCGCTTGACACAGTGAAGATGAAAGAGATAACAAAAGATCTGCCAAGCTTGTTCTTCATCTGCAAGCGGAAAGTGGGTCAACTCGTCCAGAAATTGTGTTGCTGTGTGTTTCTTCTTTTCATCTGCTCTATGAATAACAATGATGTTACATGTTAAACGTGTCTTTATGGTGGCAGTTGGAACATGTTTCAACTCGCCCCACAAATAATGAAGGGAAAAGAAGATGTAACGTCTGCATTTAATCATACAATTACTTTGTCTATGTCTGTGTGGCGCTTTGGGATTACTAAAGATGTTCTTCATTTATACCATATAGGGAATTTGTCCAAGCACATAACAGTAAAGATGAGCTCTTAGCTCATCTTTACTGATTCTTACTGATTCTTACTACTAAGAGCGGTAGTAAGAATCAAAGAGATACAAATGTCAAATAAAAAGATGCAAAGGTGTATTAAAAAATATTTCTAAATACACAATAGGAGCAGTGTAATTTAAAAACTCAGACTGTATTTGTCAACATCCTTGCCCGTACATGCCAATGTATGTTCATGTATTTGTACATCCAAACACGGGTTGACATCCGGTTCTATGTCTCTCTGTCCTAAGATGGGTAAAGCAGAAGGCATCATCAATGACGAGATCCCCAACTGCTGGGAGTGCCCCAAATGCCACAAGGAGGGCAAAACCAGCAAGGTGAGACCCCCCAGAGTGGTAGTGGGACACCCAGATTGGTAGTGCGACCACCACTGTGGTGGTGAGACCCGCCGAGGGGTGGTGTCATTTAACTTTTTCTTTTTAAGTAATTTTTTTAATATTTTTAAAGTTGAATGAAGTTGGACAAAAATGTAATCAATTTCTTTTTGTTTCCTGTTTTATGAATTCATATATTTTCTGGATATGTACAATTGTGACGGTATAAACATCACAGGGGGAACTTGCATTTTATGATGTAATATATTTATTTTATTTTTTACTTCCACAACGTGGAAGCAATCGAGTGGCTGAGATTGTCAACAGCTGCATGAAGTGTCGGCCTGCCGGGTTCACTCTGTAACGCCCGTGTCCACCCAGGACCAGGCGGACGGGTCCGGGAAGCGGCGCCTGGACAGCGGCGAGGTCGGTCGATGGAAGCTGACTGACGACCCACCCCCAAAGAAGAAGGCGCCGCCCTCCTCCACCCTGGAGGACGGAGGACGGACGGACGGGGGCCACAAGCGCAAGAAGGAGAAGGAGCAGCCCCAGGACAGTGGGCCCAAGAAGAAGGTAGGCGGGACGCGATGCGTTTGTCTGTTCTCTAACGGTGCATCCTGTCATCCTCTTGGCTGTCTTTTTGAGTCCTTTCATCATTCATTTTTTTATTAGAATTAATTTCTCTTCTTTTTTTTCTTCAAACTTTTAAATTGCTTGAGAATATATTTCCATGCAATGGAGACTACTCTGAGAATGACTTGACCCCGCTTGTTTATCTCTTTCCGTCTGCCTTCTAGATCAAGGGGGCCCACGAAAAACGCCTAAAAAAGGTGTGTGTGTGTTACTTTTTTTAAAGTATCGCATGACCTCTGTATCTGTCACTCAACCAACACTCATTTTCCAACGTCCCCTTTCTGCAGAAACCGAAGACGGAGACGTCCGAGTCCAACGGGCCAGGCTCTTCGGGGGGCGGCGGAGGTGGTGGCGGGGCAGGGCAGGGCTCCTCCTCCTCCTCCTCCTCCTCATCCCAGGCCGGCGGAGGCGCGGGCGGGGGGGGCCCGTCGAGCGCCGACCAGCGCTCCCACCACCGGGAGAAGCTGGAGCGCTTCAAGCGGATGTGCCAGCTGCTGGAGCGCCTCCCCGAGTCGTCCTCCTCCAGCTCCTCCAGCTCCGAGTCCGACTCCGAATCCGACTCGGACGACTCCTCCCGGGAGCCCGGCGGCGGGGGCGGGGGCTCTTCCCCTTCCTCCTCCTCCCCGGCGCCTCCTCCTCCGCCCCCGGCCATCGTCTACGGCAACAGCGGGGGCGGGGGCAGCCGGGGGGAGCGGGAGCGGAGCCGCAGCGAGCGGGAGCGGGAGAGGGAGCGCGAGCGGGAGCGGCGCCTGGCGGAGCTGGGCTTCAGTGCCAGCGAGGAGTCCGAGGGGGAGGGGGGAGGCGCAGAGGAGGAGGACGAGGAGGAGGAGGAGGACAGGAAGCGAGAGGAGGAGCCTCCGGTGAGTGTGGCCGACAAGGCGCGGAGGAGGGGAGGAGGGGGTGGAGGAGGAGGAGGAGGTGGGGGCGGAGGGGGAGGAGGAGGAGGAGGAGGAGGAGGAGGAGAGGGAGGCGTCCCGCAGCAGCGGGGCAGGAAGGGGCCTGTGATGGTGGATGGAGATGATGAGGAGGAGACCCTGACCTCAGAACGGACAAGGAAGAACTCCTCCTCGCTGCCCCCGCCCTCGCCCCTCTCCTCCAATCAGACGCCGCCGTCTTCCGGCTACTCGGATGGCTTCACGGGGAAGCAGCGCAGCAACGGGCAGGAGGCGCGCAACGGACGGACCCGGGGGGGAGGAGGGAGGGAGCGGGGGGGAGGAGGAGGAGGAGGTGGTGGAGGAGGTGAGGCTGGGGAGAAGGAGAATGCCAGCGGCGTGTTGTCCAATCACAGACATGGCGGGGGAGGGAATAAGGGCAGCGGCAGCCGCGGGAATAAGATCCGTAACAAGAACCAGACGTCCGCGGGGTCCCGCACCAACGCCAACAATAACAACAACAGCAACAGCATCAGTCTCTCTTCCTCGTCGTCCTCCACGTCTTCCTCGTTTATCCCCGCGTCCAACGGCGGCGGCGGGGGGAACGCGGGCGCCGGCGGGCTGCTCATGTCGGCAATGGCCGCGTCGCCACGCTCGCAGCCGTCCCGACTCACGCCGCGCTCCCAGATGATGAAGCGCAGCCCGCCCGCCGTCCCCTCGCCGCCCCGGCCCGTACAGATGGAGCGGCACCTGGTGCGTCCGCCCCCGGCCTGCCCCGAGCCCAGCTGCCTACCCCTGGACTCGGGCGCCTCGCACATCATGACGCGGGACGTGTGGATGCGTGTCTTCCAGTACCTCAGCCAGCGGGAGCTGTGCGTCTGCATGAGGGTCTGTCGCACCTGGAGCCGCTGGTGAGTACGAGGCAGCCTGCGCGGTGGTATGGAGCCGTGGTGCTCAAATGACAGTGCTCAGGCCCCCTAGTGGTGGTCGAGGGGTAATGTAGGGTGCACAGCAGTCTACTACGTTAGACTCGTTGGCCTCTTATGTTATTACCGTCTGTTTGAGCTTGCATTCTAGTCTAGGTGTGTCTATGTTTTTAAATGGACAGATTCATCTTGTGTTTGGGTTTGCAAGATTGATTTATGGTAAGAAGCACTTATAGGATGCAGTTGTTTTATAGGATTCACTTGTATTATAGGAAGAAGCACTTAATTACCTCTGCACTTGTTTTATTGGCAGCACTTATGGGGATCACTTGTTTTTATAGGTTTCATTCAGGTTTTATAGGAAGCTGCACAAGTCACAAGTGAAGCCTTTTTTTAAAATTGCAGAATTTGGTCAGTATAAGATGAAGGTAAATTATTATAGTATTTGGTATTTGGTTTAACAGAACATCATCATGGGGAAGACACAATTAGCTTCTACCAAACATCTTCAATGAGACAACCAATGTAAATGACTTATAGTCACATTGTTATTGTTGTCACAGCCTTAAAACAATCAACAAACACAAGCCAAAAGGGGTTCTCCCGGTCTGAACTGGGACCCTAGTTAATTGGCATTAGACATCTTGGCTACCACCGTAGCCAAGATTTGAGCACAAATGAAAACTAAGAAGTGAGTAGGCATAAATGCAAACTGCAAACTATCAACTTTCAATTGAAGATGGGAAGGAGCTACCTTTCAGGTGCAGGGAGAAATTATACAAGGCATGATAAAATGACATGCACATAAATAAGTTTTTCTATTGTGACAGTGATTATGCTACGATTTTTCGTAGGTGTGTGTGAGATGCTCTTAGCTGATGTGCGCGGGGCTGATGTGTGTGATGCTGATGTGCGTGTGCGCGGGGCTGATGTGCATCATGCTGATGTGTGTGTGCGTGGGGCTGATGTGCATCATGCTGCTGTGTGCGGGGCTGATGTGCACGGGGCTGATGTGCACGGGGCTGATGTGCACAGGGCTGATGTCCGTGTGCACGGGGCTGCTGCAGAGAGGTTTTAGTGTGAGCCCTGATTTCAGTTTCAGCTCTGGATGATTCCAGGAGACACGGTGACCTAATGAGACAATATAACACCACAAGTGAATTGTTTTTAGTCTGCAATTTGTAGCCATCCCGTTGTCGGGGTTTCATATATACTGTTGCTTCTGTTCCACACAATCAAATATGGAGGTGTAACTACTTTTGCTTCCTGCATTTAGTCTGAAGACATGCATGAGCTAATGTCAATGTCTGCTAATGTCTAATTGTTGTATCAACATTGGAGTATTTATCAATGAAGGTCATATTAAGTGTTAAACAGAAGTTTAAATCCAGCATGGTATTTCCTAGTCTTTAGTCTTTACGTCATTACAAATATCAATAGTTATCGATATTGATCAATATGATTAAGCTATATTGTGATATGTCAGCCATATCGCACAGGCCTAGCACAAACACAAATTTTCTGTTGGTATTTCTCCAACGACAGTAATGACAATGTAACAATTGAGCTAGTATCCACAACAATATACGACTGTGTGCCCTTCTAGGTGTTGTGACAAGCGATTGTGGACCCAGATTGACCTGAGCAGACAGCGCTCCATCACCCCTCCCATGCTGAGTGGTATAATCCGCCGGCAGCCCGTCTCCCTCAACCTGGGCTATACGAACATCTCCAAGAAACAGCTCATGTGGCTTATCAATCGCCTACAAGGTGTGTGTGTGTGTGTGTGTGTGTGTGTGTGTGTGTGTGTGTGTGTGTGTGTGTGTGTGTGTGTGTGTGTGTGTGTGTGTGTGTGTGTGTGTGTGTGTGTGTGTGTGTGTGTGTGTGTGTGTGTGTGTGTGTGTGGTACTTCACCCCACACATTTCCGTCCCTCTTTCAATTTGTTTTGTTAATACAGATTGCTTTTATTTTGGTTAATATTGGCGTGAGTATTTATTTAGTTATTACAATTAAATGAAGAACAAAAATATATATTTCCCTTCATTTTGGTCTGGATGTTCTGACTAAATGATGACTCACAATGAAAACGCTTTCATCTTCACTAATACCTCACTGTACTCATCCCTCCCAGGCCTCCTAGAGCTGAACGTGTCCGGCTGTCCCTGGTCGTCGGTGTCGGCCCTGTGTCAGGCCGTCTGTCCCTGCCTCAAGCTGCTGGACCTCAGCCGGGTGGAGGAGCTCAAGGACTCCCATCTCCGGGAGCTGCTGGCGCCACCACCCGACACTCGGACAGGTAGCCCTGCTGCCTATGGCTCTTACTCCCTAGGGGCTGAAGTATGCTCATCATAGCTTAGAGTGGATGATTATAATGGCTGAAAATCAAACGCCCTAACCACTACACTATTCTGCCCGTTAATGAGCCTAACATTGAGATCTCACCTGGTGCCGTATGACTTAATAATAATAATAATAATAATGAGGGGCAAGTAGCTCAGGAGGTAGAGCGGGTTGGCTGGTAACCGCAAGGTTGCTAGTTCAATCCCCGGCTCCTCCTAGCTGAGTGTCGAGGTGTCCCTGAGCAAGGCACCTAACCCTAACTGCTCCAGACGAGCTGGCTGTCACTATGCGTGGTTGACACCGCCGTATGTGTGTGAATGTATGCGTGAATGGGTAAATGTTAGGCAATATTGTAAAGCTAAAATAATAATAAGCTTTACATACACAAAAACTTTTGCAACATATACAAAACAGATGCATGAACAAAAAACATACACAAACATGGTATACATATACTCTAGCTGTGAGATAAAAGGGTACAATGGAAGGCTAAAATAATTTAAAAGGGTCTCCGACATAGAGGTGGTCTAATGTAGTACAACACTGGGCTACCTGTTCTCCATTCCCTCTACAGGTTGGTGTTTTCTCCTGCTGTGTCGGTTAGTCAAACAGCATTAGTTTAATGTTACACTGTGATGAAATACCCCCTGATGGTCTGCCCGCTGGCCCGTTGTCCACAGCCATTTAGCAGCAACAAGGGAAGATCTGGCGACATTTAAAAGGGAGAGTTACCCAAGAGTCATTCCAATACTGCTGTGGAGCACATTTAAATTTTTAATGTTACAGCGCTTGCTTTAAGATTTCCCTGGCCACGTGGCTTAATGGCCTTCTTAATACGTTACCAACGTTTTTATAATCATAGCCCCTTCCTGTGTTCCCTCCTTGGCCCTTGACAGCCCACGGCGAAACCAGAGGCGGGCGGTTCCAGAACGTGACAGAGCTGCGATTGGCCGGTCTCGACCTGACGGACGCTTCGTCGCGCCTGTTGGTGCGCTACGTGCCTCACTTGGCAAAGTTGGACTTGAGCCAATGTGGCAACATCACGGACCAGACGGTTCACACCCTGACCTCCCCCATATCCCCGCTGAGGGACACCCTGACGCACATCAACTTAGCAGGTACGCGCACACACTCGTGCACACACCGGCGTGCGGGCTTGCACGCAAAATGACACGCATGCACCCACACATGCTAAATACCGGTCATGGTGTGTTGAAATGATTGTCTTCTCGCATTGCAAAGTGTGTTGATGTTATGTTTGGAGGTAACAGAAGATCAAAGTGTGTGTGTGTGTGTGTGTGTGTGTGCGTGTGCGCGTGCGCGTGCTCCCCAAGGCTGCGTGAAAGTGACGGAACAGTGCGTGCCATTGCTGCGCCGCTGCGCCTCCCTGCAGACGGTGGACCTGCGCTCCTGCTCGCTCCTCTCCTCGGACAGTGGCCAGCTGCTCTCTTTCCCACACAACCCCTCGTCGTCGTCCTCGTCCTCCTCCGTCGCCAACACCACCTCCTCGTCCTCGTCCTCGGCGGTGGCGGCGGTGGCGCCGCCCACCTCCTGCCCCTCGGAAGACCGGACACTGCTGAAGAATAGCTAAGGCGCCTTTTGATGATGTCATCAGACTCTCTCCTATGTATCTTTCTCACGCACGCACGCACACACACACAAACGGCAGACGTACACGTACACGCACTCACGCGCGTCAATGCAAGGCCTCAAAAATAGGACGAGTCTCCTTAATGTCCGCCCGCGCTTCTTCATCCTGTCGTCAACCCCGGTACACCCATGACTTCCTGCCCCCCCCCTCCCCCCCTTCTGTTACACTATGACAAGGCCGCCAGGGATCAATCAACAAGACACGCCCAGAAGATATCAGTCAGCAAGCCGGGATCCTGGGGGGCGGGGGTGGCTGGATGTGGGCAGTAGCGTTGGAGATGCTACCCTCATAGATATAAACAACATATTCCCAACATATGGATTAAAACAAATCATTTGTGATCACAGTATATCGATGTCAACCACAGAAGAAAAGGATTTTGGGGGGAGGGGGACGAGGAAAAAGTAAAAGAAGAAACCTGGAGCATGTACATATTTGTTCTCTGTACAATTTGGGTGTGTGTATATATCTGTAGTTTACTGTAAATTACCCTTTACTTTACCCTCCCTCCTCTTCCCCTTTTCCAATCTCTTTCCCTTGCAACCAATCATGCCATTCACTTGCTCTTTAATAGCTGCGAAACTTGGGGAACAGAGCTGGGGGGGGGGGAGACACACAGTATTTCATATATTTACAAATATTTTTCTGGGAATCAGCTGTATTGTCCAGTAGCTTCTAGTGCAAACGCCATCTGTTCCACCCGCAATTGCTGTCTTCGAGGCCACTACTCTGTCAATATTTCTTCTCCCCAATTATAATGGCTATAAATAGAAATTCAGCCGGGAAGCCAGACTTTTGTCTGTGTACAAGTGATGCAACAATGTAAGCCCCCCCACCACCATGCCCCATTCAGTTGGTCTGCTTTTGGAACGGGGTAGGTTGCACAATTGGTAAATGTTTCGTTGGGTGAATTATCCTTTAAAATCTTGACAGACTAAAATGGAAGCTTAGAAAAATGTTTTACGTTTTTTTTTTAATGGTTTACTTTAAGTTCTCGATTTGGGAGTTTCCCCACAATTTGGCTAAATGTATACATTGGGACACCCTTGAGACATCAAAACCGACAAATTGGGAGAAAATTTGTATTATCATTTTACTTTCAAGTTTTTTTGATTTGACAATTATCATTGGGCATTCATTTTTCAAAATTAACGGTTTAGGGACCATCTTCTGTGTATTGTAACCTATTCCCTGCCCTAGTCTGCGGATAAAGACCTTGCCTTCTTCCTTTAGTATTGGGATTCCACTACTCTGTCAGAAGGTGATGTATTGGTACTAGTGCTTTGTGGCAGAATTATATATCGGCAAGGACAGTATTATCTGGTGTTGCAATTCCCAAAACAAATCTGTGTGCACTGTGGGTCATGAAAGAAAATGGTGTCCATGGTTACGCACTCATGCACAACGAGTCTTCACTGGGAACAAGGAAGTCGGACAACCTCTCCGTAGGGAGTCGATAACTTGTCTCGAGTGTCTACTTTAGTGTTCGACACATTTCAACAGTCACCACTTGTTTTGTTTTTTTTCTTCTTGCTATTGAATGCGACGAACCTGACTGCAGGGGAAAATAGATGGAAACCATTTTTATTTTTTTTCCAGCAGCGCCCACCAGCCCTCATTATTCAGCACTATTGGTGGGGCAGTTGCGTTGCTCTTTGAAATGACTGGCTAGCCGGCAGACACACTCCCTCCATTGAGCTAGCTGGGTAGCTACGCTGACGGAGATTATAATGAATGTACCTATCAGAGATGTTGGCTGTGCCGACCAAACCACTCCTCCCCCCCACCGCCGCCCCCCCCCCCCCCCCCAAGCTCACCGACAAGCCGCGTCTGGGATGTTGTTGTTCTGTTTTTGTTGTTTTTTTGTTTTTGTTTTTTTCTGGGATGAGGTCTGGGTGTTAAAGCAAATGTAAAAAACTGTTCTGTGTGATGAGATCTGAGTGGTGGGGTAATGAATAGAAGATGGAGAGGAACAACCTGGGGGTGGAATCTACTTTCAGGGCTAGACTTGCTGCAATAGAATTAAGGCAACACGGCCTTTTGGAACAAGCTCAGTGTTAACTTTACAAAATAAAGACAATTTCAACGGACAATAAAGAACCTAGGATCAAGCACTCAGTCTTTTAACACTGCCTTTTACCTCTGTTTTAGGTGTTGCCAAACTTGGTTAATTTCATCACTCCCTCCCATTCTCCCCCTTTGCCCGCATCTCTTGGAGAGTGGTGTTACTGCAAACTGGTCCATGCAGCATGTCAATCAACCGTGCACCCAATGATGTCCATGTTAATGCCTTGTGGTGTGTTTTTGATTCAACAAGATGCTGTGTTTGGTTTTGATTAGAAGACCAGGGTGCTGCTTCAATGGTTACTTTCCTTTCTTTCCCTTGTCCACTCTTTGGTTTTCTTTCTTTCACATTTCCCTTCATCCCGTTTTAATTTCTGTTTAATGCAGTTCACAGATGTCCACCGGTTATAACACTTGTATAGATGTACAATTCGAAGCCAGAAAGATCGGGAATCCCATCACTCCTTAAACAAGTCAGTATTCCGTATCTCACTGGCTCAAATTATAGCATTTTAATGAAGTGTTATAATCCGCTGGATTCCTTATTGCTACAAGCATAGCCATATACGGCAAATACATAACCATTTACATAGCCATATAATTGTCATACAATGTCAGAAGTTTGTGTTTAAGGAATTGACTCCTGATGTGGGCTGTATGCCAAAAACAGTATTGTAGTGTTAGTAATTTCTTCCAATTCCTACATGTTCAGGAAGGCCTTGTTTTAATTTTGGTTGTATGAACTGATGTAAACGTCATCATTCCGTATTTCAAAGACAGACAACTCATTTTATCAACTAAAATGGCGTGCTTGTGTCTATAACATGAAGCATTACTTGCCTTTTATTATATATCCTGTGTCCAGTTTCAAATAGAGGCAGAGTGAGTGTCCAACTACAGATGGATGTCACACAACATCAACCTTGTGTGTGTGTGTGTGTGTGTGTGTGTGTGTGTGTGTGTGTGTGTGTGTGTGTGTGTGTGTGTGTGTGTGTGTGTGTGTGTGTGTGTGTGTGTGTCCAACTTTCGCCTCAAACAAGTCTTGCGTGCTGTATCTCTTCTGGTCTGAGTGAATCATCCATCCACACATATTTTACTGTTTATCTGAGATCCCCCCCAAACAGACATATGAGCAGTAGAACACTAGCATTCAATACTAAAGGCAACAGGTGTCCTTTATTACATACCGATGTGGGTTTGAATGGAAATGTGCAAACATCACATTTTTGGTCACAGGTTTCATGATTTTATTTTCTGTGTTATTTATCGCCTTTTCATTACGTTTGATACTTTTTTTTTCTTTTTAATTTTTTTTTTTTATTGTGATCGGGTTATGCGAGTATCAATATTTTTTTTCAAGCCAAAAAACAGACAAATGCCTAATTTATAAAGTTTAACTTTCTGTACATTTCCCCAATTCCATACATATGCATAACACTAAAATATGTAGACATGGGAATTTCTATATAAACAAGGATACTTATATCAGTTCCAGATACAGCTAAACTTAAAATCTGGTTTTGTGTGCACGAAATATCAATTTGTGCTTTGGAGACTTTTATAAATTAGGTATTGGGATGTCGCATGGTTGAAAGAAAAATCAGACTATCTGACCAGAGCCAAGGGTTTCATTACTCTGAAAAGGCTCGTGTGTGTGTGTGTGTGTGTGTGTGTGTGTGTGTGTGTGTGTGTGTGTGTGTGTGTGTGTGTGTGTGTGTGTGTGTGTGTGTGTGTGTGTGTGTGTGTGTGTGTGTGTGTGTGTGTGTGTGTGTGTGTGTCACACAGGGTGTCAGTGAGCAGGAATGGCCATAAAAAAAAAAACAGTTAAGTGTATGCTTAAAATGTACGTGACAAATCATACCTAGCCAAATGATCCAGGGAACTATTTTATTTTGATTAAATCATAAAAAGGAATTATGGCAACATTTGTTTGTCAAAGTAGAGCTTACTAGAAAAGCCTGTATCTTGGCTAGTGTGTTCCACGTCTGCTTTGCAAGATGCTAGACCTGTTGTTGCAGGCCAATAGATGGAGAAGAAGAAGTCATTATGGTTAAATTGCCATGCGGCTTTGCTGCTTGTCCTATTGGCGCAGCCATTTTTAATGTACTGTGATGCCAGGATGCTGGTTGGTTCCCAGCAGACAGGCCGGTCGGGCCCATTCTCAATGGTGCAGGAAAATGCCTCATCGTGCCATAGATGCACCTGATCAATGTTGCGATGTCTGAAATTGTTTAAAGTGTGAATGGGTCAATTTATTTTTATATTGTTTATATTTTGTTTTTGCTTCTTTTTTTTTTTTTACTGTGACTTATTAGAGGGTCAAGTAACCTGAACTTGGCCTGGTGTTGTAAGGGATGCAAATACGCTGTGCTTATCAGCTGCTGGCCACTTTCCATTAAATCAAATGGAAGAATGTCAGAGGAGATCAGCTCTGATTGGTAGCTAATCCTGGGATCTCAAACCGCTCTTATCCAATCAGAAAGTAATATGTATCAAAGTTTCATTGCAGATCCCATGCCACTATCTAGGTAAAGTTCCCCATTACATGAAAACCATACCTTTTGCTTAACTCATTTCTGTTACACCTTTTAAAATGCACTGGATCCTTCCACCAACATCCAATATTGCCAAATTGCTGTTTGTGTTGTGAATGTGGGCATTTAATCCCATTTCATTCAGTTAAAATTTTTTGTTTTACTTTTTTGAATACTTTATCCCTGGGCTCTTCCATTGTGTTTATGGGGGAAAATGAGGAATGTTGGAACAATGAGGAAAAAGAGACAGAAAAAGACCAACTTAAGGCAGCTACTTATGAGTGACTACTGTAAAATGACTAACTAAATAAAGACAATGGGGTTGTTTTTTTTATAAATGTTGGACTGTTCATTTCTTATGTGTTGCCCAATATGTCCCATGGTGATGTGCATGAGATCATGAAACAATTTGAAGAAATGGAACAATTGTGAACATTAGTACAAATAGTGCACAGAAGTAGCAGGCCTATACATTGGAGGGGGAAATGCAGTACCACCCATGGCAACGAGTGCTCTTTTATCAAACATTCCCTTGTCTGGGTGTGCCTCATTTTGATCTGAATGCCGCTCTTAAATGTTTGAGTCAGAGAGAACATGCAGTGAAGGAAAGTTAGACGGAAGAAATTAAGTATGAAAGTATAACCCGACAGGTAATTATATGGTGTATAAGGTGGCAATTAATATTGACACCTTTAACATTCATGCGGTGCTCGGCGCAAATTATTTTTAATTATTTTGTCGAGAAAGCATTGTCGCCAACATTCGGATCCATATTTGCTTATTCCATAGGCTACTAGAACAACAACAAAAAAAAGATTCAAAAGCCATTAAGTATCAAATAAAACATTTCATGAAAAATAAGTCATGCGTGTCCGTCCCCGATAAGTCCGAATGTCGATGTTTATTTTTTAGTCTAATGGAGTTGTAGACTATATGAGGCCCTATTCCAATAAACTATTACCATGAGTGCTTATCGTTCTCCCAGGCGTGGAACGGAGTGCTCAAAATGAGCGCTATTGGCGAGAGAGAGGGTGGGACTTTCAGTTACATTACTTTAGCGGTGAGAAATGTGGATATCCGTTTGTGTAACCAGTTACGGATCTTGCTTTATCACATTTTTTTCAACAAAAAAAATACATATTTAGTTTCTTAGTCCTTCTTGTTATTCTTTTATTTTTTAATTCTTCTAGTTTCGGGGACCGTACTGGCTTATAAAGCTCATAGGAAGTAAAAGACCGGAACTCTACCGTTCTACCGTTCTCTACCGTTGCGGTAGACCGGGATAACGCAAATTCCAGATCCTCTCAGCCCAGCAGTAGCGCGGGAGAGAGAGCGAGAGGAGGAGAGTTTTCGCTACAGCAGCGGCGCGTGATATCCTTCCGCCGGAGACCAGCACGGCCCTTTCCCTCCCTATAACACAGGATGCGAGCAAGCAGCATTGCTGCTAAAATACGTTATTTGCCCCGTACCTCAACAAAAAACTGTACACATTAAGAGCTAATCAACAACCAAGAAGGTGTTGGGAGTGTATACGTTGATCACCGGCTTCCGCTGACTTTATCAACGCTCTGTTGAACATCGGTGAACGCCGAGGAGTTATTATCACCCGGGTTAAGTTGTGCGCGGCAAGCGAACTAGGTAGCTAGTAACTACTTCTGGAAAGAGAGTGGCAGCCGGGGCACAGAATGGAGCTCATCACTATTCTCGAGAAAACCGTCTCTCCAGGTAAATACACAACCTCTAATCTTCTCTTCGTAATATAAACGTTGCTGATGTCAGTGGTTCAAGGCGATTAAAACTTGGTTTATGCTGTGTTTGTCGGTGCTTGATGACTGGTGAAAGTTGTCGTATGAGGGAGGAGGGAAATGCCTTGCTAACCGATTAGGCGGGTGGCTACTTTTAGCTAGCTCCGTCTGGCCTGCTCACCGTGGATCCGGCTTCTGGCTTTAGCCTTCCACCCCAACCGATCATCTTGTCATGCTAGAAGTCGATTTGCACGTTCTGAGTTAACCGTTTGCAAAGTACATACAAATGCTGTTGTCACATTAATTGCATGAGGCGTTGATATACTGAACAGTGTCTTGGCAGCCCTATCCACTGCCGACCCTGCCCATGCTCTTAGCCATGTAGCCATGCTTTCTGTGCGCTAACTAGCTAGCTAGCTAGCTAATGTAGCCCAAATCAGTCGGCCCATCCTTGCACACCACTGTCGGCTAACTTTGTAACATATTATATTGAGGGTTAACAACCTTATTTTAATCACGAAATGTAAAACTCTTGACCACAATGTCAATCAAAGTACTGATGTTTGACTTCAATCTTGTGTCTGTTGTGATAGCGTTACTTTAAAAGATTGCATTGCAATGCTTTGATGGGCTAACGCTAAACTGTCTTAATGCTAACAAGC
This sequence comes from Micromesistius poutassou, assembly GCF_964030765.1. Lineage (NCBI taxonomy): Eukaryota > Metazoa > Chordata > Actinopteri > Gadiformes > Gadidae > Micromesistius > Micromesistius poutassou. The sequence goes on along the minus strand of NC_140271.1, from coordinate 8,201,533 downwards.
ATGTAGGAACTGCATCCGACGTGTACCGTGAATTAACTTGACTAGTAATAGTGAAGCTAAACTTGGTTGTCTTTGCTAGCCATACGCTTGTGTATTCTCTTTTCTTCACTACGTTGAACAACCATTCCGAACGACTCTCTGCTCCCTATATTGAGAGCTATCTAATATACACTGCAAAATCAACTATCACGTTTTTGGCATATGCTTGTTGTTCAATTCACATCTTTGCATTATGATTTAGCTTAATAGCTAGCTTATGGTACATTGAACAACACCGATTCTCCCCTCCCTCAGATCGAAATGAACTGGAGGCGGCACAGAAGTTTCTGGAGCAGGCGGCTATCGAGCACCTGGTGAGTCTCGCGCTACTTGTACCGGTTGTGATACAATACGAATTGGAAGTAGGCTGGCAAGATTCTTAATATCTGGCGCGTCACTCAACAATGCAAGCGTGGGTTTACCGAAAGGGTCGAGTTGCTAACTTGCAATATGCAGCCGGCTTTTCCTCTATGCCGGGCCCTCCCTTTCTCACACACCACCTACACGCTATGGCTGCTGGGTGTCATTCACTGCAGGGTTTGATAGCAGCAGCGTTGCCGCTAATGCTCTGACCGATGTCGTATTACATACAATTGCTCTACATCAATAGCTAAAAAACTATAGTGCATACAATATTTAGCTAATACAAGTGACTGTGATATTTTCCTTGTTCATTTTGAGGGCAAGGAGAACATGAATAATTCCAGTGAAAGCCTTATTTTCATGTGGGTCACCCATATATACTGTGTATATATAAGGTCCAAGTGATGTTTATGATGTTGTTCTGAGAGTTGCATCAAAAGTAATACACAAATGTTAAAATAAGTGAAATCCTGTTCTACACATTTATATATCCTTGTATCCTACTAGAAACACACATGGCTTGTGAAATTGGATCTCATATTATGAACACCACTACCGGACTTCAGAAACCAAAGTGCTTTGGGAAAACTGCTTGCATTGTATTTTGGTTCATCCTGCTCTTCCATTGCACCCGTTACAATTACAACTGCTACTGCTCAGGAATATACCCACATATGAAGGCAAAAGGGCTGTGCACATTAAAGTCTTATACACAAAAAATGATATATATATTGTGGTCCTTTTTGAAAACGGTATTTGAAAAAGATAACAGTTCTTGTACAATGCTTGAATTGACTGTTGTAATATATTGTATAGTTTCTTGACTGTATTATTTTCCTATGGACAAGAATACTGCTTTTACAAGAACCATCTCTTAACCTTTATCGTTTTCACTACCTCCCGGGCAGCCTTTTACTTTTATATCACACTTCTCCCACTCCTCATGATTCATAACCAACATTTATTCCTACCTCCCTCACTAGCCCACATTCCTGGTGGAGCTGTCCAAGGTGTTGGCCAACCCAGGGAACACGCAGGTGGCCCGAGTGGCAGCTGGTCTGCAGGTGAAGAACTCTCTGACATCCAAGGACCCGGATGTCAAGACGCAGTACCAGCAGAGATGGCTCGCCATCGACGCCAACGCCAGGCGAGAGATCAAGACTTTTGTAAGGATACAGGCACAGCTTGTGAGGGGGGGTTCCTCATACTTTACACATTATATACCACACTTGTACTCTACATTTGCGTGTACATATACGATACAAAGCTGATGCGGAGCTAGTATTCTTATTTTTTTGCATTTCTGGATAAAGAGAATGGTTAAAAAATGTATTGCCTAAAGTTAACCAACTGCATACAATTGTGCATCTTGTAAACAGGGATAATTTATATCCTCAAATTAAACCTGGCCCAGCATACCTCAGAGGCATCCACTTGTCTGGGATTTTGGACCAGAAATCTGCCAGCTCTATCTTCAATGACCAAATGTTTTGTATGTGAACATGCAGGTTCTCCAAACACTTGGCACAGAGACATATCGCCCCAGTTCGGCATCGCAGTGCGTGGCTGGGATCGCGTGTGCAGAGATCCCTGTCAACCAGTGGCCAGAGCTCATCCCACAGCTGGTGGCCAATGTTACGGACCCCTCGAGCACTGAGCACATGAAGGAGTCCACTCTGGAAGCCATCGGATATATCTGTCAGGACATAGTGAGTGTGGTCCAGTCACTGACTTTCTGTCTGGCAGTAATAATCTACTTTTGAAGAGATACCCTTCCTGCTACACTATTGAAGTTTCTCCCCAAAACAAAGTAATCTTTCATCTTGAGATGATTGAAAAATGTACATAGTTAAGACATCCTGCTATTGAAAGTCACAGCTCTTAACTGTGGTCTTGGCTCTGCTCTGAACCCTTCTCTTGTGCTTCCAGGAGCCAGAGCAGCTGCAGGACAACGCCAATCAGATCCTGACCGCCATCATCCAGGGCATGAGGAAGGAGGAGGCCAGCAACAACGTCAAATTGGCAGCAACCAATGCCCTGCTCAACTCACTGGAGTTCACTAAAGCCAACTTTGACAAGGAGGTGGGTGGATGCAAGCACCCTTTCTGAAGCTTTTCATTTTACATGGCATCCAGCAATGATGTGTGTTCGGGTCCAGGCAGTCTGGCTGTCATGTTCTTCACTTAACCCATTTTCTGTTTATATAGTGGCCTTTAATAAAATGCTACTTGGTCTTTGTGTTGCAGACGGAGCGGCACTTCATCATGCAGGTTGTGTGTGAGGCTACGCAGTGCCCTGACACCAGAGTGAGTAGCAGCTAGTGGAGTTGACCAATGATGACCTTTAACTTCTGTGTGTGTGTGTGTGTGTGTGTGTGTGTGTGTGTGTGTGTGTGTGTGTGTGTGTGTGTGTGTGTGTGTGTGTGTGTGTGTGTGTGTGTGTGTGTGTGTGTGTGTGTGTGTGTGTGTGTGGTACAGTCCAGTTTAAATTCAGGTGCTTTACATTGTCAGTGTTTCTATAGATTTTGTTGTATAATTCACCTTGGTCTTTTCTATCTATTAGTTTTATATTCTAGATCGGTGTGTTTGTTTTATAGATGGTGGGTATTCTGTAGTATTTTCATCATTGGATTTGCATTGTTTTTGTTGCTGTTGCACCTGCATTTAATAGAATATTAACCTCTAATTATATTCCAAAGTTATATGAAATATTAAACTTTGTTATACTGGTTTTGGTGGAGAAGTTTCTGGTCTAGGTAAGTGCAAGAATAGTTTGCGTTTGTGGTTTTAAAGATTTTAATGTGTACTGACTCTTCTGGTCCAGGTAAGGGTAGCGGCACTACAGAACCTGGTGAAGATCATGTCGCTGTATTACCAGTACATGGAGACCTACATGGGCCCGGCACTTTTCGCGGTAAGCTACACAACTTTTATCTGATTTATCTGAGCTGGGCTCTGGGGTTCCACTGGGTTTCTCTACAGTCTTACTTTCAACGTCTCCTCATAAATGTGAGGAAAACATTTTGCCAGTGTGGTATCACAAACATTCTGCATGTTGACAGTTGAAGCATTGGGGAGATTGGCTGCCATTTCATTGACCTTATTATGACTCAATGTTGCCTCTATCAAGTTTCATAAAGCATGTCTATATGTGGCTAATAGATTATAGGACTTCTAATTTCCACCATAATATAACCGTTGGGAATGGTTTTCCAGCCAAAGCCTGACCAACATCGCCTGCAGCCATTGTTGCAATTTTCCTCACTGTTTGACTCATCCATGTTCTTCCCGTCCACACCTCCACACCAAATCCATGTGCAGATCACCATAGAGGCCATGAAGAGTGACATAGATGAGGTAGCTCTGCAGGGGATCGAGTTCTGGTCCAACGTCTGTGACGAGGAGATGGATCTGGCCATTGAAGCCTCTGAGGTACGTAGGATCTATTTTGCAGTTTTTGGACAATTTTAATTGTTTTCGGAATATCAACGGATGGATTTCGTCAAACATCAGGGCTGTCTTATTAATTATTTTTTTCCAGGCACTTTTCACCTGACAGTCGATGGTTTGTGTAAGTAACCGGTTTTTGGGTATCCTACCTCCTGTTTGTGCTAATGGCGCATTCCTTGTCCTTTTCCAATGGCAGGCTTCAGAGCAAGGTCGCCCCCCTGAGCATACTAGTAAATTCTACGCCAAAGGGGCCTTGCAGTACCTGGTTCCCATCCTTACCCAGACCCTCACCAAACAGGTGAGCGTCATAAACTACTCACCCACCTGGGTCTTCTTTCATCTGGTTTCAGTCTCGATATTGAATTGCATGGTCTTTGTGTATCCATAGATTGACATACTAATGTCAATTTTAAAATGAAAATAAACCAATCCTCCATTACCTTCTTCTGTATCGCAACCTCTTCACAAGTCGATGAGATATAATCTTCTCCTGTTCCTCCTCCTGCTCTCAGTTCAGCGGTGTGGATTTTATGATGTCACAGAATGAACCCGGGGTCTATTTCACCCAGGAGATGTTTGGGTGGCAACGCTTCTACTGTACCCCCCCCCGCAACAGTTCATGGTAACGTAACCCTGCGTTCCTCCCCCCCCCCTCTCGTAGGACGAGAACGACGATGACGACGACTGGAACCCATGCAAGGCTGCCGGCGTGTGTCTGATGCTGCTGGCCACCTGCTGCGAGGACGACGTCGTGCCCCACGTCCTGCCCTTCATCAAGGAGCACATCAAGAACCCCGACTGGCGCTACCGGGACGCCTCCGTCATGGCTTTTGGCTCCATCCTGGAGGGCCCAGAGCTCAACCAGCTCAAGCCCCTCGTAGCTCAGGTAGCTGGTCCCTCTTGCACCTCGTCTCGAACACCGTTAAGCCCAGCGCACACATCCGTGTCGGGACTCACACTCACTAATGTTTTTGAAATTTCACGTGCAAATTACACGGGTGCTTTACGAAGCAATGGGGGAAAAAATGAAATCCAATGTTGCATTTTTGGTTACTTTGCTTTTGATTCTCTCGGTGTAGTGTCTTTCTATTTTCAACTATTTGCTATTTTGTGATTATCCCAGGCATCTCAGTGATTTGACTAGTACATTTCGTAAAGGGGCATATACGGGTTGGGCTTCTTTGTCAGGGATGCCCATATGTAGTCGCCAGGGTTTAAACCACTGTCATTCGGTTAACATTATGCCATTCCAATTTCAAAAATCACATCTTGATGAACTTTTCAATTCTTATATTAGTGTCTCCAAACAGACTCCTCAGAGACTCCTCCGTTGCTAGTTGAGAGATCCTTGTGCCTAAGACTAAACCCATACCCTCTCCTTATGACCACTGTTCGCCAGGCCATGCCCACCCTCATAGACCTGATGAAGGACCCCAGCGTGGTGGTGAGGGACACCACGGCCTGGACCGTGGGCAGGATCTGTGAGCTGCTGCCCGAGGCGGCCATCAACGACGTGTACCTGTCCCCGCTGCTGCAGTGTCTGATTGAGGGCCTGGGGGCAGAGCCAAGGGTGGCCTCCAACGTCTGCTGGGTCAGTTAGAACATGGGATGGCTGGATGGATGTTTTGCTTGATGAGTGCATAGGTGTAGATTCCTTTCAGCAGGTAACATAGCATTTGCCTAGGTTACGGCCTATTGGTTTATTGAGGAGTTTACTGAATTAAAACTTGGCATGCCTAAAAACCTGAAAGGCTGTTGGGAAACCAAAAGACATGTAAATATTGCAATCAAGGTCTAAGTCACTGGATACAAAAAATGTAATGAGCATCTTCCTGCCTCCTCTTGGTCCCAGGCCTTCTCCAGTCTTGCTGAAGCCGCCTACGAGGCCACAGACGCAGCCGAGGACCAGGAAGAGCCCAGCACTTACTGCCTCTCCTCCTCGTTTGAAATCATCGTCCAGAAACTCCTTGAAACCACAGACAGGTAGACACCTGCACACGAGTCTCACAACCAACCAGCAGCAAATTCCTTAAGCATACGTTTGATCAGTGCCTGGAAGCATTTATGCTCACTAATGCTTCTAAAGAAGCAATCCTTCTGAAGATGACAAATGAATGGTACCAAAGTAAGAAGCCTCACTCCTTTTTGTTGAAATGGCGAGTCTGCCCCCTGCCTGTCTCCTCCAGACCCGACGGCCACCAGAACAACCTGCGCTCAGCGGCCTACGAGGCCCTGATGGAGATAGTGAAGAACAGCGCCAAAGACTGTTACCCTGCCGTGCAGAAGACCACGCTGGTCATCATGGAGCGCCTGCAGCAGGTCCTTCAGATGGAGGTGAGCTCATGGGTCACTCTTGGGAAAGTTCACACCTAATTTTTGAGACCCCACTGTAAAATGTGGAGTTTGGTGGTAAAATATGTTTTCATATGAAAAAGCAGTGCACTAAACAATGAGATGAATATGGTAGCACGTTTGTATGCATGTCCTTGACCTATATTTTTGTGTACTAATTTCGCTGCTTCGTCTCAGTCGCACATCCAGAGCACCTCTGACCGAATCCAGTACAACGACCTGCAGTCTCTGCTGTGCGCCACTCTACAGGTTTGTGCGCCATACAACCACACAAAAAAATGATTTGCTGTTTTTTATATGGCCGTATACATCCCATCCCAGAAATGCTACTGGTCGACGCTAAAGACAAAACAGATGCAGGACCCATGTGGTTGGTTGAGGACGGAGCGCCATGTTGACCTGCGTGTGCCCCTTGCAGAACGTTCTCCGTAAGGTGCAGCACCAGGACGCCCTGCAGATCTCCGACGTGGTGATGGCCTCCCTGCTCCGCATGTTCCAGAGCACCGCGGGCTCCGGGGGCGTGCAGGAGGACGCGCTGATGGCCGTCTCTACTCTGGTAGAAGGTAAGCACACACTTCCTGGTCCATCGCTGGTTGTTGAGGATAGTGCGGTGTCTGACTCCCAGCAATACTGGTACTAGGGTTAGGTTTCTATACTTGAGCAAAAGGATAAAGCATCTCCTAATCATAAATGACACCGCTAAAATTGGTGGCTGTAAGTAGCGTTGTATGAAAAGCCTCTTCCTTATGACTAAATGGTTGTTGCCATCCAATTGTTCATTATAAGCAGACTACTCCACTGTAAAGGATTATAGATGAAGGAACTTCTTCACAGTATCTCTTGCCCTGACGTCAGTTCCTCCTCCTGCTCTCAGTTCAGCAGTGTGGATTTTATGATGTCACAGAATAAACTGGGTGTCCAATTCACCCGGGAGATATTTGGGGGTGGCAGTGCTGCCCCTGTAACCTCCTGGTTTTGCTGGACCCCACAAATGTATGCTGCTTGTTTAGTCTCTTAACGACGAGCTATAAAGTTCAACTAGTTGTGTTTGGCAACCCTTCTTCAAGCATACCCGCGTCCTTCTCTGCTGCATCATCCAGACACTTTTGCCACCACATCCCTTTTTAACTTAACAGTATAAACCTGAAACTCAAACTCATTTGTGGAACCTTGCTTAGAATCATACCATAACGTGCTCATACCAAATTTGAGGAAGCTCTCCAGCAAGGTCTGTGTGAGCGTTCATTACATCCATGAATCATATAGATAACCCAGCGTTGGGGTTGGCTGCCATGTACCCTGCCACTATTGCAGATCAAATAAAGGACCGGTACAAGAGTGGACTTGGCCACACCCTAATATCACATTATACGTTGTATCACAGAAAACATTGTTTCACTGGATTTAAGGCAGATATGGTTTGGGTTTTATGTATGGCATGCCAAAGGTTTTCTTAAATTATGTGTTGATTTTCTTTTTAAGGATTGACATGTGCTAATATTATTTGTTATTTATATTTACTCTTTGTCAGTTCTCGGCAGTGACTTCCAGAAATATATGGATGCCTTCAAGCCTTTCTTGGGTATTGGACTAAAGAACTACGCTGAATATCAGGTACGATATGGAGGTGGAGCACTGTTCTTGTATGCTTAGTAGGGCTGAACGATTTGGTGAAATAATCTAATTGTTATGTATTACTCCAAATGTTATGTATTATTCACTAAACAAGCAATGAATCAGTCAACGTATAAACTCTTTCCATGTGTTTAGATGAATTGATATTATAACATCTTTATTTAACTATTGAATTGTAAAAGAAAAAAAGTCAGTAACAGTAAAAAATATATTTTTGTTAATCGCGGGCTTTGCAATTTCCAAATCGCCTTCTATTACATCACAATGTTGGTTTGAATTGGATTAATCATTCAGCCCTAATGCTTAGTATGCCCTGACGTCAGTTCCTCCTCCTGCGCTCAGTTCAGCAGTGTGGATTTTATGATGTCACAGAATAAACTGGTGTCCAATTCACCCAGGAGATATTTGGGGGGTGGAAGTGCTGCCCCTGTAACCTCCTGGTTTTTCTGGACCCCACAAATGAACCCCCCCCCCTTCATAAATTAATATGATTGATGATTGATTTCCTGTGTATTTAGTTTGTCACCCACCACCAATGTAATCTACATTGTTAATCTTACGACTATCCAAAGGATTATTGATTAAATATTTCAAATTTACGAGAGGGGAATTTCTTGAATATCACAATTGTGTTGAATGCGTGACACGTTCAACACAAACGTTTTTAAAGATGGTTGTTTTGTCAGTTCAGGTGAAAAGGTCCTCTTATTTGTCCCAATGTCAGCAGTCCCCCTGGTTGTTGAGTGACACACCCTGACTCAAGCATGCAGTGTTTTTTTGCGGCAGGTGTGCCTTGCAGCGGTGGGCCTGGTGTGTGACCTGTGCAGAGCTCTGATGACCAACATCCTGCCTTTCTGTGACGAGATCATGCAGCTCCTTCTGGAGAACCTGGGGGTGAGGACCCGTCCTTCATACCATTCCCCTTTTAAATTTTTTTTATTTCTCTCCCCGTCCTCTTTTTGGACTGCATTTTTCTACTGTCCAGCTAATAAGTCTTTATCCTACTCAATGTTGAAATTGCTATTCTTGCAAAAATTGTATGCATATTTGCAGTACATAGTTGCACTACAATACAATGTTATTTGCACCGAACATGGTTATGTCTTATGTGTGTGTACTGTCATGTTAATTCTAAATGTATTACCTTCCTTACCCACACTTGAAACTACTTGGCACTTTCTGTTTGGATGTTTACTGCATTTGCCTCTACGTGTACCATCGTATCGCAAACTAGTAATTTTTATTGAATAGTTTTGTTTTGAATAGTCTATAGTAAGTCCCAAGTTTATTCAGTTTAACTTTGTATTTGTTTGCATGTCTTTGACTGCCTGTATTTGTGTTTGCCGGTGTAGAATGAGAACGTGCACCGGTCTGTGAAGCCCCAGATCCTCTCTGCATTTGGAGACATCGCTCTCGCCATTGGTGGAGAGTTCAAGAAATACCTGGAGATTGTTCTGGACACTCTCCAACAGGCTTCCCAGGCCCAGGTGGACAAGGTAATGCTTGTGGAACATGCCGTGTACAGGCACACATTGATTTATCTGTTTAATGTTAATGATTTTAATGTCGTTGTTTTTAAGCATCTGACAAAATTCAGGTGATGCAGGTCATTGACATAATGGGATTACATGGATTCATGCAAAGCACTTGGCATAATTATTTTTTTAAAACGGTTTTGCATGAAGATTATAATTGTTTCTTACTGCATAGAGTTTATGGATTTGATTGAATATGATGTTGTATAAATTATATACAAAGAAATGGTATATAAACTTTTATGAATTTTTTCTTGGATTTCATTGGAGGTGTGCTTTTCTGTGTTAATCAATGGAAAGCTGCATCAGCTTTTTTGTGCCATGTAGTAAATTGTGTGTTGGTTTGTGTTTGCAGACGGACTACGATATGGTGGATTATCTGAACGAGTTGAGGGAGGGCTGCCTGGAAGCCTACACTGGCATCATACAGGGCCTGAAGGGAGACCAGGAAAACGTTCACCGTAAGACACGCACACGCACGCACACGCACGCGTACGTCTATCTGATGTGATCTTTTAGCTGTGGTCTCTTGCATACGTGTTGTCCTGACGTCAGTTCCTCCTCCTGCTCTCAGTTCAGCAGTGTGGATTTTATGATGTCACAGAATAAGATGGTGTCTATTTCACCCAGGAGATGTTTTGGCGGCAGTGCTGCCCCCTGTAATCTCCTGGTTTTGCTGGACCCCACAAATTTATCCTGGCTGTTGATCGTGCTGTTATGCTGAAATCATCAACTTTTAATTAGTATTTTTGCCAGCTGTGACTATTTGTGTGTGAAATATACATGTTGGATTGTTATGCTAAAGATGTCCACCTGAAAGCTTCTTGGTTCTACCTGTATAGCAGCCTTGGGCGAGATATCAAAGTACAAAAATACTTTTACATGTCGTTATGGTCAATGAATATACTTTGAATTAAAGTGATCGTCCCTCTCTTTGCTCCAGCTGATGTCATGCTAGTGCAACCGCGGGTGGAGTTTATCCTGTCCTTCATCCACCACATAGCGGAGGACGAGGACCACTCTGATGGAGTGGTGGCCAACGCTGCTGGCCTCATAGGGTAAGCCGAGCATGGGCTGGTAGAACCAACCTTCGGTTGTCAAGAACCGCCACTGTCTGCTTCATACTTCAATATGACCCGGCCAGTGTTTGGTTTTGGTTATTCTTTCTGCTGGTGTTCAGCGCAGTCTCTAAAAATGCACCAAATGCGTCAGAACTTTAGTTTTGCTTTTATCCGCAAAATTTATCCTGGTGATTTAATTTGGCCAACATGGTTTTTCTACAACATTTTGTCCTGTGCCGTGGAGGCAGATTTAAGTGAGGATTTATATATCCTCCTTACTGCCTGTAGCATCCTCCACATGTTTAAAGGAAACGTGTTGTCATAGGAGGGATTCCGCTGAACAAAGTAACAAGAATGCGCTTACAAATCCAAATTAAAGTCAGCCATTTGCTCTATTGTTTCGGTAAAACATTGTACTGCTTTTTCTCCAACATCTTTGCCCTCCTTTATTTCAGTGACCTCTGCACCACGTTCGGGAAGGATGTGGCGAAGCTGGTGGAGGTGCGTCCACTCATAAACGACTTGCTGACGGAGGGCCGGCGCTCCAAGACCACCAAAACTAAGACCCTGGCCACCTGGGCCACCAAGGAGCTCCGCAAGCTCAAGAGCCAGGCCTGGTTAGTGGACACACTCAGTAATGCACACATGGCCAACCAATCATAAAGATGGTATTCTTTGTGACCCAACATTCTGTATTTTCCTACTGCGTCATCCCATTGAAAGCAATTAAGCATGATTTATTTGATTGGTACCTTTTTTGAAGATACTTTAAGGATTGTAATGGGATGGTAAAGATGTGCATGTCATCTTTCCATGTGGGTTACATTTTTTTTTTTTTTATCAAAGGTGAACTGAATGTTAAAATCCACAAAACCTGCCTTTCCTAGGTGTCAATGTTTTGGTAAACTGACTTAAAACAGGGTTGGCTGGTCTCTTTGCTGCCATCGCAGTTTTTGTAATTGGTTTGTGTTGTCAATCCCTGCACTACTGGGACCAATTTCAACCGCCAACAGACCAGCGAACCATGTTGGATATTGAAATGTTTACCAAAACATTGAAAGGCGTGGATATTATGTGGCTTTGATTCACCTCTGATAGACAAATGAACCTGCCGGGTAAGAGGTGGACATGCCTGAGGATCCTTTGCGTTTGTGTTTTTCAAAAGCCTGTTGCAACCCCAGAAGGTAGGTATGACAATACAGAGTGTTTGGTCACAAATGCGGCTAGTACGCCCTGAAAATCCTTTTAGTGTGGAGATGTGGAGTTGTGGAGATACTTGGGACAAATAATTGAGGTTCTTAATAACGCTTTACAGACCAGTTTTCTTTCTTTAGCAATTCACAAATATTCATTTTTTTTTTTGATAGTAAATTTAATTACTTTTTTTCTCCTCTTCAGATGCAATTCTTGTCAGGAAAGAGATCAACATCAGTAAACAATGAGGAAATATTGCCCCACTGGAATTACATCTTCTGTCTTTTGCGCGCGTGTGACCGGGTCAAAGCAGAAGCTAAAGTGTGCGCTGAGATGAGTGTCTGTGTGTGTGAGAGATTGAGTGAGAGAGCGAGAAAGAACGCACGAGCGCAGATCGTGTGCGCGAGAGATGACTGATATCACAACACCTTCTGAGTACAATTCCAGCGGTCGCCTGCAGACTGGCAGCGACCCTACCCCTCCCCCTCCCACCCCCTCCCCACACCTACCTTCGGACCCCCACCCATAACCACCTTCCTGACTATTGAAACTCCCTCCCCTCGACGGCCTGTGGACTGTACCATATCTGAACAAGGACTCTGAACATGACCTCCTTCCACCACTACTTTCCAGCTGACCCACCAGAAATGGCTTTCCGGCTGGGGTCACACACACACACACACAATGCCTTGACAAGCATCCCTTCTTCGACAACTGTTCTCCTCCATCCTCCATTGGACCCCCCCCCCCCCCCCCCGCTGTGTAGTCCGGCTGAGACGAATGAGCCCTCGTCCGAGACGCCAACTAACATTTTAGTGGTCTGTTTAACGTTGCTATGACGACAACGAAGATGAATGCTACAACTCCCATGTCGCCCAAACCTTTTCTTCCTCCCTGTGAGAAAAACCAAGAGACCAACTGCTAACAAGGGAAAGGAATTCTTTGGAATTGAAGCAACAACAAAAAAAAAGAACTTAACTGTAAATCAAACGGGAGGATTAATCCGATCTGTTCAGACTAAAGTGGCGCTCTTGACTGATGTGTTGAATACTTAACATTTAACTTTTCTTGATATTATTTTATTATTTTTCTCTCTGCACTTCTTCCAAAAGCCGATGTGGTCGTGGACTTAAAATGACCCACCCCCCCCCCCCCCCCACACACACACACACACAGTTGAAGCATGGTGCCTAGATTTAGTTTTTTTTTTTTCTTTTCTCTTGCGAGAAAAAAATAGGATGTGGGGATGGACAGAGGGAATGGCCCTCTAGACTCTCCTCTTCCTGCTCTTGGAAAGCAGGTTCCTGCCCTACTGTAACTGCCACATCATTCCCAGCACCACCATCTCTGCCACCTACCAAGTCTGGGCTGGTAGAAAAACAAATAATGACCACAATAATCCCAGTTTGTGGCAGACGAGGATGGGGCTCTGTAGATGTAAGGTTGGGCGAGGAGCCAAGGGGAGCTAGCTTCTTGATTTTTCTAAACCCTCCCCCTCCACAAGTAACAAATAGATAAACAAAAATATAATCTCAATACGAACCTATGGAGGCAGGAGATCCTGTAGAGCATCAATGCTGGTCTGGCTGCTTTTCTACCCTGAATCGCAGGCTGGAGTCCTGTCGTACCGGCGTCTTAATGGACACAGACATCCCACTTTAGCTCCGTTCGCTTCTACTGTATATGAAAAAAAATAAATAAAAAAAACACCCCCACCTGCATGTGGGTCTCCTTCCTCCACCCTGAGGCTTTTGGTTTAGTTTTGCTTTCACTGGCACTCTCGGTTGCTTCTCTTAACCGTTTCGGCTTTGGCAGTCTGAGCCGGTGTGATGTCAGAGCTCGCTGCACCTTAAGCAGGTGGGCCTAAAAGCACTTGTGAGGATTTTTGTAATGAAGTGAAGTAGTGGGTGGAGGGGTGCGGCGGTTTCTCTTAAAGACTAACTTTTACCAAAAAAAAAGTTAGAAAATATCTCCTTGTGTACTTATGCCTGAGATAGCGCTTCAGAGGAGAGTGCCAAATTAGTGGGACTAGTTTAGTGAATATTGCCCTATTGGGGCTGGCTGTGTGGACAGGTGGGATATTATTATATGCACCTTCCATGGGGAAGATATTCAGTCAGCTGTAAATCCTTGCTGTTCCTGATCCACAAATGATCAACCAGTTGACCAGAATAGGACCTGTGCTTAGATAGTCCAAGTCCCTGCTGGTGTATTTTTATTTTTTTTTTATTATTTTCGCTGCACTTGTTTTGGGAAAGGGGCACTTACCAATATCCTCGTTTCGAAAAAAAAAATACAGAATTGAAGACGTTTGTATAAGGTTATATTTTTCCATTGCTATGAGAAATAAAAACAATAAAATGATATTAAACATTCCCCAAGAAGTTCTGGTGATTTGGTTTATTTGTCCGTACAGGTAAACAAGTCGTCTCGCCTATGAAGTCTGGGCTAAAAAAAAAGCAGACTTCATATTGGAAATTTGACCTGTAAAATTTCTGTACTGATCATCTTGAAACAATTTTGTAATCGTTATCGAAAGCCATATATACAGGCTTTTGACAACTCTTGAAAGTTGCATTTTAGAACCTGCATAATGGGGTTCTTAATGGTACCATTGGTTGACGCATACTATGCGGAAAGGGGTGTACTGACTGTCTAAAATACTTTATTGTAACTGTCCGGTTTATCAAAGCATGCACGCGGTTGTTTTGTCACGGCTGGGGACCAATTCACTTTCACAAGTTCATTCAAAAAGTCTCCACGGATTGGAATTGAACTTAACATATGACCTGCCTACACAATTAAAGGGAACATGGCCTCAAATTGAAGTTGGATTATTCAAAACCGAAAGTTAACTCAGTCCTACCTTGAACGCTGGATTTGAATTGGTTAACTGAACTCTTTCAATCTGCAAAACTGCATTTGGTTCAGACAATGAACATGGGAACTAAAATGTGAATTGTGAATCAAGCCAATCTGCTTTTTAATTTCATATTGAACATTAGTGAACTAATAAAAGTCTATATTGTACTGAACGCTGTTGTTCTTTCTTGCATTTGGCTAATCAATGGGGTATAGTCTGCATGGGTAGTAGTCGGATATAATCTGTTGGGATAGGTGTTGAATAGGATCTATTATCCAGTATTTCAGTGGAGATTAATGGGTGTGGTATTATTAACTAGGCCTACAGCAAGCGTATTGTGCACCTGATCAGGTCAGGAGGAGGGGACGAAGTGCTGACTCAACTGCCGCGATTCAGGAAGAATGTTCACAAAACCATTCAAAAGTCCTAGGAAACATGGAAAATGACATGGGCAATTATATAATGCTTTTAACTAATATGATTTATTAAACAATCTCAATTCAAAATGTGTCATGACTTTGAAATACCTATAGGCAATTCTTCGCATGAGGAGTTATTTTACATAATGAACGTATTTATCAACTATTTGTATGAAATAATCTGTCCGTAGATAGACGGACGTCACTCAAAGCTCTCATCCCCTGAACAACATGTGCCTCCAGTCCAGACAGAACTCCTCAAAGAGTCAAGGGCATTATCACGTTAAGGGACAACTTGCCAGTGCTGCAAAGGAGCGTCACTTCTGTCAGACTTCTCACTGTGACCCCCTCATTTCTTAGACATTTAGAGACCTAGATCATGTCCTCTTTGGCTTCATTCTAAAGCATGATCATGAAGCACTGACCATATACAAAACTATGGGCCATTGTTAAAACATCACCTGACAGGGCACACACGTATTATAAGAGCATCTCATTGTTTCATTTGTTCCCCTGATATGCATGTCGGTGTACCAGTCACATGAGATTGCTGACGTAAGAAAAATATATTTGATGATTCATTAAGCTTTTTTAAATAGGCTCATAGACGTCCTTTATGTATAAAGTGACCGCCTAATGATTCACAACCCAACTACTAACACGAATAGAGAGAGGCGCTTACGCTCACCGGGAAATTGATAATACTGGAAACAATTAGTGTGAAGGCAGCTGAAAAAAAGTAAAGGTTAGGGTCACCATCATTTCCAGAGCTACAAATGGGGTCAAGGGCTGAAAGAGGTTGGTGTGTGTGTGTGTGTGTGTGTGTGTGTGTGTGTGTGTGTGTGTGTGTGTGTGTGTGTGTGTGTGTGTGTGTGTGTGTGTGTGTGTGTGTGTGTGTGTGTGTGTGTGTGTGTGTGAGAGAGAGAGAGAGAGAGAGAGAGAGAGAGAGAGAGAGAGAGAGAGAGAGAGAGAGAGAGAGAGAGAGAGAGAGAGAGAGAGAGAGAGAGAGAGAGAGAGAGAGAGAAATCTGGCTGGTGGTAAACGGAAGTGAGACAGCGCAGCGGGTGGGGTTTCTGACGAGATGGACTTAGGTGTCCTGGGTGTCGGAGGAAACATTGAGCGCGCACACGAACCTGGCTTATTATCAATCAGCAAAAACAACAACGATGATTGATGTAACCGTTGCGCAGCCGCCTAGCGCGCGCCATCCATTCCATCCATGTTGTCTATAAGAAGAGGATGCATCAGTAGGAGGCTAACGCTAGCCAGCGACACATCAGCGGTGGTTTTTTTTCACATGAATGTCCGTTTTCTCCTGACGTTGGGTTGTGCTGCTCCTACAACGCTGAGTACCTCATTGTCACTGTGGACGGATCGGGAACTTTAAATGGCTGTCTCACGGTACACTACCTAGCTAGTGTCACTAGCTAATGTTAGCTAGGAGAATGGTGTGTTTGCAGCAAGCTAGCTACTTAGCTGTTTATTTATATCAATGTTATGTAAGGACGGAGACCGTTTTAGCCTAGCTAGCTATACGGAACCACTAAAGTGAGAATAATGAATAACGCGCAACAAGATATGTCTCCGGATTTCGTCTTGATGCGCCTGGTGTCGGCGGCCGAGTATGACCGCTTGGACGAGCCCGATAATTTGTTGTCTGGAGGCGGGGGGTTCGGTCCTGTCAAAGCAGTGTTGGGTCATCACGGCAACAATATCAACACCGGGTTTGATCTGGACCGTAATAGCCCGTCGACAGGCCTCGGCTCAGACTCGCCGCATTACAGTTCACCGCTCCCTGGGAAAGGCGAGATGGACAGCGGGATGGGATTGGGTCAAACAACACCAGGGTCCGAGGAGCCGCTAACTTCTCCTCCATCAGGCACTGGAGACTTCTCCGTGGCTGCTCAGCATTTCGTGGACTACCCTGTATCCCACGCACACGGCGCTGGGTCCAACGGCTCGCGAGCGCAGCTGATGGTTTTTCAGAACTTGCTTCGGTCGAGTGACGGGATCCTAGAATGCGGGCTAGAGCAGCCTCCCCCTGGGTTTATCCACAACTCGGTTCCTGGTGGCGGCGGGGACGCGGAAAAACGGAGACAACCGCATTTGGAATCAGGAAGTGTCGGCGTACCAGGTAGCACAACAACAAACAGCCAGTGTCTATTATCCTTACCACCGGTGAGTGGGAGAGAAAACACACACTGCATCTCCTCTGCAGAAGACTGCACGCAGCAGCAACACCACCTCCAGTGGCACCCAGCTCTGAAACTATCCAAGGTACCGTCGGACAGCTCCCAGGACCCACAGCAGGGGGTCCAGGCACTAGAATCTGACACAGGTTCCGTTTTGTGCCATCGACATCGCCTACTACTAACTGACCGCCTCTCTAAGTGGCCCCCATGCTTGTTGGACCAGAGCCTACACTTGAGTCTTTTGGACCCCATGAAGAACTGCACTGTTGGTGGGGATGATCCTGTCCTGGCCTTGGCACGACACCTCGGCCAGCTTGGGCACCATGCGGAGCTGAAGGAGGGGGGGATTCAACGAGAGGACCTGGTGCTGCCCCTCACTCGGTGCTCATGTCACGGCGTGTTGACCTCAGCTACTGGGGGCATGGGCCCTGGCGAGGACCCCAGCGAGACCAGCGATGCTCTCTTGGTTCTCGAGGGTCTGGGGTCTGAGGAGGTGGGCAGGCTGGGTGACCAGGGGGGAGAGGGGGAGCGAGGTGTTGGCGGAACGGATGAAGGAACAGCCGGTGGGGAGGGAGCAGGCTCTGTGTTCTCCAGTGGGACTCTCAGTGGTTTGATGCAGCAGGTCCACAGACTGGCGGAGGAGGCTGGGGTGTGTACCGATCAGAGCTGCCGTCAGTCCCTGGCTGGACTGGGTGCAGCAGTGTCGTTACCTCCCTCTGCCACCCACCTCACAGACCACCGTCCGACCTCCAACGGCATCTCCACGCCCTCCCAGTACACACCAATCCTGCCGCAGGCTCCGGAGGCTGCAGCGGCTCTCGCTGGGCTTAATGTCTTGCCGAACGTCCTGCACTCCTCTAGCACTAACCAAGGCCAGCGGCCTCAGCATCAGCACCAATCTCGCTCCCAGCCCCAGAGCCGGGCCACCACCCCGAAGCTCGGCATCGCCTCTGGGGGAGCGGGGCGGTCGGCCTCGCCGCTGGTCGTCCTGGAAGGGGAGGTCGGGAGGAGAGGAGCAGAGGGAGAGAAGACTCACCGGGGGAAGTCAAGGAAGGGGGGGTCCTTAAAGGTGCGTCTCAGCAAGCTATTCCGAACCAAGAGTTCCAGCGGGGGTTCGGGGGGGCTTCTGGACAAGAGGCCCTCCCTGGCGTCATCCACCTCGTCTGGCGGGAGCCTGCTCGATGTGTGGGGGTCGAGCTCCAGCAACACTGAACAAGACAGCTCAAGGTAAGAGGGTGTGAGCAGCTGTGTGAGAGTAAGCAGGCCAGTTTGGTCACCTTTCTATACAAGTACTATAGTATAAACAGCCTCATATGTTTTATCCTGTGATTACGCCATGTGTCATTTTAAGCAGGAGACACCAATAAATGTGATAGACTCAAACACATTTTCAGCAAGTTCCCGAACATTTTCAGGTCAATATTTTTTTAGGCAAGATGGACTCCCTGATCTCATCAGGAAAGAGATCCCCTGATTGATCAGAAATGAACCGGCAGCAGATTCTAAAATTGAAATTATCTTGTACATACGCAGGTGGGCGCAGACAACTTGAAATCAAGTGGTGTGAGCAGCTTCCGTGACTCTAGGTCATAGAGGTCCTCAACCTTGGCTGGTACACTTAGTAACAGCGCCAAGGGATTCCTGGGGCAACTAAAAGAAGAGTACAGCAGTGGCCCCCTGAACTTCCAAGTTCATCCTACAGTAGTGTGTGCAGGTCTGTCTCTGAGCAGGCTGAGGCAGCACTTCTGAGGGTTGAACAAGTGGGCAGAGAGGAAGGGCCATGTGCTATTTTTTTTTATCTTTCCTAAAACCGGCTCTTGTTGACGCCAACAGATGCTGCCACACATTCTTTATACTGGGAATGTTAACCATTGATTGATTATCTTTGCTGTATAGGTCTATTGATTGTTGGAATGAAGCCATCCATTGTGGAGAGTGTGTCGTCAGGCGTCATTTTAACAGCGCTGCAGAGCTGACTCTTGTCCTCAGTTGTGTTAGAGTCTTTGGACGCCAGTTTAGAGTAATCGGGTACATTTTGAAAATGTTGGGGGGGGAAAAAGAATATGCACCTAAAAAAAGCAGCAGATTAAGAGGAAATTCTGATAACCGACAATAATTTTAAAAGATTGAAGGCAAAAAAAACATCCCCCTGCCCTCAGCCGCTCGCACCAAACACTGTCCAATCTATACAGATCAGGAAGCCTGTTTTTTCTTTAGATTTTTCCTGGCTGGCATGTACCAAACTAGCCCTGAATGGTTGTTGTTTTGGCTGGCGAGTCAAAAATGTTTAGACAGTATAGGATTTAGTTATTTTCACAGAACATTTGATTTCCAGATAGCTTGATGTTATGAATAATTTGATAATTTTTACTTTCAGAAATATTGTCTACTTCTCTGTTAATTGATTCCCTCACAAAGTGAATCCTTGGCAAGCCAGCCGTAGAGCCTTTCTTAACGTTGTCATGGCAATGAGAATCAGTGCAGTGCAGGAGAGCAAAAAAACCTTGATGCCGTTACTATGGCAAGAGGACCATAGGACACATTCATTTAGCGGACAAGACGGCCATTGGCCATCCTCGTGCATCTCATCCAACCAGCAATCCAACATCCTAACCAAAGAAACACATACAACATTCAACCCTCAGGACTGATCGTTGAACCTTTCACAGAGACTCTATTCAGAGAGCCATCATCGTAGGACAAACACATGATGGTTCTGCTCCCTTCTATGTGCTCAGGTAGTGGACTTCTCTTGTCTAGTGTATTCTACTCCCCTTGCCATGGTACATACAAGTAGCAGACCCATAATTAGTTTTATGTGCACCACCTGTGTGCCGTCGTCCTACAGGGAAGCCTCTGTGAAGAGTCTGTTGGTAAATGGAGACTTTCAGTTTCGGGCACACCAGTATGTTTTTTGATGCAGTGATCTCAGCTGTGAAGTGACACCGTTGACCTCAACAGGATCGCCAATGAGTGAATTACAGTTTTAGTGTGGCCTACCAGTTCAAGTGAAACGCTCCGCCTGACGGAGACAAATTAGTTTATCGGTCGGAAGCTGGTGTCGTCGCCCAAGGACACCTTGGGACTGCAGGTCACCCGTGTATTTGTGTCTGACCTGTTTTTCCAAAGGGACGGGCAGTAATTCAATCTGGGCAGCTCTCCTGCTTGATGTTTCAACGACGTGAGGCTAAGGTGTCATGCTTTCATAACGCCAGTTTTCTGTAGATTTCATCTTTTGTAATGACGTGAAAGATTGCTGGCATGTGGAGGCAGGAAAAGTGTTGGGTAGCGACTAGGGATGGGCATTTCAGAAATGTCCTTGATTGATCAGCGATAAAATTAATGATAAATTATCGATTTAATCGTTATTTTTCTATAGGTTATATAAAAAATTGTAGAAAATTCAAAATACTGCATCTTTTTCTCAATGATATCTTTGCAGTTCTTGTAAAAGAACAATGCGCTCTTAAACACAGGAAACAATTCAACAAAATCTGTATTCCAATTCCAATAACAACCAAGGAACAGCCAAGCAACGGCTTGGTTCTTAACGATCATTGAACGATCATCGATTAATCATGCCCATCCCTAGCAGCGACTGTGTAGCGTCTACCACTCTTCTGTGCTGCAAGCTGTTTGAGCTTTGTATCGAGTGGATAGTGAGACTCAATTTTGATGTTGATCAATCAATCGAGTTGCCAGATCCAAAACAATGCTAGCTTTGTGTGTTTTTAAAATGATTAGTTAATCCTTGAATAATAACCCCCCCCCCCCCCCCCCCCCCCCCAAAAAAAAAAAAATTGTAATGAAAGGCATTATCTGGCGTTTGACATCGGCAGAGACCTTTATATATTTTTGCTCATAATTAGTTATTTATGTTGTAATGGTATCCATATGGCGCTTGCCTATTTGTCTGGGTGTTTTACAAGCTAAAAGCCTATTTTGTTCTCCTCTTTCCTTCCTTACCTCTCCATTATGTCATATCACACTGAAAGTGTGTCCTATCAGTTACATCAGTGACCAGGGGGAGTTTGCTTTATATAGCCTTCATAGTGTTTCCTGTGATGCTAGGTGTCTTTGCATGAAGGTTGTGGCTATTGTTGGAAACTGCTATTTGTACTGCTTGTAAACAACCTTTACTCATTGTTTATTTTCTCTCTCTCTCTGTCTTGGTCTCCCTCTTCCTCTCTCACTGTGGCATTGCCTCTCTATCACCCCCCACATCCTAGACTGCAGGTCTCCAGGCCCAATAGTGCCTTCTCACCGGTGCCCTTTAGTCCTCCCTTCACCGGTAAGTTATGTGTATGTGTGTGTCTCAAAGAGGTCTCTAGATATGCCATTCGACTCGATGGACTAGGCCTGGGCAATATGGCTGAAAGACATATCACGATATAACTTGGATCAAATTGATCGATATCGATAACTATTGATAATTGTAATGACCTAAAAAGACTAGGAATTACCATGCTGGATTTAAACACTTCTGTTTAACACTTAATATGACCTTCCACTGTTCTTCAATGATAAATACTCCAATGTCGATACAACAATAAAAAACACTAAAATATTGTAAATAAGTATGGAACCGTGTTCGTTTAACAAACCCAGCTGCTAGATTCGATGGTCCAGTCTCTTATCGATATATATTATGTATATGTTTTATATTGATATTGATCAAAAGTCTATCACGATATAATAATTTATTGTTTTATTGCCCAGGCCTATGATGGACCATTCCAGACACAGAAGTTCAGATTGCAGACAATAGTTTAAACTAGGAGTGTACGGTATAAACAGTATGGAAAGTGAATTTGTGCTATGGTATGGATTTTGACGTTACTGTGAGACCAGTAGACAGTGTTGTGTGTTACAATTTAGCATTTAGCAAAAAAAAAAGTGATTTAGCATTTTTTTTCTATGCAGTTTTGCTGCCTAAGCAGTATTTTACCCCTTCAGAAGCATTTATATCGAAATTTTAAGATAAAATACCGTGATATAATACCGTTACCATCTATGCCTCAAATCATACCGTGATATACATTTTAGTCCATACCGTACCGCCCTAGTTTAAGCTAATAATTTCAACGACAAAAAAAACAGTAAACTTCTCATTTTCCAACTTACTCCTCAACTTCTCCCTGTTTCTCAATTCATCAATTGTCTCGCTCTTTATTGCTTGCTTTGAAATAAGTCGGCTGCGGGGCTGAGACCGAAGAATTTGCAGACAAACTTGTTTTATACTCAATGCGGTTTCAGTTTGATCACTCACATATAGCCCTTAATCACCGGTACAGTCTCAAAGGGCTTAACAGGCCATATATTTATGACGTGTGGTCTCCTTAGAGACGGGGAGATTTTGTCCAAATAAATTACACCCGCCTGGCTTTCCTCACCGATCACACACCAGGTTTGCATCTTCATCTGAGTAGATTTTGGCCTCTTATTTAATTTTGGAGGTTCAAGAAATGCTGATGAAGACGTTTTGGCGAGTCTTATGGTTTCTCAACGAGGACATTCTGGATTTGAATAAATTTGCATCGCTTATTTCTACCTGCCAGAGGGATGATTTTGTTGTGAATTTACCCCAGACATGTACGTGGCTTACACCCAATGACAGCTGTCAACAGTTTTGTTCTCTGTAACTGGTGTCATTTTGTGTGGGCACAGGCACAGACCACTTCCTTTTCCGCTGCCCGAGCTGCCTTATGATCTGCGACTGGTTGTCTTATCAGGGTTCTTTTGCCTGTGCACTGATTGTGCAGAACATGTGCATTGATACCAGTGAGGTCAAGCATGCTGTAGAATTCAACACAGGCCATCTGTGTGTTCCACCTTTCACCGGCTAGCCCATGTGGTCCACAATGTTAAAGCCTACTTTTGTTTTATGGTAGTATAGGGAATGGTCTGGGTCAGTTTTAGCTGGGTAGCCTACTGTCCTCAATCCATATTTTTGGTGCACTGTGTAGGGATGCATTTTAATTTGCCTTTGCCTGGGAAATTGTACATTCAGTGGTTGAAAATTGTTGTCTTTTCAGTGCCTAAACCTAAACAATAAGTTGTCTTGCCTAAACCTAACCAAGTACTTAAACTCTAAATACTAGGTCTAAAGAAAACACAAACCCTGACCTCCTGTGAGTAGGTCTTGTGCTTTGCTCTGAAGGCAAATTTCTCCGGTGGGCTTTCTGATAAGATTTGACACGTGACCAACAAAAGGAAAACTATAGTTTTGCTTCATTCTAAATCGGTCAGTCAGATTATTTTGTTTTATTTTTTTCAAGATTTTCCTATGGATTTGGGGGTGGGGGGGTTGATCAAAACAAAAGAGGCTCATTTCACTCATCAGCACATGTCCACTTTTCTGAAGCAAAGTAGTGAAAGATGACATGATCATACCTAAACTTATTATATAACTTAAATTATATCACCCATAATAATTCAATGAATGCAAGTCAAACAGTCTTAAATGTCTGAATTTGCAGCATGTATTCATAACTAGCTGGATTAGCCATTTAGTAGTATAACCCGTTTTTACTGAGTTTTACATAATGTGTAATTTGTTTAATTATACCTATATCTTGATCTTGAGTTGATTTTGTATTTGTCAAAGGCTGTCAAGTGTCTACCACTGACTTTTAGTGCAGTACAATTCACCATCTACTGGCATCTTGGTGTCACTACAACAAAAAACAGTCAAAGCTTTCAAAAGGGGCCGTGGCGGTCAAAGGTATTTCATTGGTGCTGTTGCTTCTAGTGTTAAGCTACAGTTAACACAGGTCTTTTCCCCCTGTCCTTCTCTACTCTCTTTGTCTCCTTTCCTCCCATTGCTCTCTCTTCTATTCTGGGTGCGTTTTGGTCACGCGTTGTCGTGCGCCCAGGTGAGACGGTGTCTCTTGTGGATGTGGACATTTCCCGGAGGGGGCTCAACTCTTTGCACCCCCCGACCCCACCCCCTCCTCCCAGACGGAGCCTCAGTTTGCTGGGTACACTTCTTTCCACTTTCTCCCTTTCTTTCTCCCTTTCCCTCCCCCTACCCTTCTGTATCTGTATGGACATTTCTCTCTCGGTCTGTGTTACTGTTTGATGTATTTTATTGACTGTTCTGTTTGTGTATTATTTTGTCTTTCAAGACCGGTGATAATCCTGCATGATTTACTCTTATTTCCCATTCACATAAAGACCAAACAAACACACCTATTGTTTTTATGTTTTAGTAAGGGTAGATGTTCATTGAGACGACATTGACAATGTGTCTTCTGTTCCAGATGATTTTAATGGACCTCCACAACAGCAGCAGCAACCAGGAGGCCCCTTCCTGGAGCGCAACATGGGGGTTTCGCTACAGTCGCTCCCACCCCGGCCTCTGGCCCTCCCTCCGTCCATCAACACCATCCAGCACAGCCTCAGCCTCAATGGTGAGACTCACACACAGACATTCACACTCAGTCAGTGTTAGGAAAAGTTGCTTTAGTTTACTAGTGCTGGCACAGTTTGTGCTACCTGTGAGCCAATTATGCACTTACAGATCCCTGCCCCCACCAAATTTTAGATTGTAAGTGTAGTCTGATTTGTTTGTCTAAAATTTAGATCCAATTTATTTATTTCATGTTGCTGCAGAATTCCAGGTCATGTAGATCGTCTGAAGATTTCTCTTTGTTTGATGTAAAAGGTTCCTCTTGTCAGACAGTTTCACATCCTACCAGTAGATGGCCACAGTGAGCTGTATTCCTTATGTAGTTTCACTTTCAGTCACTTGTGTTACCATAAACCATTAAAACCTCTCTCTAAAACCTAAAAGGTTATGATTCAACTGCAACAAAAACAAATGAGGCCAGAGCACAACTTATGTTTCTAATGCTTCCAATGTTTAATTCATAATAAACGCAAAAGCAAGAACTGGGAATTGGCTCTGGCATTCAATTGTAGATTAAAGTCAACAAATCAAATTCTATGTTAGCTGAAGGTAATTAATTCAGACTTTTTATTCCGCGACACACACAACATTTATCCAGCGTGTTATGTGAGAGCAAAGCAACCTTTCCTACCTTAGTCTTCTACTCTGA
The DNA here is from genome assembly GCF_964030765.1 of Micromesistius poutassou. Classification (NCBI taxonomy): domain Eukaryota; kingdom Metazoa; phylum Chordata; class Actinopteri; order Gadiformes; family Gadidae; genus Micromesistius; species Micromesistius poutassou. The sequence continues at coordinate 8,176,371 of NC_140271.1, read as the reverse complement.
ATGTCTGCAATCAATTTCATTCGTTTGCAGTCTTGCGGTGACTGTGCTAGAAGCAATGTCAGTGCCTCCACGGTCCTAGGCTCATACCTAGGGCTGAAGCACATTCCACTGATGGGCTGATGTCAGATCAAATAAGTCTGTAGTTACCAAATCAGTGGTAGTTAGAAAATAGAGACATTTTCTGAAACGTTATATCGTTGAACAGGAGATCCATCCTACCCTCTAAACCATACCTTGCTTGTGCTGCCATCCATTTCGAACTAAGCATGGCAAATGCATCTTGTGGTGCACCTCCACCACATATCCGGAGTAAACTGGAGATCTGAGGTCTGCCTCAACGCTGTACTTTTAGATCAGTGCTTAAAGGGGTAGTTCGGGATTTTGGACATCGGACCTCATTTCCAAGTGAGCCAGTGTGTCTCCAATGTATTAATCATTGAAGACGGTTTTCAACACTTTTCATTCAGTCCTTCTAGTTGCAGAAATCGCTGGTGCTAGGCTAGCACAAGTCGAGGGGAACTACTAGCCTGCCAATAAAAACAGTTACCCACTCCAATGTACACCTGAGGCAAACCAATTATAATGCCAGACTATCGATGTAGATTGATAGAATAGTGATAGAAATAAACTTACCCTTGCGTTGCATTGCATTTAGTTTATAATTCCTGTAGTTGGAAGCAAGCTATGGCAGCTGCGGACTGATATTATCTGGAGTGCGCTTCTCTGTTTACCTTCTGCTGTAGTGAATTGGTTGCTACACCGGAGCAAAGTGAAATTCCGCCGCTGCTGAGAAAGTAGTCCCCCAAAATGTAATGTGATCATTGCGATACAAGGATAGTTTTATTTCTAATATTCTATCAACACAGACATTTACATCGATAGTCTGGCATTATAATTGGTTTGCAGTTCCCCTTGACTTGCGCTAGCCTAGCACCAGCGATTTCTGCAACTAGAAGGACTGAATGAAAAGTGTTAAATGGTCTCCAATGATAAATAACACACTGGCTCACTTCTAAATGAGACCCGATGTCCAAAATCCCGAACTACCCCTTTAAAACTCTTAATAAACGTTATTAAAAAATGCCTACACTGGTTTTTGTTGACGGGTGCCAGGGAAAAAACTTGCCTTTTCCTTGCTTCTGCCGTTTCCAGACACGTTCCTCCGCGGCCTACCCAGACCCATACCCCTACGTCCCGATGGCCAGCAGCCCCCACCCAGGCTGGGCCCCCGCCCCCTCCTCTGCCCCCTCAGCCGGCCCGATGCAAGCAGCTTCGCCACCAGCCTACGGGAACTTGAAAAGGTAGCGGTACTGTGCCCCAGCAACAGTATGGTCGCTACTCTGACCCACGTATGATTTTAAAAACAGCCGTTCGGCTCTGAAGGCCTGGAAGGCGATTGCTGTGTTGCTGTCTGGCAGAACTTTTGAGACCAATATATGTTGCGTCTACATTTTCATTCAAGCTCTATTCTTTCTGATCCTTGATACATTACTTTTGCATGATATTTTACTCTAGCTTTACCCTGCTTTCACCAGCTGTTTTGTGTGCACCCCCTCTCTCATTAAATGCGAGTATATCGCCGTGGCAACAGGCAGCTATAAATGCGGATGCACTACGATCAGCCTAGCTATTGTCTCACTAGCCAGTAGGACGTCCAAGTGATGGTTGCATGACTAACTGGCCGGGTGATGAAATCATCCTGGGAGGGAAATCAGGAAGGAAGTACTTTTACAAAACAATTACGCCTAAAATAATACTCACGGTGATGCATCCTGTGGTGGTTGTTCATCTGACTGCTCAGAGAGTGTATGGGATGTGGGGATAAATGATGACGCATGGTTGTTTTCTCTATTTGTTTGTCTATTTGTGTTGGTTTACATCCAGTGTGGCTGGTACTGGGGCCCCATGAACTGGGAGGATGCCGAGATGAAGCTGAAGGGGAAGGCGGACGGGTCGTTCCTTGTGAGGGACAGCTCAGACCCCCGCTACATCCTCAGTCTGAGCTTCAGGTCCCAGGGGGTCACCCACCACACGCGCATGGAACATTACAGAGGTGAGATGCGCATCTGAACACACGCACACGGCCTTGCACAAGATCATAATCAGATACATTATTGCCATTCTAGAATCTAAGCTATTTAAACCACATGCTCCAGGAGTCTGACAGTATTTGATTAAAAGGTCTCTCTCTCTCTCTTTTCTCATTCTGTCTCCACTCCTATTCTGTCTCCATTTCTCCTCTCCATTTGTTTCATCACCTTCTCTGTGTTGTCTATCTCATTCTCTTTCTCTCTTTCCCTCCACGCTTTCTCCCTCCTAGGTACCTTCAGTCTGTGGTGTCACCCAAAGTTCGAGGACCGCTGCCACTCAGTGGTGGAGTTCATAGAGAGAGCCATCATGCACTCCAAGAATGGGAAGTTCCTCTACTTCCTGCGCTCCAGAGTGCCTGGTCAGTCTCTCTTCTTTCTCTCTTTATTTCTCTTCTCTTTCGTATCAGTCTCTCTCTCGGATCAGTCTCTTGGATCTGGGGCTGAGAGGGCAGTCGCAATGCCTCAGGATAGGATAGCCCAGGGCTTACTTGACACATGTGCACACGCACACACACAGGTTTCCATCTACCCAGAGCAAGTTACCTGTTCTTGATTTACACAGGCTATTTAAAGGCTAAGTAAACCCCGGTTTTAGCAGGGGTACATCTGCCCTCGAGTTACACAAAAATGCTATCTTACAGTTGTAAAATAGCATTTCTTAAAGGTTCTTGAAATAACAGACCCATTGGGGTCAGGGCAGTTGCTAGGAATTCTGGGCCCCCTGAAAGAATATCGGTGTGGGCCCCTCTCCCCCATTCATTGCCACCTTAAATGTGCTTGTTTTTCAGTGTTCTTGACGGTGCCTGGTGTAATACACCCAATTTGTTTCCTTTTTTACATTTAACGACTTAACAAGTCAGAGTATTATTATGTAAATTATGTATTATTAATTGTCTTATTCTAATTTCCCTGATTTGCAACACGTTATTACACCTCTGATTGCAAATACATTTTCAATTAACCACTCAACAAATAGGTGTGGGCAGGGCTGGAGTGGGACCCATTTTCGGCCCGGGAGTTTCAGGCCCACACTGGCCCACTTTTTTCAGTGATGGAAGAATTTGCATAAATGAACAGCACAAAACTCGTACTATCCCTTTTTGGATCAACGTTTGTCAAATAAAAAATCCACCTCAAGGATCTGTTACTTTAACTATCAATTATATATATATATATATATATATAAATAAAATGTTAACCCATTACATATTTAGGATAATTTCAATGCATCATGTCAGTTCTATGTGTGGGTTATCTTATATCAAATATTTTTAAATATATTTTTTAGTCCTCTCTACCTGTCCCCTCAGCCCCTCAGCAGCATCAGACAGGCTGGACTGCTGCTCTGAGGCTACAAAATATTTTATATTTAATATAAATGACTATCTATCACGTTTGTTCTGTCTTTTATATTTTCCATGAAAAATGCTGTCTAGTATTACCTGTTCAGCATCGGACTGGCTTATCTCTTCTGATGCTACAAAAAAAAGAAGGGGCGACTTTATTGCTTGGACTAACTTACACACACAGATCATGCTGGAGTTTACATGATGATTTTCACAAATTATATTTGTGATTTGTCATATGGTTTAACAAAATTAACTAGAATAATGATGAATTGGTTTAAGCTTGTATGTTTGCAATCGGCATTGCAAACATAGCACAAATAGCTAAATGATTTATGTTGCAAATTAATCATTAGATCCACCTCTCTCTACCGGCTGCAACTTGTGTCTGTCCTCTAAACAGGTAGTTTATTTTGGCACATGTGGCGGAATCTTCCTCCAGTGCCCTTATTTTTTTTAATCAGGCTTTTTCGGCTACTCCTTGGCTTTTTCTGCCCTCCACAATCAACGACGTCGCTTCTGTTCGCTGATTCTCTGCTGTTAAAGACGCAACATGGGCCAAACCAACTAAAATAATTGGGAGGGGTGAACTACTGTACATTGTATAATCCATATTATATATACTGCGATGCTGGGGCTGAAATTTCAGATGAATTAAGTCTACTTTAGGAGAAGATAAAATAATGGTCAAAGTATTTTTTTTCTTTCACCCAAGCAGCCCAAAATACATTTGAAAGTGGACCGGCCCAACGGGAAACCTCCCGAACGTCCCGATGGCCACTCCGGGCCTGGGTGTGGGTATTTTATTGTATTTAACAATCAAGCACTGATATGCAAAAAACAAAGTGTCCTGGCTGAAGATAGTCCACAGGTAAATATGTAGCATTTAACTTAAATGTGCAAGTGAAACAAAGAGCACATGGAATACGTTGTTGTAAAACAAATATCAAAAACAACAACAAGCCTCATCTAATCTCAATTAAAGTTTAAATTGGCTTGTTTGTTCACTGTAAGTCTCATCGCTCACTCACTTCCGATGAGGAAGAACCATGGGAAGAACCAGGCACGTGCACACATAGGGCCCTAGGGGTGCTTGAGCCCCTGCCCTTTATGCCTCGTATTAAAAAGTGCCCTCTGAGTGTTCTTCAACAATCGCACCTGCAATAGCGCTCGTCCGCGATCCAACCCCCGTTAACAATAGCCCCTCAAAACACTGAGTGTGCACGTCCCTGGGAAGAACGAACCGCAGTGTGGACCAAACCATTTTTTAAGAAGGGGCCAAGGGGATTATTGAAATTATTAAAATTACAATATTGTATGATTTGTGGCTTTGTTTTAATTCGGATTCATTCATAGGAATATATATTAGTTCAGTGTATGCATAATCATTTTGTCATAGAGGCTACTGGGGGCTGTGTGTGGGCCCTAGCAGGCTGTGGGCCCTTATAATTGTCATAACCTTTCCCCCCTATACGACGGCGCTGATTGGGGTACATAGGAGTGAGTGGAAAGACTGTGGTCACACCCGCCCGCATGGGGGCAGCCAATTTCTGAAATGTTACCCGAAAACGACCATTGTAAGTAAGGAGCTGTGTGTGTGTGTGTGTGTGTGTGTGTGTGTGTGTGTGTGTGTGTGTGTGTGTGTGTGTGTGTGTGTGTGTGTGTGTGTGTGTGTGTGTGTGTGTGTGTGTGTGTGTGTGTGTGTGTGTGTGTGTGTGTGTGTGTGTGTGTGTGTGTGCAGGTCTGCCCCCTACTCCCGTCCAGCTCCTGTATCCGGTGTCCAGATTCAGCAGTGTCAAGTCCCTCCAGCACCTATGCCGCTTCTGTATTCGACAGCTGGTTCGCATCGATCATATCCAAGAGCTGCCCCTGCCCACGTACGTATGCACATGCACACAATATGTAATAAACACGGCTCAAATTAGTGTTTTTACTATTTGTCACTTTACTTTTTTTCTCACTACTTGATGTTCCCTGTGTCTCTCGCTCTTGTTCTCTGACAATTTTTTTTAATCTCCTTTCTTTATTTTGCTTTCTTTTCCTCTTTCTTTCTTTCTCTCTCCCGTTCCCTCCCTCTCTCTCTCCCGTGCCTGGTTCTGTCCCCCAGGCCTCTGATCATGTATCTTAGGAAGTTCTACTACTATGATCCAGAGGAGGAGACGTACCCACCCATCAAGGAGAAGGAGAAGGGGCCCAAACAGAACACTCAGCTGGGGGTGGAGTCTCAAACGTAGCGCTGGAGCCAGATTGGACCGAGTGTGTTATCTCATATATATCTTATGTGGCATGACATTGGTAGAGAGTGGGTAGACGTCCATTGTAAATTCATCTGTCATTTATGCAAAACTTGTGACTCTCGTTTTTCTGCTTAGGAGTTTGGTTGTTTTTGCTTTTATTTTGTTACCCGACCAGAGGACCTGAGGACAAACCACCAGGGAATGGATACAGTCGTGAGACTGAAGCCAATCAGCATCTCCTCGCTTGGCTCTTCATGTGTGTGGTGTTGCAGATGAACCACCCTCCCCCTTTGCGGCTCCATTTTTGACCATTGGGGATAATGGGAGGGGCAGGGGATGTAAAGACTCCGCCTCTCTTGCGATGTCATGGCTGAGCAGCGTAACTCCAGGAAGTGACTGATTTCAGCGAAGGTGCTAACTTGCTGAAACAAAACCCCATGTCGTGTCTGAATTCCACATGGCTTCAAAAGACAATTCCCTGAGAAATTAATTTATTTACATGTTTTATGTTTTTTCATGTTGGACATGCTGAGAAGTATTGAAAGTACACAATGAATACTATGCAGTATTTGACAGACACAATGGTAGGTACGAAGACGTAACGCCACACAGCCAGCTCATCATTTGTGTGTTGCTAGATAATTTACCAAAGGTTAATACATGGGACTGCGGTGGTTGTAGAAAAGAGTGGTTGCAGCACCAGGGACAGTGATCAGACACATACACGTTATCAAGAAACTTATGGACTTATCCGTGAACCTTAAATGGCACAGACAATAGTAATTTCTGCTGTAATACTTCAAACTTCAGAACTTATTTTCATTGGACAAAACATGGTATTGGCCAATTACAATTGATCTCGCACTGAGCCTGTTTGGTAGAAAATACACTCTAGATGCTCTACGACATCAGCTAAGAAAGGGAGGCTTAAGGACTTTAGAAGCAGTAATGGTCTGGCATTAAAGGAAGAAACGCTTAAAGGAAGAGTGACTGCTACCCCACTACAATGCTCTAGTGTGGATCTCCCAAATATTGCTGTTTCACTGAAAACACAGAACTGTATTAACTTTCGGGTTCAGGAGAGACAGTGGGTGGGGGGAGGGGTGGGTGCATCCATACATTGTGTGATTGAGACGTCGCTTTAGTAGTTGCATCCCAGCCGAGACACAGATTGTACACTTATTTGATCCCCTTCACGTGTCAACGGTAGTTGTCAATCCGGGTCCAATCAGCCCCTTTAACACTCTTAAAGATGTCTGGGTAGGCAGCAGGCTGGGGCACCGACAGTTGAACACCAGGAGACGACCAGGCGTCCAAGGAGATGGTAGGAATAGCTGTCCCAGTTGACCGCTACAGACTGAAGAACGCTGTCCTAGCAAGTCTGGTCCATGGAAATGCTTTGATGAAACGAGTGGTATTTTGTTTTGGAGTGGAGATGTTTAATTCCGTTATCAAAATAAGTAGGTTCTAAATTACTGTGGTCATGGTATGAGAAATGTCCCCTTCCAACGCTCACCATCTGGATATGATGACAGGCATGGATTACTGGCGACGTCTCTGGCTGACCAAGAGTGTTGTTGCTGAATAAGTTCACTAGGTTTCGCTGCAAGTCTTCATTGGCCTTTACTTTGGTTATGAAAGCAGAAATGCTACAATGTGGCAGAGAAAAAGTGCTTCTATAGGAAGCAAATACACTTGAATGTTTGAGAAGTTCTGGCTTCTCAATTTTAATGACCACATCTACAAAGTATTTTCCTGGTGAAAAGGAATTGTTTTGACTATCTGCTCGGACACAGTCTGACCGTTAGCCGCATTTCCACGGTTTTCCATTAGACGGGTTGGAAATTAGGATTTAAGTAAAAGGAAATCAAAGGTGGTGATGTTCATTTGCTCCGTTCAGGTTCAACGCCTAAATGTCCTCTACCTTCCAGACTTGCTGTTTGTACTGAGAATGAGATGTATGCGTGTGTGTGATTGTCTTTGAGCGCACGTTTCTGTATATATTTGTATGGGTGTACATATTGTATGATGGGTATATTTGTAGCAGAGCACAGTTAGAAAAACTGTCCATGACATTCTATGCCAATGTATGGGCGTGTGTGTCTGCAAGAGAGATATCACTGAGGTATATGGTCTGCTCCGAGCTGCACTGGAACTCTTGTCTTTTACCAGACAAACCTGCGTCACCTGAAGAAATAAAGATTCAAACTGTTCATCGAAAGATTGATTGCTTGCGTAGTCTTATGAGAGTGAGAAAGACACGGGTTATAAGGAGGGGGCATGCTTCATAATGTTTTGCAAGAATCTGAGTTTGCATCCACCTTGTAATGTAGGCTATCTAAGACCGGTTTCAACTTGACTTGTGCTTTGGAACAAAATACATATTCCAGTTTAAAAGGACCCATAGGACTATTCATACACTTCATTATGTCATTACGTTAACTTAATTATATCACAACTTAATAATTAATTTATTATTAATGAATTATGAGTGAGTTTAGCGTTTACAAGAAGTCACGTGTCTTGCCAAAAAGGGTGGGGGCGCTGCGGTCGCTGCGCCTGGGGAAGGCCGTTTCACTTTGACTGCACAGTATTCGGACCTCTCACTGTGGGCTCCAACTTTGTCAGACTACTTCGAACAGGTAATGATTTGATATTGCCATTTAAATTGAAGCGTGATATTCGGAGCCGAAGTGTAGTGAAACATGCATATAACACTTTGACGTTGAATACATTTAGTTGTATTTCATTTATATATGCCTTTGTAGATAAGCCTCGGGCACTTTAATTATTAACTGCGTAGAAATTGTCTTGGTTAGATTTTGGCCCTTTGCACATAGCCCACTAAAATAAATAAACGGACAGAGATTATTCTATACCATCACATTAACATTCCATCCCCTGAAACAATGTCTACAGTTATAACTGACATTTCACACGCATTTCCAAAAAGTTACAAAATAATACAAGCCCAACCAGGCTGCCTCTTCTTACCGTGATTCAAAAGAGTTGCGATTTAAATATTCGATTCAGCTGCTCCGTGCAACCCATTCTTTTATTGTAGGCCTACTTTTTTCATCTGGTAAAATAATGGTCTAACTTGTTGCGTCTTGCGTGCAATAGAGTTCCGTGAATGAAGCGGTCGGACTCAAGAAATCGAGTGAGAAGGACGTACGATTGTGTGATAGGAAATATGGATACAAAACGAATAAGAGCATGCTTCATAATGTTTTGCAAGAGTCTGAGTTTGCATCCATCTCGTAATGTAGGCTATTATCTAAGACCGTGTTCAACTTGACTTGTGCTTTGGAAAAAATACATATTCCAACAGTTTAAAACGACCCATATGACTATTCATATACTTCATTACGTTAACTTAATAATTATATCATAACTTAATAATTCATTTACTATTAATGAATTATGAGTGACTGCTGAGTGAGAAACGAGTTCAACTCGTCGTTGAACGAGTTCAACGAGGTCACGTTGAACTCGTTTCTAGTCTTTACAAGAAGTCACGTGTCTTGCCAAAAGGGTGGGGCGCTGGTAGTCGCTGCGCCTGGGGAAGATAGATTTCACTTTGACTGCACAGTACTCGGACCTCTCACTGTGGGCTCCAACTTTGTCGGACTAATTCGAACAAGTAATGATTTGATATGGCCATTTAAATTGAAGCGTGATATTCGGAGCCGAAGTGTAGTGAAACATAAATATTGTGGCGAGCAGCACTGGAAGGACGAGACGGGAGCCCAGGTTAAGCAGTCAATCAACTCCCGCGCCCCATACACCGATCGCCGGCGATCGGCTACGGGAGTTGCCTTTATTTGCACACACACACACACACACACACACACACACACACACACACACACACACACACACACACACACACACACACACACACACACACACACACACACACGATAGAACAGAAACACGGCACACCTGACCAACACAAACAACACTCTCACTCACGGTCGCGATCACACTACACAGCAGTGACGGACTGGGAGCAAAAAACGGCCCGGGCATTTGCGAATTATAACCGGCCGCGAGTAATTGTTGACGGGGGGGGGGGGGGGGGGGCGCGGCCCTTCTGGCATCTGCCCAAATGCCAGACCGTCCAGTCCGTCACTGCTACACAGCACACAACACAGCCCCCACCTCAGGGGTCAGACATCCCGACGACCCCTACACCCATCGCACAGTCCCAAGTGTTCAGGGGGCCGTCGTCGTCGCCTTGGATGGCACGCTGCCCCGTCCACCCGTAGTCCTCGATCAGCCCCAGCTGCCGACACTGTTGCGGCTCGAGGTCGACCTTGTCGTGCAGCCACAGCGCATGGGCTGCCTCAGCCGTCTCCCGACCCTCCTCACCGTCGGTACGCCGGACGTGTGGTCGAGATGCAGCGGACGGCCGCTGGCTGGAGAACTCCACCTCAGCCCGCTCTGCCTCGTCCAGAGCCGCATCGAGGGTCTGGGGCCTGGTGAGGCGGACATGCTGCAGCAGACGCTCCGGCACCAGTCCCCGCAGGAAGGCCTCGAGCGCCAGGTCCTCCCGGACAGCCGCTGGGTATTCCGGGTAGCCGCGTTGGACATCAGCGGCGTAGACCCCCAGACTCTCCTCCTCCTGGCGGCGGCGAGTAGTCAGCCTTGCCCAGTTTTGGTCGCTGAAGACCGGCTCGCCGAACCGCCTCTCCAGTGCCCTGGTCAGGGCCTGAAGGTCTCGCTGGTTGGCTTGGTCCAGGTCGAGCAGCACCCGTGCTGCCGTCCCCTCCAACGCCAGGGCGAGGTGGAAGACCGCCTCTCTGGCCCCCCAGCCGTAGTGCCACTCCACCAGCCTGAACTGGGCCAGGTATGGCTCCAGCCGCGTTGCCCCGGAGAATTTGGGCAGCTTCACCGCCGGCCTTGCCACCAGGGGGCGGTAGGCAGCTGCCAGTTCTCCATCCGCGGCCACTGGGGTGGGCGCTGCGCTCCCATAGCTCAGGGTGTGTGCTCCCTGGACTCGACCGTCAATCCCAATCCCTTTCTCCGCTTGCGCTGGGCCATCCCACTTCTGACACCAATGTGGCGAGCAGCACGGGAAGGACGAGACGGGAGCCCAAGTTAAGCAGTCAATCAACTCCCGCTCCCCATACACCGCTCGGCTATGGGAGTTGCCTTTATTTGCACACACACACGATGGAATAGAAACACGGCACACCTGACCAACACAAACAACACTCTCACTCACGGTCGCGATCACACTACACAGCACACAACAATGGACCACACCATTAACCCCTCCCCAACAACCAACCCCAAGGTAACCCAGGGGACCCCGAAAAGGTCCAAACCCCTAAAAGAGTTGCACCCCCAGAATCCCTTGCGCAGGACCCGCACAATATAAAACGTTGATGTTGAATACATTTAGTTTTATTTAGTTTATATGAGGACTTGTAAAGAGAAGATAAAGCCTTGGGGACTTGAATTGTTAACTGCGTAGAATCTGAGATTATTCTATACCAGGGATGGGCAACTTTCATGTTAAAGCAGCCGGGCCTGCAATCGCCTGTCTGTGATTGCAGGCCAGCTGCCTATTTTATCTATCTACACATATAACCTCAAGCATTACACACATATTACATACCAGGTTCCCAGGTCCCAGTTTCTTCCCTATCTGGTCTTCAGTTTTGTCTTGAAATAATACAGATTGTTGTCTGTAATGTTTTTACTGCATAAAAGCAGTAAAAACAACATCAAATGGTAAAAACAACAAAAAAAAAAAAATAAAACACTAAAAACACATTAGACTAAGCTAAACATTAAAAGCAATTTTAAAAAGGTGAGTTTTTGTCAATGATTTGAACGTTGAAAGGTCGGTGCAGTCACGGATTTGTGTGGGGAGAGAGTTCCAGGGGGAGGGGGCAGCAACAGAGAAGGCTCTGTCGCCCCAGGTTCGGTGCTTGGTCATAGGTGGTGGAGACAGGAGGTTTGCGTTGGATGAACGGAGACTACGGGATGGGTTGTGGCGGTGGAGCAGGTCAGTGAGGTAGGAAGGGGCCTGGTTATGGAGGGCTTTGTGTGTGAGGAGGAGGATTTTGAATTGAATTCGTTGTGGGACCGGGAGCCAGTGGAGGTTCTGGAGGACGGGGGTAATGTGGTCACGGGTGCGGGTGTGGGTGAGCAGACGAGCAGCAGAGTTCTGGATGTACTGTAGTTTATTTAAGGTTTTGGATGGTGTGCCGTAAAGGATGCTGTTGCAGTAGTCGAGTCTGGAGGTGATGAAGGCGTGGATGAGGGTTTCTGCAGCGGAGAAAGAGAGTGATGGGCGGAGTCGGGCGATGTTTTTGAGGTGGAAAAAGGCAGTTCTGGTGATTTGTTTTATGTGGTGTTCGAAGGAGAGGTTATTGTCGAAGATGACTCCGAGGTTGCGACTGTGAAGGGATGGAGACAGGGTGGAGGTGTCAACAGTGAGGGAGAAGCTAGGAGTGGTTTTTGTGATGGATTTGGGACCGATGATGATCATGTCAGTTTTGTCGCAGTTCAGTTTGAGGAAGTTGGTGTGCATCCAGGATTTAATGTCAGTGAGGCAGTTGGAGAGAGTGGAGTGAGTGGCAGAGGTGATGGATTTGGTGGAGATGTAGAGCTGGACATCATCGGCGTAACAGTGAAAGTTGAGACCATAGTGGCGGATGACGTTGCCAAGGGGAAGCAAGTAAAGTATGAAGAGGAGAGGACCAAGCACCGAGCCCTGGGGGACGCCTTGGGACAGTGGAGCGGTGGAGGAGGAGCAGTTGTTGATGTGAATGAACTGTTGTCTGTCGGTGAGATATGATTGGAGCCAGGAAAGGGCGGTGCCGGTGATGCTGAGGGACGATTCGAGGCGGGAGAGAAGAATGATGTGGTTGATAGTGTCAAAAGCTGCAGTGAGGTCCAGGAGGATGAGGATGCTGAGGTGACCAGAGTCTGCGGAGAGGAGGATGTCGTTGGTGACTTTGATGAGGGCTGTTTCAGTACTATGTTGTGAACGGAAGCCGGATTGGAATGGTTCGAACAGGTCATTTGAGCAGAGGTGGGTTTTGAGTTGTTTGGCGACAGTGCGTTCCAGTATTTTAGACAGAAAGGGGAGATTGGAAATGGGCCGAAAGTTTGACATAATGTCAGGGTCTAGTCCAGGTTTTTTGAGGATGGGGGTGACAGCAGCCAGTTTGAGTGAAGGGGGGATTGAGCCAGAGCTGAGAGAGGTGTTAATGATTTCTGTGATGAGTGTGGAGATAGCTGGTAGACAGTCCTTGATGAGGTGGGATGGGATGGGGTCCAGGACACATGTTGATGTTTTCATCCCTGTTAGGATTTTTGACAGCTCCCCTGACGACACAGGGGAGAACTGAGACAGGGGCTGAGAGGTGTAGGGGGGAGGAACAGATGGTGGAGTGGGAGTGCAGACAGTGGTGGCAGAAGAAGAGGACAGGTTGTTGTAGATGGTGTCAATTTTGGTCTGAAAGAATGAAAGAAAGGAGTTGCATTTATCGGTTGTGAATGAGTTGGTGATATTGTCACTGGGTTTGAGGAGTTTATTTACTGTGGAGAAAAGAGCCTTGGGGTTGGTGGAACCAGAGTGTATGAGGTGTGAGTAGTAGGTGGACCGGGTAGTGTTAAGAGCTTCCTTATACTGCTGAAGGTAATCTGTGAAGGCTTGAAGATGAACAGTTAAACCAGTTTTGTTGTGGAGTCTTTCAAGCTGACGCTTACGGGATTTCATTTTGTGCAGATCAGGAGTGTACCAGGGAGCAGAGTGAGTGAATGAAACAGTTTTAGTTTTGATGGGAGCCAGCTGATCGAGACAGGAGGAGAGTGTTTCGTAGTAGTTGGTGAGGGCGGAGGGGTTGTCATTCAACGGTGGGGGGGAGGAGGATATTTTGCTGGCAAGAGAGGCAGAAAGGGCCGGAGTGGAGATGGATTTAAGATTTCTGAAAGAAATTGTCCGTTTGTCCTTGGTGGTAGGAATGGGGAGATCAATGTTCATGGTGATTGCCAGGTGGTCAGAGATGTTGAGGTTGAGGCTGGAGAGGTGGGGTATGGTGAGACCAGTAGAGCAGACCAAATCCAGGATGTGACCACGGCTGTGGGTGGGAAAGCTGACATGTTGGGTGAAGTTGAAGCAGTGTAGCAGTTCCGGGAATTCAGTGGCAGATTTGCAGTTAGTGTCGATGTGGATGTTGAAATCTCCCAGGAGCAGAACAGAAGGTGAGATGGCAGTTAACTGGGTTAAAAAGTCAGAAAAGTCAGAGAGAAAAGAAGGATTAGGTTTGGGGGGGCGGTAGATTATGGCGGTGACCAGAGAAGCGGGACCGGAGAGTTTGAAAGTGATGTGTTCGAAGGACTGAGCAGCAGGGATGGAGATGGTGGATGTTTTAATGTCCTTTCTGTACACTGCAGCGACACCACCTCCCCGCCCCTCAGGTCGGGGTTTGTCCATGTATGTATATCCTATGGGTGTGGTCTGGTTGAGTGAGAAATAGTCCAGAGGTTTGTGCCAGGTTTCAGTGATACAGAGGAAATCCAGCTTATTGTCAGTTATGAATTCATTTAAAATGAGGCTTTTGTTGTTGAGTGAGCGGGTGTTGAGCAAAGCCAGTTTCAGGTGACGTTGCTTCGTGATGGGTTGGGAGGATCGAGGAAGGGGGCGGAGATTAGATAGGTGCACGTGTCGTTTGTTGTGATGACGTAGTGAGGAAGTTGCGGTGCGTGAACAGGACCAGATGGATGGAATAGAGTTTGGGGTTGAAAAGTTGTAATTGAACATACGACCAGAGCCTCTGTGTGGAGGACGGCGAAGTAGTCCAGTTTCTCGGAGGATATCAATGCAGTCCGGACGGAGGTGGTTGTTGGGTGAGTGGAGGTCGGCGGTGGAGTAGAGCGGTGGCATGATCCAGGTGTGGAGCGCTAGTACAGAGCTAGCGCTGGCTTGTACCCAGAGGCCGGGTGTCTGTGGATGGAAAGATGACGTGTACCCCAGGAGTATCCAGGGAATAATCCACAGCATAACCGCAGCAAATAGCCAATAATCCAATGAGGAGGAGAGGGGCCGCCGGCCTGCTAGCCATGCGGTTCAGGTAGAGGGAGGCGGTTGTCAGCCTGGTGCGGTGGTGGCCAGCGGAGGAAGCCAAAGCCGAAGCCCAGTAAAGCCGACCACACCGGGACGGGAAGATCCTGGTAGGACGGGTAGGTGGGCTCGAGCTGGCGGCGAAAGACCGCAGAAATGGCCTTGTGTTTGGCTAGTAGTTCAAGTGCAAACCAAAAGGCTGTGACTTTACATCATCTGCCCTCTTAAAGACCAGTTCACGCCACATCTTTAACTCGGTAAGTCTGCTTTAAACTGTTTCACAGTTTTGCTGCAGCTTGGAAAATAATGTTTTGAAATGCTTTCATTTTCTTTTTTTCTAAAGCTACACTTAGCTTCCGTTTTGTGGGAAGCTAAAGTGTCAGGTTTACTATCGTAGAAGCAAACTGCGACTGTTTGCTCAAGGAGCAAAAAAGGAAACTGTGTGGGATACGTTGATCAGAATGTAGACTTGCAGAACTGACATAGAGTAGGCTAATTCAATGGAATAATGAAAGTAGTAGTGCAATAGATCAGCCATGGAGTAGGCTATAACTATAATGATGGAGATATACAATTGAATTGGGAAGTAGAAGCCTAATAGAATCAATGAGACCTCACAAATACTAGGAATATGATTTCATTTGATTTCTATAGAATTGTTTAATGTGAAATGATAGAATTAGGCCTAGGTAGGCTATTAATTGAAAGCAAAAGAAAAGTCAAACCGATAAGATAAACATACTTGGGGACCTATTTATTCTTATTTTTTATTTAAATATATCAAGCATTTTGCAATATAAACACCTAACATTTCAGCTGCAGCAGACAAATTTGTTAACAATTATTATGAAAAGGTTAAGCTCACTTACTTTATTGAACGAAGCTAACCAAGTCAAGTACCCCTGACTGCGCAGTATTTTAATTTAGCAAAAAGTAAATACACTACAGCATGAATATTACTAAATATATTAAGCATTTTGACAGTCTCACTTACTTGCATGGTTTATGTTAGCCTGAAAATCCAGACCCACATCTGGAAAGCTGTAGGGTAATGAATGAGTAATGAAAATGGCCCAACTCGAGGGGCGGAACCAAGCATGCATTTGAAAATATCACTGCATGCAATTGAATAACACTACGACCAATCAGAAGAATACAAGGGGTGACGTATCCAAACCAGTGGAGCTAACCAATAGATAAGACTTGCCGTATTCGATCTGTAAAACAGCAACGCTTTTGGCCCGCCTATATCAGATACACCGATGTGATTGGTTAATGTTCTGAGCCAGAGGAATCGGGGAGTGAGTATACTGCTCATTCCCAGAGTGACTCGCTGAGCAAAACAAATTGTGCTCTCGCGAGAACTCTGAATTTCCAGGGTAGGTTTATGTGTCAAACAGCAAAAGACCGTTCCTTCTTTCTTCTTTCATGAAAATACTGTAGGCCTACTCGTTTCTGAACGTTTCTGACCTGAAATGAATCGGAAAGCCTGTAACAGAAAACTCTGTTACAAACGTTTGAGTCCACCCACATTGAGCACCATCTGCGGGCTGCAGTCAGGGGCTTCTCAACCAGGCTGCCTCTTCTTACCGTGATTCAAAAGAGTTGCGGTTTAAATATTAGATTCAGCTGCTCTGTGCAACACATTATTGTATTGTACTTTTATATAACTTTGATGCGTCTTGCATGCAATAGAGTTGCCTGAATGAAGCGGTCAGAAATCAAGGACATACGATTGTGTGATAGGAAATATGGATACAAAACTAAGTGGGCAGAATATTTTGAGTGGGCATTGCACCCTTTTACCCCCTCGTTGCGTGGTGCTTGGAGGTAGTTAACGTTGCTCAGTATCCATCGCATCAAACAACGATAGCGGCTGCAGACGTGAGGGGATGTTATGCAATGGTGCATCCCAGTGTTGAGAGTTTGGCACCGTTGCAATAATCAGCCGTTATCCAGAACAGAAGCTTGGTCTGATGGAGTACATTTCAGTGCGCTTATCATTAGTTTCAAGCCACGGCACATCTTGGTGCCAGTTTTCGAAAAAAGCTATTTTCTTCTACTCCGGCTCAGTTTGCCTTTTCTTTGCACGCCAAAGCAGCTGCTCAATGTATTAGTTATGCAGTTAGTTACGCAAAAGCGTTGTAGTGACACAAGTGACGTTACGCATCCCTGATTATGGGCGTGCATGCGTACTTGCGTACCAGTTATGTGCACCCCTGATTATAACTCTAGAAAGCCCAACCTTTCTCCAGTAAGCACTGTAGGAATCCAAGCATGCTTCACACCTCACGGAGAGAGGGGACAACATGGTTGTTGTTACACCCCTTAAGGCCCTGACACACCAACCAGATTATCGGTCGTCGGACAGTCTGACAAGCTCGGTGACCTGAGTCTGTTCGGTGTGTGCTGTGCGATCAGCCGTCGTCAAAGCCGTCGGTGATCTTTTCAAGCCGTCTGTGTTCTTTTCAGCCGATTGCACATGTTGAATCGGCCATGACCAAATCGGTCCGACTGCCTTTTCTCACTGTCTGACGACCGATAATCTGGTTGGTGCGTCAGGGCCATTAGAGAAAGAGCCCCACTTCCATGTGAAGAGGGAGGAGGAGGAAAGCGTGCGGGCACTCTGGATAGTGTTGATAACCACTGCTGGAAGTCTGCCATGCAGGATCGACCTCTCAGAAGCCAACTAACAGCCATCGCTTGGATCGTACACTGTGCCCAATCTCTGCGCTTGTGAAAACGCATCCGGTCTGACTGGCACTGGCCATGTCGCTGTGCTCAAGAGTGACGCTAGCTCTGAAAACCACCAGAGTTGAACGGAGAGACCCTGTTGGTTTATGTAAGCCACCGCTGACACGCTGTCTGTTCTGATATGAACATAGCGGCCATGCACCAGGTGAGCCTGGTCTGTGGCCTGGTCCCCCTCGCTGCCTTGCGATGCGGCTGTCGGCGTCGTTGAAGAGGCTAGTCTCTGCTGTGGTGGGCGTGAAAACAAAGGAGAATCTTCTACTCTTCGTCAGGCCCACATTACTCCTCTCCAACTGTCATGGCCGAGGCAGAGGAGAGCAGTGTTGTTTACATCAGCTGCGCTCTGTGAGGCACAGACATGCGGTCTGTCCCACAGAGCGGCGAGCTGTTCTCGGGGACGGTCGGGAGATAGCGGCTTTACCTTCGGATTCCATACGGTGCCATACGCAAGGATGGATTACTGCACGGGCCTACCGGGCCCAGGCCCAGGGGCCCAAGGGCCTAAGGGTCAAGGGGGCCCTGAAGCCCAAGCCTCCGCACTACCATTTCAATATTGTCTCTACAACATTATACCTACAGATACCTTACTGGGGCCCAGAAGCCATACCATTGGTTATATTATGAAATATGTCTCAATATGGGTTGTGTAATTCATCCAAAAGGGCCCCCTCAATCAAATATAAGGTATATTATAGGGCATACAGGGTTATGTATGTTCCACAGGTTGAACCACAGGTTATGTATGTTATTCATCCTTATATCGGAAAAGGGCCCCTAAATCAGTAAGCGTAGGGTAGGATATGTCATATAGGGCCCCAAAACACGGGTTATGTTAGTCATTCTTGGTATCTGAAAGGGGCATCTCAATCAAATAGCATGGGGTTTAATATGTTATATTTATGTTATATGTCTTAATAGGGCCCCTGAACCACAGGTTATGTGGTCAATCAAATAGCATGGGGGTGGATATGTCATAAATGTCTTAATCTTATTATTATTATTATCATTATATTATTACTATGATATAGCTGGATGTGTCAATAGAGGGTGCTAGTTAAACTGTGGACAGACAGTGTGGACAATACTAACGGTTAAGTCAATGCAAGATACAATGTTCGGGTGGTGGGGGGGTGGCTTTTCTCGTCGTCTGGGCCCAGGGGCCCACTGACTCATAATCCGTCCCTGGCCATACGACATTCTTAACAAAATGTCGATATCAAATATAACTTTTATCAGAATCAACTGTTTAATTTCATACCCGCTTTGTGTATTTTCAGTTGGTCTTATTGACTTACGTTGGCTAGAGCGTAGGCTAGAGTGTGATGAGGTCACATGCTCTGGTCAATTGACTTACGTAGGCTAGAGTGTGATGAGGTCACATGCTCTGGTCAATTGACTTACGTAGGCTAGAGTGTGATGAGGTCACATGCTCTGGTCAATTGACTTACGTAGGCTAGAGCGTGATGACGTCACATGCTCTGGTCAATTGACTTACGTAGGCTAGAGCGTAGGCTAGAGTGTGATGAGGTCACATGCTCTGGTCAATTGACTTACGTAGGCTAGAGCGTGATGACGTCACATGCTCTGGTCAAAGGCGGTTATCACAAAAGCTAACCATTTCGAACGTTGCAAAGCTTAACGTAAATATTAAACCTAGAAACGCAATGTCAAGCTTAAACGGTTACATTATTTCTTGTTACACTGCTGCTAAAATGATTAGTTGATTGGAAATATGAGTGTTATATATCGGGTGTTTGTGTGTGGGGACCTCTGTTTATATAGCTAGAGGCTAGGTGATTCTGTGTTCTGATGAATTTACTTGTATACAACCATCATAACACCACCCTCCCCCTCTTGCTTTCTGTACAGACGATTATCGCACAGCATCACATACTTTCACCTCGTCACCTCTCGGGGGCCCTGTATGTGTTGCAGTATAAAGAGGAAGAGGAAGAAACTACCACCATGGACGACACCGCGGGCCAACTCCTCCATAAGATCGGGTCATGGCTGGAGGAGAAGGAGAATTGTGCAAAGAATCTGTGGAAGCTGGTGAAAGAACTGGAGGACCTCAGAGAGAAATGTAATGCCGGGGAATGCGTAGGGAGCACCATATCTGTCATAGGTGCCGCGTGTCTTCTAGGGGGCGCGACAGTGGCCACCTTCTTCACTGCAGGGGCTGCAGCCCCATTTCTGGGTGGGCTGGGGGCGGTGTACGTGGGTACAGGTGCCACAATCAGCGTGTCCGCCAAGCTAATCGAATGTTTTGTGTCCGGCAGCACTATGGAAGATGCAAAGAAGGTGGCAAAGAAGAGTGAAATAATTGAAGAGGAAATAATGGAACTGATAGAAAAGCTAAAGATGGAGCGAGTGAATATTGAACAAGCTGAAAGTGAATACATTGCAATGCGTATTTATGGAGCCATGTGGGAGAAGGTTCACACAGGGCTGCCTCTCATTGGTTTTATTGCAGAGGCCTCTATTCTATTTGGATTAATTGAAACATTCCTTTTGAGTTTGAGCATTAAAAAAGGTGGACAAATAACCAAAAGCGTGATCACAGCGCTAGTACAGGAACTTACATTGACCGGAGGAAAGACTGCAGCTAAAGGTATGGCGGTAAGTCATTTTGAATATTTCTGTATGCATGTGTTGCATATATCTACATTTTACTCTTTGCTAAAAGTTGAAAGGTTACAGAACATAGGTCCGCTTTTGAATAAATTCAAAAACTGACTAATATAATATAATTTGACATTATTTATGCATTTCTTTCATACATTTTTGCCAATCTTTGACAGTTGGCAGGAGGGATTGGAATGGTATTCGCACTTACCGAGTCCATTGACAACTGGAAGGAGCTTGTCAAGAAAAAGCATGTGACTGAAGCCAGCCAATCACTGAGGAACACCGCTGAAAACATTGATCAGTTCTGCAAGGAGCTGAGGAACAATCTTAAAATGATTCAGTAAGATTAAATAATGATGTATCATATTAATTAGGGATGTCCCGATACCACTTTTTGACTTCCGATACAGATACCGATACCACAGCTTTGGCTATCTGCCGATACCGAGTCCAGTTCAGTCCGAGTTCAGTCCAATACTATGTTTTACTCTTGAACAAATAATAATAATAATAAAATATATAGAAGCACTTTGCTCATGATTGCCAATAAGCCATAAAACTAAAGAAAAGTTGGAAAAAAGTTGAATGAAGAGTTAAGCAAATAGCAGACTTTATAGAAAGTAATAAAGTTTGAATACATTTGAGATAATATATAGAATAGCTGGGCCCCGTTTCCCGGAAGCATCGTTAGCCTAAGTGGTTTGTGAAGTTCATTGTACGAACATCATACAGTTTTACGGAAAAGCAACAATGCTTTTCTGTTTCCCGAAAGCATTGTTGCCTAACGAATGTCGTGAGAATACTTGTAGCTAACGAGGGCTCCAGGGGCACTCGTAGGATCAGATCATATTTATTATATATCCGATATCCAATCCAGCGTACTGGGCCAATATCTGATTGGGACATTCCTAATATTAATAGAATGATATTGATTGCGATTCTTATGCAATAGATTGGTCAGTTATTATTTATTGTTCCATTTATAACTGAACAACTTTCGATTGTTTTGTTTATATGTGTGTAACTTTGAAGTTGTACAGACCAATTGAGCACAAAATCCACATTTTGATTGAACCTAAAGTGGTTTAGTGAAGTATTATGATTGTTATGAACTGGGTGTCGGTGGCAACCATCCTGCCATGCGATCAAATCAGCGGCGCAAGTGACACATTTTCCATCATTCAGCAGCAGGTTGCCCTGACAGAGAGGGTATGGCGGAGATACCGCAAATTTGGTTGATTAAATAACCCTGTTGTACACATTCACGTCTTTCTATTGTTCATTTTCAGGGAGGCCATTGAACAGGCGAACCAGCAGACAAACCAGCAGACGAACGACAATAAAGGAAACCAGAGTAATCAGAACCAGTCGACCAACAACCATCAAGGAAACCAGAATAATCATAACCAGAAGACCAACAACAATCATGGAAAAAAGAAAAATCAGAACCAGCAGACCAATAGCAATCCAGGGGATGACGATGATGAGGACAAGAAACGGAACAACTGGAGGACCTCGCACTTGCTGTTGACGGACAGTGACGAGGAGAGCACCAGCACTGAGGAGCGCAACAGCGATGAGGAGAGAGACAGTGATGAGGAAGGCTATTTGCAGATGGGACTGTTCAATGTCAGGTCCATGACCAGAAAGGCTGATCAGGTATTGGAATTCATTGAAGGGTACGGTTTGGACGTCTTTCTCACCACGGAGACCTGGTTAAGGCCTTTAAATTTCGAGACAGTGCTCTCGAACGCTTGTCCCCCTAACTTTGAGTTCCACCATCAGGCCAGACAGGGGCTTAGAAGAGGCGGCGGCGTGGCCATCCAACACAGGAATGTGTACAACAGCCTACAGATAAGGTTTCCTTTCGAAATGGCGTTTGAGTATGTGGCCGTGGTCCTGGAAAACGACCAGTGGGAGGTTCCCGTCCTCCTGGTCAATGTGTACTTTCCTCCAAGATACACCAGGGAAAATTTTCACCAGTTTGTATCCGACTTCAACGAGCTGCTGGACTATTTGGAAGAGTGGGGGTATGACCACGTCATCTTCACAGGTGATTTCAATATCCACTTGGACAACGGCATGCAGTCCTCTGCCATTGAGTTTCATATGCTGTTACATGTGAGGGGTCTGGAGCTACATGTCAACCAGGCAACACACATCAGGGGACACACACTGGACCTGGTCCTCACCCGGAATGTGGATATTTGCAATGTATCATACATTCCTGTTGAGAGATGGGTCTCAGATCATTTGATTATTTTATTCAAAGCCATTCCGGTGTCACCAGACAAAAAGAGGAAACTCAAGAGGAAAAAAAAAAAGAAAAGAAAAAAATTAAACGAATAATAGATGCAACCCCTATTGCAAGCAGAACATTTTTCAGCATGTATATTCCCCATGCTTTGAAGCTATCCACTTGTCTATCCACTATCCACTGATATTAAGACATTTTGAATCAACCGCCTTTATAGATTATTGCTTTATTAGTCATATTTTTTTAACAAAATGCCAAATATCCCAATGAAATCACAGATGCATAGTTTTTTTATAGTCTATAAAATATAGTTTAGGGCTACAATCAAATACATTTTCTTAGACGTGAATCATTGGAATTTATGTAAGAATTTATGTCATGCAAATTCACTCACGCGAGTGTAGGAGGAGGGGACACTCCGGGAGCTCCGGCGGGAGTCTAGGTTCTCAGCTCCCTGAGTCCGGGAGCTCCGGTGGGAGTCCGGGAGCTCCGGCTGGAGTCCGGGAGCTCCGACTGGAGTCCGGGAGTCCGGGAGCTCCGGAGCTCCGGCAGGAGTCCAGGAGCTCAGCTCCCGGAGTCCGAGAGCTCCAGCGGTAGTCCGGGAGCTCCAGCGGGAGTCCGGGAGCTCTGGCGGGAGTCCGGGAGCTCAACTCCGGGAGTCCAAGAGTGCCGAAGGGAGCTCCAGTAGCTGATATACGATATATATAATATCACGGCACAAAGCGGTGTGTGCCTCCGGATTATATTATTAACCCATAAACGACGGGCATTCTGACATCTCTCTCTCTTCCACAACAGGTACAGACACGCAATAGTGGTGATCTCGGCCATGGTTGATGAGAATGAATTGGCATGAAGGACCTTTGGCGGGCAAAACACTCCGCGACAAAATTCGCCCCGCGACACGTTTCAGTGCACACATTAAGCACAGCGACAAATTTCGCTGAGTCGCGCGACAACATACGCAGCTTCGAACAGGCGAAAATTGTGTCTTTTGGTGTGAACGCACAGTCACTGTGTGTTCACACCAAAAGACCCATTTCTCGCCTGTTGCCGAAGTTTTGTCACGCGACAAATCATAATCTGTCTCTGTGCAGTTATGTCAGGCGAATTTTGTCACACAACATCTTTTACCCGCCAACTGTGCTTCATGCCAATTTTCATTCTCATCAACCATGGCCGAGATAACCACCATTGCATGTCTTTACCTGTTGTGGAAGAGGGAGAGACGTCGGAATGCCCATCGTTTATGGGTTCATAATATCATCCGGAGGCACACACAGCTTTGTGCCGTGATATTATATATTATATTATATAGATATTTATATATTATATTATATAATCTCATATAATATTATATATAGAGCTCCGGGAGTCGCAAACAGCAACAATCACTTTCTCTTCCAAGCTGCGGTTCACTGCGGAGTGCAGGGAACGGTTGGCCCGGCTGGTTGAACGCTGATTGGCTGTTATGTTACGTCACCCAGGGAGTGAACGCTGATTGGCTGTCATCACGCGAATGTCGCGGCAAAGTTCAAATATTTCAACTCCAGCGAAATTGCAAATCCTCGTGAACGCGCTCGTCCGTGACAGGGCAAAATGTCACGCCGTCAATCAAATTTTGTCACAGGTTTTTCTAGCGAGTCCGCAAACGGCAACAATAACTTTCCCCCCGATGTTGCCCTTCACTCTGGACTGCTGGGAGTGAACGGCGATAGGCTGTCAGTGTCACGACCAAGCAGCAAGTGAAATTTGCGGAAAAGTTCAAATATTTAATCCCTAGGTGTATACATATGTTCATGATCTGTAAAATGTTTTGTGAAAATGTGTGTTTTATGAAAATTACCTGTTATTATTCTACTCTTACTACTATGTTGGGTTTTTGTTTCTGTGAATATATATGTCACAAACTTGAAGAGTTTGTGACATATATATTGCAAAAAAGAGTTGCTCCGCAGAAAATAGTTGCTCCGCAAATAAAGGTAATTGTCTTATTATTACTTATTATGAAAAAATTCTGGAATTCAAACATGTATAATAATAATTAATGATAAGTAAATTAAACATGAATATAACAATAATAGATGAAGCCCCTATTGCAGTCAGAAAAATGTTGAGCATATTGCTATGCTTTGAATGTATCCACTTCTGACATTAAAACATTTTGAATCAACTGCCTTTATAGATTATTTCCTTATTAGTCATCATTCGGGTGAGTAGAATCATGCAAAATCCAAGTGAACTAGGTTGTTCGTGAGAGTAAAATTCACACGAACCAGGGTGTTCACACCGCGCCATTCATCAATTTGCGCCATGGGTTTTCCTGGCAAAAAATTGGACTCTAAATGCGTCTTTGCATGGATTCCCATTGTGCCTTCTTTTTTGGTGTGAATGCACCTTTAGACTACCAGCTTGATACAGTATTATAAGAAAGGACAACAACAGATTATTTGGTTATTTTTTAAAAAGGAAAGCAATGTTTAAGAACAGATGCTAACGACTGAATCGTCTCTCTGAATCTTTTTTTTCTATGCTTTTTATGTTTTTGAGTGATTTGCTTTTGTGGGCAAAAATATTGGCCGACAACCACTATTGATAGGTGTAAATGTTCAAACCGGGTACTCAACCCTGGTTGAGTACGCCTGCTGTGGATCGATGTCAAAGGCCTCCTCCCTTGGATCAGCAAGTTGACCAGGGGTAGCTGAAGCAGCATTTGGATCCGCAGAGATGGTCTGTCGCCATCAGGACCATTGACATCGAGCGCCACCACTACGGGAGTCACCGGCTCTCGTCCCTTGTGACACTGGCAGTGACGGCACTAAACCTCATCACATCTTAAAGTTGTATTCTTGGAGAGTCTGTGAGGAGCCAAGTCAGGGAAGCATGTTCGGTCTTTACATTTACATTTAGGGCATTTAGCAGATGCTTTTATCCAAAGCGTCTTACAATAAGGGCATTTGTCAGAAGAAAGAGAAACAATTTTTTGCTGTCGGTACAATAAGGATGTTCATAGAACCAAGTGCCAAGCACTAACAATTGTAGTTGAGCGGATGTCAGACCACACACCCCAGCTTGAGCGGAGCATGCGTGCTGGGGTGTGTGGTCTGACCAACACTTGGAGGTAGGCAGGGGCAGTTCTATTGACCGCCTTGTAGGCCAGCACCATCATCTTGAATCTGATGCGATATTACAGGGAACTAAAGGAGGTTACGGAAAGGGGGAGTATTTTGGTAGGTTGAACAAGAGGCGTGCTGCAGGGTTCTGGATACACTGAAAAGGTTTGATTGCAGAGGCAGGGAGTCCAGCAAGGAGCGAGTTGCAGGAGTCAAGGCAGGAGTTGAAGAGCGTTTCGACCAGGAGCTGAGCTGCCTCCCTCGTGAGATACTGCAATGTCCTCGAGAGTGACCAGTAAGTCCATGTGAGGGCAATCTTTCCCTGGCATAAGGAGGAGCTCAGTCTTGTTGAGGTTTAGCTTCAGGTTATGTGTGTCTGCCAGACATTCTGAGATGCGTATTGCAATCAGGGTGCTGTCAGAGGAGGGGAACGAGAGGAATAGCTGAGTGTCGTGGGGCGAGGCTCTGGCAGCATGGAGTGACTCTGTCATCACGAGGAGAGCTGTCTCAGTGGAGGGTGCAGTCTTGAAGCATGACTAATGAGGGTCAAGCAAATTGTTTTGTGAGAGATAGGAGGACAGTTGGTAAGAGATGGCTCGTTCCATCGTTTTAGAAAGGAATGAAAGAAGAGATACTGTCTGTAGTTCTGGATGTCGGTGGTGACAAGAGTCAGTTTCTTAAGGAGCGGCTTGATTCTGGCAGCCTTGAAGGACGATGGAATAAGGCCTGAAGTGAGGAAGGAGTTGATGAGGGTGGTGAGGAATGCAGGATGTCGGTCGAGACGTCCTGGAGGAGTGAGGAGGGGATCGGGTCAAGGGGGCAGGTGGTGGCGTAACTATTCTGTTGACATCTTCCGAGGAGAGAGGGATAATGTGGGTAAAAACAGAGGTTGGGATAGGGGGAGGGATGATAGCGGCAGGGGTAAAAGAGGAGCCGTCACCTTCTGGGTAAAGTAGGTAACGGTCTTCTCGTCGGTATCCGATGGGGTATCCGATGGGGGCCCTGGTGAGCGCTGTCCACAGCAGGTCAAAGGCAGTGTTGCACTGCTCATTCCACAAGATGGCCGGCCGATCTTGTGGGACGATGTAAGGGGCTAGCAAGGGTGGAAAAGTCCTTGATGAAATGGTGATAATAAGACACCAGGCCAAGAAGCTTTGCAGCTCTACAATGTTATAAGGGGTTGGCCAACCTCTCACCATGGCCACTTTGGCCGGGTCGGTGGCCACACCATCGCCACTGATGACATGGCCCAAGAACGCCATCACTCGTCCAGGCAGGTGGCACTTTCCAGTGATATAGAGAAAACCAGAGTCCAATCCTTTTTTTTTTCCCAGTCTCAAGCCACAACGCCACAATCTCAAGAGCTTCCCAATTGACATGGTGAGGGCCAGTCAAGAGACAGTATGGGGCCGGTAAAAACATTACATACGGATCGACCAATGAGGCAGCCCACCGGGATTTGTCCCGGCATGCCCGGCATTGCGCTGCGTTGCAAAATGTATATATTTTTATTCACAATTTCAGCAGCCCAAACTCAAAACATTGTGGCCCTGCTAACAAAGTATCACAAAGTTGACGTGGTCACTGGGTCATAATCATGGGGATAACATGCCCCCCCTTCTTCCTAGAACTCAAAGCCTGAAACAGGGGTTGCACTTGCCCTTTATCTGGAGCACAACTTTATTCTGGCCCCACCACCTAACGAGATACTAACGTTAAGATGAAAAAGATGAAAAAATAAATATTGCCTATCGCCTAAATATGTCTCTTCTTTTAATATATTGCATTTTTACAATCTAGAAAACCTTTCACAGCCAAATATTTACTGTTTTGTTTGGTTTGGTTACCAAACAAAACATTAGCTGTGTTGGCCACGGCTTGGAGAACCTTATTGGTTAATAGTGATGTGTGCATCGTGAAGTGAAGTCCAAAATACCCAAAAACCTTGACCAAAAAAAAAGGTTTTCTGATGGTAGGCCTGTCTACCTAACCTCAGAATGTACAAATGTATTGGCTGCCTTGCAAGGTAACATTTGTGACAGGAAGCTT
>NC_140271.1:8143815-8146315 GCF_964030765.1 Micromesistius poutassou | reverse complement strand
GCAATATATCAGTTAGTCAAGACAAGAGAAAATACTGAATGATAACAGATTAACTAGACATCACGAGCATTGAAATGAATGCTACGTAACAGTAAAAAAAGAACATCATAGATGCATACAGTCTACCAACACAGAAAATACTGTGAGTTCAATTATGAACTGACTCACCCCACCTCCCAAACATCTTTATGGTGATTTGTCCAAGGAAAAGATCTGTCATGGCACACCAGCCGTGGCAAGGAATCCATTATCTTGCTCAAGGGCACTTGCTTGGTGGATCAGGCTGAATTAGGACCCCTCAGTCAGTACATTTACATGCACAGCTTAATCCAATTAAAGCCATAGTTCGACTTTGCTCCTCAATTGGACAACTGCAATTGTCCGATTATACATGGCGGTGAGAAAATCGATTCATTGGCCGAAGCATGTCATTCCCGCGTACGATAGGTGGCGCCTGTACCCATTTCAACTAGTGGTAATAGCGCCACCAGCTGACCTCTTTATGTCACCAGCAACAACATACTCAGGCGGCATTCGAGAAAGATCAGTAGATCTCAGTAGATTCAGTAGACAGCTGTCAGATCACTTCGGGTCCATGCCATTTCTCCGACGCTCCATTGTTCCGGCCTCTCGTCGTATGCCGACTCCTCCGGTGGCGGCGGAGCAGATCCTCCGGCGGGAGTCCGCACATGGCAACAATCCCTTTCTCCTCCATGTCGCGGTTCAATCTGGACTTCAGAGAGTCAAAGCCAAAGTTCCTTTTCCCCAATTCCTTCTCCACCATGGGCGAGATAACTCCCCCAGATAACCCCACTATTTACTTGTTGTGGAAGTACCAGAGAGTCTGAGAACCCAACACAGTCTTTAAGATTCATAATTTCAGAGAAAATCCCCGTCAGTTTGGCCGCGGCGCAATGAATGAATAAAGATCGTAAAACACGTCAGAAGAAAAAAACATTTATTTTGACAGATGTGCCCGAAGTTACTACTTTACAACCATTGATGACCAACATTTAGAAAAACATGTACTTTTAAGCCTTGGGTGAAATCGAAGCGTAGTGTGTACTGAATGCATGTTGATGATGATACACTTCTTATAGGGGGTAACTACATTGGCACGACACCGGCTTCCTCCATCTTCTGCGCCACCTTTTTAAATAAATCGCAGTTTCTCGTTTTCCGACGGCAACAACAACACGACTACTGTGTCCTTATACTTCTGGCTCACGGCCCCCCGAAAAGATCTTGAGCATGGGCAGCACGCAAAATCCAATTCCAATTAGATTCCATATCAATCTAATAATCTAGATGTCTTAATCCGACTACGAGAAACCCGATTCGATTTGATTTTAGTCAGACTAAGGTTTACATGCATCTTAATAATCCAATCATAGTCTGACTAACCCAATAATCAGATTTTCAATAATTAAATTTTCTTTTTGAGTGTAGGCCTACGCATCCAAGAGATGGTTTGCTGCAGCAGACATCCTACATCGTAGATATAGCTAGGATCCACTACCAGCTTAAAGGTGCTAGGTAAATTCCTCGGTGTTCCTTCTATGAGTGATGGTAACAGATGTCGGCTAACGTAGCTTGATCCCACATGTAATAATAGTAAAATAGTACAATTCTCTTCAGGGTTTTGATGAGGAGTCTCTGATTTAGAACAGGTTGTTTCCTAGATCTGTGTGTTTCTCACCCCACTAACACACACACACACACACACACACACACACACACACACACACACACTGGCCATGGATATGCAGGTCGTGCTAGCAGATGGCTTTTTTACTGGGCTACCTGCCCAGTGTTTCCCCTTTGTCTCTCTCTCTCTCTCTCTCTCTCTCTCTCTCTCTCTCTCTCTCTCTCTCTCTCTCTCTCTCTCTTGTCATACCTCTAATAGAATTTATAGTCACTGTTAGTCACATTCTGTGCATTTCTGCGCAAGCATGTGCATGGCGATTGGTTGTGAGCTATGCTGACCTCTGACCCCCAACATCCTGTTACCACACCTTCTACCCCCCCCCCCCATCTCTCCTTCCCTCAACTCCCTCTTTCCTCTATTCTCCTAACTCCTAAAGCAGCAGTCCAATCCTCCAACAAACCTCAACCACTCCTTTCACATCCTCTCTTTTTCTTTTCTTTTTCTCTTTTCTTCCTTTGGCTTTCCTTCGGTCTTCCTTCTTCAGTTCTTCGCTTCACTATCTTTAGTGCAGCATGGCAGAACATAAGCCAGACAAGCTGCTACATTAAACATGCTGCCATACTGCTAAACAAGTGATGTGCTAGCCGTGTTGCTATGCCATACATGGTGCTATCGAGTGCTGCGCTAGCCATGATGCTATGTCAGACATGATGCTAAAATAGACGTCACTATGCTAGTCATTCTGTCTGCTTTGCCAGCCATGGTGCTATGCTAGCCGTCCCGCTACACTAGGCATGGTTCTAAATAAGCCATTACACTGGCCAAGGTGCTAAGCAAGCCATGTCACTGGGG
>NC_140271.1:8081315-8138815 GCF_964030765.1 Micromesistius poutassou | reverse complement strand
CCTATGAGAGGGAGAAACAGAGGGAGATAGACAGAGAGAGAGAGAGACACACACACACACACACACACACACACACACACACACACACACACACACACACACACACACACACACACACACACACACACCGGTACACCATCTCCATTCTGGGGAAGGTTAGCCTGTCTGAACCAATCAGGTTCTGACTATCTCTCCATACAGTGAAGGTAAAGCACCGCAGTGCCACTAAATCTTTTTGTTTCATTTACAAAGCAGAAGTGGCTGCAAGGTCAAGTCATGGGTGATAAGCAAATAAGCACATTTGTTGGCTGTAAATGTGCAGGACCAAGAAAGAAATATCAAGAATTTAATTTAATTTTTTGTCCAGATTTTCAGATCTTGGATGATCTATTTTAACCATCTTATCTTATCATATTTATATATTCCTGCTATAGCATATATCAAGTACATTAAAAGTAAACAAGCCAGCTTAGATCTAGTGTGGTGTAATTATACAGGGCTTTGTTTAAAACCAGAGTGTGTGGGGGAATTTGTGTGTGTGTATTCACTTGTTACACTAACAATAACAATATGTGTCAAAAATAACTGAGGGCCAGAGCCTCAAGACAGGATGAGTCATCTTCTGTGCATGTGTGTGCCCATAGTCGCATTTGTGTGTGTGGCGTGGGCGTGTGACTAGCTGCACAGCAGAATATTCTGTTGACTCACTCAATTCTTCCTTTGGTTGACGGTACAGTTTGTCCCCCCGACCTCCTTTCACTTCCTCTTCCCAGCTCCCCCACCTACTCCAACTCCCCCAACTCCTGCCTGCTCCTTCCACCCACCTCTTCCAATCTTATCACCTCAGACAACACTCTGTACCATGTGAAATATAAAGGAAAGATTTGATTCCATTCATCCATTTAGCATATAGCACATTATATATATATAGCACAAAGTGATTATGAGATGATATCGAGAAGAGTTGACAAAAAATGGACCATGACCAAGTATTGTTATTGAACACATACAGTGAAGCAACTTATAATGAAGTGTTATTTTGTTGATATGTGTCATTAATGAGCAGGTAGAGGGTTTGG
This sequence comes from Micromesistius poutassou, assembly GCF_964030765.1. NCBI lineage: Eukaryota > Metazoa > Chordata > Actinopteri > Gadiformes > Gadidae > Micromesistius > Micromesistius poutassou. The sequence continues at coordinate 8,137,736 of NC_140271.1, read as the reverse complement.
GCCTCTTGGTGGACTGGAGGGCGCCTGAAGGTAGACTGTGGATATGAGAGTTCAAATCCACAACCTTTTGGCTGGACGTTCGACACGCAAACCTCTATTCTGCGCTGCGTTTCACCCTCCGAGCAATGAGAGAACTCTGCTGACACGGTTCAGCGTTCAGTCCCTTGCCCACGCTAGTCATTACAATCCAGACGTCTTGTCTTGCTAAATCAACCGGCATCGATAGCCTGCAGATGGGGTCAACGTATGAGGTCAACGTATGTTGGGGGGGCGGGTGGGCGGTGAATAGATGATTATACGCCCTACAATCATCTACCAACTCATTCCCTGAGGATCTCACACACACACACACACACACACACTCCTAAATCTCAACATTCAATTATCGAACATGGAAGAAATGAATCATTGAAAGCTCCATATAAAAAGCTCTGTTAAATTGCAAAGCACATACAAATAATAAATACAAATAATATTTAATAGCTTGGACGCTAACCCTCACCTGGGTGTGTAAGAGCCATGCTGTGATATATTTAAACATGGTAGAATGAACACAAATACACACAAATGTGAGAGAGAGAGAGAGAGAGAGAGAGAGAGAGAGAGAGAGAGAGAGAGAGAGAGAGAGAGAGAGAGAGAGGGGGGGGTTGTAGAAGAACAGGTGGCACTTGGATAATTAACGACACGTGATGGGAAATGGAAGAGGCTTTGGGTCACAAGGTCAAAAGCAATCTTCTCTGCCTCTTTGTTTGCTCAGTGGTCATCTCATTCTTCTGGTCACTCTCCTAACCTATGCCTGTTCCTTATTATCACCACCATATCACTCTCTCGCTCTTACATCGTCTCTCTCGCCTTTATGCATAGGGATGAAGACTTTAAAAATGAAGGTCCGGATTGGTTTCAGGGTATGCTGGAACAAGACTCAGGGTGTGTGGATAGGCTGGAAGACTCACAATGGGCCTTTTTCAACTGGCGGCCCTCTTGGTTCCATCTTTAGCTAGCGTTTAGAACCAAGATAGCCACTAGGTGAAAAATCAATTTATTATACAGATCTTCTTAATGCTGTAGAAGGCTCCATTCACTTGAATGGGCCTTCCCAACGTTCAGGGGTCAATTATTTTTGCATAATTGACCGTTGCTAAGCATAATTGACTGCTGTCAAGGAAAGTGGATTTCTTGCCTCTGATTCACGTAAGTTTAACGTCTTTGGCAAATTATTTTTCTGCTGATCAACACTACGAATGGTAACAAATAAATTGTAAAGTGTGATTTTTTGGTTTTGGCAAGTAGCCGTGTAATAAGCGGGATAATGTATAGAACGCTGTTCATTATGGGGAAAAAAGGCCGAAGCAAGACCGGTTCGCCCTGTTGTGACTTATTTTCCCGATAATGACCGACGTTCTATACATTATTCCTTACGTAATCCATGACTGTAAACAATGGCAATATAGCATGTTGCTCTTTCTAACATATACATATTTTGTGAAGTAATTGTATGGCAAATAATGTATGTCCTAAAACTCTGTGCTGACCAACGCACATTGATATCCAGACCAAATTGCTAAGTCTCCGTTGTTTACATTTTATAAAGGCACACAATATTGGCATTGTCATTTCGCAAAATTATACTGGTAACGGATGTTTTAGTGAAGCCAGGGGTGAAGCCAGGAGCCAGTTATGATTGTTTTATCACCCAGACTGGTCTTGTCCTTTAAAGCCTTGTGTGTCGGTTGAATGTTGGTTTGTGTTTAATATTTTGTTGAATGCAACATGTACATTTATTCAACATCAACATCATCGAAAATCTTTTAACAGGGTTCATTTTTTATTTGAACCGGGTACCATTGTGTCATCTGTACTTTTACTGGAGATTACCCGCTGCTGTGTTGACCTTGAATGCTTGTCTATTAGACCTGAACGAGGCCATCCCAGAGACGGAGCTATTGGACAACAGCATCCAAAAGGGGCGGGCCCAGCTGTCCATCAAGTCGCGGAGGCAGCGGCCCTCGCGGTCCCGTTACCGTGACAGCGTCAGTTCCACAGAGGGGGATGACAGTCTAGAGAGGAAGGTGAGGTGACACCTTGAATGTATTTGCAGCATTTATTTTTTTCCAAAACTACCCCTGCGTCATAAATGCCTTTACGTAAATGTACCAAACTATTATTATGGTGTTTATATTAATGTGTGTGGGTCTCTTTGTGTGTGTGTGTGTGTGTGTGTGTGTGTCTCTCTCTTTATTTGTGTGAGTGTGTGTATGTGTTTTTGTGAATTTGTGTCATTGTTGTGTCGTGTCCATTTTAATGTGAGCGTGTCAATTTGTCCATTTGTGTGTGTTTGTATGTGTTTATATGTGTCTGTGTGCCCATTTCTGTGTGTGTGTGTGTGTGTGTGTGTGTGTGTTCCCATCTGTGGATGTGTGTGTGTGTATTTGTATTTGTGTATTTGATTTCCCATTTGTGTATGTGTGTATGTGTGTGTTTGTGTGTGTTAGTACCAGGACAGCCCCTTACACTCAGCTCGCTCTCCACTCCAATTGGCCACAAGCGGCTCCACCCCTTCCCCTGATTTGTTGCTCCCGTCAAGAAGTACTGCGTTCTCATTCGACAGTCCCCTGGTAATAATTCATGCATTCATATTTTTGCAACAACGAGCATCACGTTTCAGTGGGCACCACAAAATTGCTGTTTTTCAAAGACCTTGAAAAACTCAGGAACTACATTTTCCTCACAACACAACATACATTTGCTTGATGAGGTCCAAATCTGTCTGTTGAAACCGAGTGGTTGTGTTGCTGGGTGTCGTGCTACAGATTAATACCTATTAAAATGCTCCATTCACGTCAACGTCTTTGGTGGACTATTTCTCTGGTGATCAACATTACGAATGCTGGTAAATAAATTGTAAAAAGTTATTTTTTAGTTTTGGCAAGTAGCCGTGTAATAAGCGGGATAATGTATAGAACGTCGCTGGTTTGCCCTGCCGGGCTTATTTCCTGATAATTACCAGCGTTCTATACATTATCACTTACTTAATATATTTGTGCACACATTTGTTTTATAAATTTCCTCCAATTCTAAATAAATTCAAAACTAAATGAAAACCATTAAAAAATATATATAATAAATCAGATAAACTGCTTCCATGATCAGGTGCGTCGCTCAGCAGAGGATGGAGGCTCGTCATTGGCTGCCACGCCACGCAGGCGGTACCGGCAACTGACCAATGCCACGTCTCAGGAAGCCTTGGTCACGCCCTCCAGCTCCCCGTCAAAGTCCTGCCCCTCCTCTAACTGCTCCCCTGTTTACATGAGGAGGAACAAGAGACCTGACAGCGAAGGTTAAGGCGCACACACACACACACACACACACACACACACACACACACACATACACACTTTAAGCAGTAGTGCCTCCATTGCTTCCCCCCTTGGTGTGTTAAGAATGTGCCTCTGGGAATTGTTGCAGTGATGAAAGCGTTTTTTCCGTGTGTGTGTGTGTGTGTGTGTGTGTGTGTGTGTGTGTGTGTGTGTGTGTGTATGTGTAGTATTGGTGTCAGATACTAGCCCAGCTGACCCCGGTAGCCCGACTGTTATCTTTGACAAGAAGACCAAGAGACGCTTCCTGGATCTGGGGTGACTGAAACACACACATACACGCACCCAAACACACACACACAAACCTGAAAACCTGCACAGTCCCGCACAGTCACAAACACACAAGTACACACATACATTCACACATTCCTTTTATTCTTCCTTTTATTCTTTCCCCCTCTCAATACCCTCTTCATCCCACCATCTCCCCCCCCCCTCTCTCTCTCTCTCTCCCACCATCTAGCCTCCCTCTCATTCTAACTCTCTCCCTCTCTAACTCCCTCTCTCTCCCTCTCTCTTGTATCTCCCCAGTGTGACTCTGAGGCGTTCCTATGTTCGGGTGAGGAAAGATAAATCCAACAGGCTGTCAGTGGGCAGCAGGTGAGTCTGCGGAGGTCCTGAAGTCAACTTCCATTTTTAGAAATGAACCAACATGAACAAACATACAGACAAGGTTCTTGGGTGTTTTCAGACATCCGTTTAATATAGCCGTTACGGACACACATAGAGAAGCATTAGAGTTTGAGCAGTGGTGTGAATATACCATACACCTGTATTTTCTCCTTTTCTATCTTTGTTCATCCAGACATTTAATATTATACAGCAGTCAAAAGGCCCAAACACACCGAAGCCATGCCTAGAATCCGAATGGAAGACTTTAATGTGTCCTTGTCTTCACACCGGAGGCCTACTAAATCCCACACACACTTACTCATCAGGCCATTTGTATTGATCAGTGGTCAAAATGTTTCAAAAAGTGTCGATGCCGGAATACTAGACCCCGCTCCGAAAGAAACACTCGGCTCCGCAATGCACCTCAGCCCCGCCTGCTGTGGAAGTGCTCATTGATTAACATGGGAGCGGACTAAAAGACGATGCACTTTATGCTTGTGCGCTAAGCTCTAGCTTTGGTGTGTTTTGGCAGTCTCAGTAAGGTGCAGGCATGTGCACAGGGGTGTGGCTACAGTAGCCCAGGCCACCGCCCCTGTGCCCTCTTTGGCTAAAGTGCGTTCTGGCCACAAGAACACGGAAACGTGAAAGATTTTAATTGTTTCGGAATAATTGTTCAATTGTTCTCGTTTTTTACTACTGCATATACTGTTTCAGAATAGAATATCATTCTAAATATATCAGATCAAACTCAATGCAGTCATCATTTGTTCTTGCTCTGTGACTCGTCTGAAAATCCAGACTCCTTATTTGCTTGAGTCACGGCCCTGGTGTATTTGGGATCAGAAACTGAGCCATACCTCTCCATCCTAGCACTATCTACAACACTACCCTGCACCCCCAGGCAGGATACCATAGAGGAGACCCAAAAAGCCCACCAGCGACCACAAAGTGTTAGAGATAAAACAATCTGGTTTGTTTCCAGGTTAAGCCATCATGGTATATAGCATATAATATATCTTTATGTTATGGCTTACTTGCCTGATCGGCCAACCATGCATGTGCTTGCTCTCAATTGAATATTCATTGTTTCTGAAATGATGTTGATGTTGATGAATAAATAATTTGCTGTATGTGGACAGCTTATTTTCTGTCTGATCTTTCATGTGCCGCCCATCCTAACCGTTGCTGGTTCTGCTCCGCAGGGAACCATCGGAGAGCCCGTCGCGGACGTCCGCGACCTTTGTTCCGTTTTCCTGGTTTACAGAGAGCCGGGGGTCAGTTTCGTCGTCTGTTACCCCACCCTGCTCCCCCAAAATACCCCCCCTCGGCACGCAAAGCCCCTGCAAGTCACATTCACAGGTGGGACCCTCTATGTGTGCGTCCACTTGCATCGTATTATATATATTTGAACGTTTTTTTTTTGCCTTTATGGGCAGGAAAGAGAAGAGAGAGAGAGGAGAGCAGGTTGGAGAAGAGAGATGTAAATTGCCAATATATAAATAGGTTGTAATGTTACTTAAAACATTTCACCTTCCCCGACTCTCTGTTTTGTAGAGCCTGTAGGCTGATTTATAATATATATTGGAGGGTGAAGGATGGATGTGATGTCTTAGCGCTCCTAGTTTTGTATTATTAGTTTGAATTGTGTAGTTAGGTTGTATTATTGGTTTGTGTTGTGTAGTAAGTTTGTATTATTTGTTTGTATTGTGTAGTGAGTTTGTATTGTTAATTTGTATTGTGTAGTAGATTTGTATTATTAGATTGTATTGTGTAGTTAGTTTGTATTATTAGTTTGTGTTGTGTAGTAGGTTTGTATTATTAGTTTGTATTGTGTAGTTAGTTTGTATTGTTAGTTTGTATTGTGTAGTAGGTTGGTATTATTAGTTTGTATTGTGTAGTAGGTTGGTATTATTAGTTTGTATTGTGTAGTTAGTTTGTATCTTTTAATCCAGTAGAGAGACTTCCTTATTATAAGACAAACACAACTATATATTTAAATCATATGGTTTGCATTTATAAGGCAGAGAGAGACTGAGAGATAATTTCTATTGGGCATAAAAAGGGGATAACTTGAGAGAGATAGTCTTTTTTTTCTGATTCAATTTTTTTGTACATCAGACCGATGTAGGTCTTTTAACAAGACCAACATATAGGTTAGATCTTTGCAAACACGCATGCACACATGCATACACACATGCACACACACACACACACACACACACACACACACACACACACACACACACACACACACACACACACACACACTCACTCACTCACTCACTCACTCACTCACTCACTCACACACACACACACACACACACACACACACACACACACACACACACACACACACACACATACACACACACACACACACACACACACACACACACACACACACACACACAGCACTTCTTTCTACCACTTCCATTCAATTACTCTCACACATAATGTTACCATCCTGCTTGTCAGTCTCTCTTCCTTTTCCTCTGTTTATCTCTCTCTCTCTCTCTCTCTCTCTCTCTCTCTCTCTCTCTCTCTCTCTCTCTCTCTTCAACTCTCTCTCGCTCTCTCCCCTCCATTACTGATAAGTGGAAAAAAGCCCATTAAATCTCCATCAAAAGCCTTCCTAATGGGTTTTATAGGCTTACAATGAATATGTGTGTGTGTGTGTGTGTGTGTGTGTGTGTGTGTGTGTGTGTGTGTGTGTGTGTGTGTGTGTGATTGTGTGCGTGTCTGTGTGTAAGGTTGCATACACATTTGTGCAGAAACATCAGTGGGAGTGTGCAAGCATGCCCATTAGTTGATGACCATCTGTGTGTGTCTCTGTGTGTGTGTTGGGGTGTGTGTGTGTGTGTGTGTGTGTGTGTGTGTGTGTGTGTGTGTGCCTTGAGAACGCCTTGCTTGTGGGTTGTGTGTGCATCTGTGTGTACTGTGCATGTATCGTGTGTTTGTGAGTACCTGTGTATGTGCACTATATCAGTATATCAGCCATCGTTCCGATGAAGCTGTGTAAATGGCCATGATTTGATTATTGGAATCTGTTTGAATAATCCTGTTAGCCATAGTATTGCATTAGAGAAGGACAGTGGGGTGGGCACGGGCTAATCAGAGAGGCGCAGCTGTTCTAGAGAACCAGAAAGATGCATGCCTTTGTGTTTCTCTTAGATCAGTCAGAGAATGGATTTGAAATGGTCTCGAGGATGAGGATGGTGGTGGTGATGGTTGTAATGGTGGCTACAATGGTGATGTTGGTGGATGTGATAGTAGTCCTATGGCGTTTATAGGGGTTGTGATGGTGTTTATGTTGGTTGTGATGGTGATAGTGATGACGATGATGATGCTGATGATGGTGATTTATTCGAGTGGCTTCAAATTCCTTTGATAAAGGAGTAAGGAAAACAAAACAATGTCTATGTCTCTCTCCCTCTCTCTCTCTCCTAGGAGTCGGCTCTCAGTGAGGAGTTCTCCCCCAGGAGTCCCCCAGAGGACACCACCTCCCCTCCACTAGACCCCTGCTCCTCCTCCCGCTCCTCACACCCCTACCAAACGCTGTCACAGTCCTCTGACGAGGTGAGGTGTACTGGTGGACACACACACACACACACACACACACACACACACACACACACACACACACACACACACACACACACACACACACACACACACACACACACACACGCACTCTTTTTCTATTTAACTCATCGTTTTCTTCTCTCCATGGTTTCCCATAAGGTTTTTCCCACCAGAGCTCAGTGCTCCGTGTGTCTGACCAGTTCTGTACATCTTCCCTCTTATTCCCCACCGGCAGCCCTTTGAGGAGCCTACGTGCGCCGTTTCGTCGTGGACCACCCAACAGGTGTGTCAGTGGCTGCGGGGACTCAGCATGGAGCAGTACGTCCCTGAGTTCACCTCCCAGGACGTGGACGGTCGCCAGCTCCTGCAGATTGACAGCAACAAGCTGAAGGTGAGGACGATCACAGACAAATTGGACCGGTGACATCAACATCAAAGCTAGTAATAAATATTTCCTTTCTTTCTTTTTATCCCCTCCTCTGCTCTTGCCTTGTCCTCTTCTCCTTGTCCTCCTCTCATCTCCTCTCCTTCCCTGTCCTCTCCAGGGACTTGGTGTGAACTCTTCTGACCGCACCACACTCAAGCGTAGAATCAAAGAAATCCACACTGCGGTGGAGAAGGAACGCAAAGCTTTGGATAAATTTGAGAAACAGAAAGAGAAACAGCAGCGCAAAAAAGACCAAGAACAGCGCAGGAATTAGGCACTGCCACTAGAGGACGACCAATTACAATTTATAAACCCAGGCGATCGGACCGATGTCACTGAAGAATATAGAAGCTACTGTTTACCATTGAACATGAATGTTGGGTTATTTATGTTTCAGCCATGCAGCTTCTGGACGTAACAAGCTATAATTTGGAAACATTATATTGCTAATATGGTAAAACAAACTAAACACGAATGCTATATAAAAATATAGGCACCTGCAGAGTCAAACATAAAATATGAATTTAGAAACTCATATTACTTCAATGTAAGAAACAACAGCACACTCAGTGGTGTGTTTAGATGTTCTGAAATGAAAACAAATAGGAAATATAATAGAATGTAATAAGTAGGCTGTTACACGCTGCAGAATGAATCCCCTGAACATTTTTAATAATGCATGGGTGTAGAAAAAAATAGGCTATTCATCTTTTTCTTAAACTTTGTAGATGTGGCTTTTGACAAGCAAAATTCAGTTTATCTTTTGTGTGACTTTGACTCTGATATTGACCAGGTTTCTTAACCATTCAACTGAAAAGTGGCTTGTTTTGAAATTGTGGGCGACAGCACCAAAGGGTTTCTTTTTATAGAAAGAAAGACAAATTGGACTTGGCTAAAGTATAGCCTGTGATAAGATAGTCCAATTTAAATACTCCGCTGTCTTTATTGTCTACCAGAAGATTGTATCAATTTTGTAACCTTGGGTACATTTTCTACAGACTCCTAAACACCAAAAACGATCAGTTGCAATACAAGTCGAACCCTATCATTTCAATTTCAATAAGACAGAGTGTAGGCAAGAATCAAGAGACTACCCTCTGTCAAATAATGTCATATTGTTAGCGATGATACCAAGACATAGAAACCACTAGAAACCTGAGTCAATAGAAACCTGGTTTAAAAAAGGGAGGAAAAAAAGTTAAGAAGAAAAGCTGCAATGATCCACCCCTGGCGATACAAGGCTTCGGTTTCTGAGTACTACTACTTCTACTACTACTAGTGTGAGTATTAGTGCCAGATATGAAGCAATTATTATTATTTATTAAATGAAAAATATCTTATATTTATTATTATTATTTATATTATTTTCTTATGGTATCCAAAAGCATTGCGTGGTTTATTTTCTTTCATTGTCTTAATAAATGTTATTAATTAAATGTAATTTGTTAATGTCTCACATCAGTGTGTCTGCATGCGTGTGTATGTGTGTGTGTTTGTGTGAGTGTGGGCATGTGAATGTGTGAGCCTAGAAAGCTGAGGACTGTAAACTATGATATATATCAAATATGGCACTTCAGAATGTATTTATTGAAGTATATTTATAATTGGTTCATCAACTAGTGAATCTGGCATGGAACTGCCTTTCTTCCATCCATTCTCTTTCTTCAGACAAATGACTTGTGCTTTAGATAAAAGCGCCCTAAATGTAAATGTAAACTAATGAAACTTAAACAACTACATGTATGGTTTGGTAGATATTACAATACTTGTAGAATTCAGTACAAGTAAAGAATATCAGTATTTCAATGTTAAACATTTCCAGTATTGGCTCATACTGTAATGTTATCCTATTGTGTCACGTCAAGCCTGGAGGGGGTGTGGCCCTTTTATTTCCTCCCAAACTATTTAATGCAATTTTAACACAAATTTAACAAAAATATATAAAAACAACAACAACAAAAATATATAGTAATGCCTCACCCACACACCAAGACCAGCCTTTGTGTTTTGCAATGAATATAAGTCTGGCCTTTGCTGGGCATCAACGGAATTCAAATGGCGCTCACTGCAGAGCCAAATGGTTGGAGCTTACCTGTATCCCATCTCTATGGATCTAGTACAGGTGAATGGGTTTTACGGGGTAGGTTTAGGGGGTTGCGGTTAGAGTATAGATTAGCTTTAGGGATTAGGGTTAAGTTTAGGGGTTATGGTTACACGTTAATTGTTAGGGTTTTGTTTAGGTTTAGGGGTGATAGTTAGGTGAGGGGCTATTATTAGGGTTACGTATAGGGTTTCCGGTATGGATCTGACCGTTAAACTAATTTTTTTTTTGTTGTTCCTCCTTCCGTCATGTCAGCCAGAGGCTTCTTCAGAGAAGCAGTTAGTTGCTACTCAAAGTTGCGCTACCATGTCCGTAAGTTGGGGTGGGGTTAGACTGGAGCCAAGGGTGTGGTTGGATTTAGAGCCCATTGGTTCTGCAGTGAGCAGCCTCTCATTGATTTCCAAATATGTCAGTGACCTTATAACCTGACCATTAGGATAGGGGCTTTTTGGATAGGGGTAGGAACTTTCAAAAAAGACTTGGCAGGTGATTAGATAAACCCTCAGTCTATCACCTTCCATCACGTAAATTATGTTGTTCCTCATAGGACACTGATTGGTCTGAACCACTGGTGGTTTGGAGGCAAAATTTCTCAAAATACACAAACAATAAATCATACATATGCGTCCCCTCCCTCCCATCCCCATAGCAGAGATAAACAGAAATTGGGAGACCTTCAAGTACAAAATAGATAATTGGCAGGTTCAGACTGCAGAAACAAAGAAGACATAACAAAACAAAAAAATAAATACTACAATCACAGTGTATGCGGGGGAGCATTCTATCTAACATTGTATGGCTTTAGTTATCCCCATCCTCTGGAACAACTGTCAACTGTCTTTACATAAAGTATACGTTTCTCAGTGAACCTTTCAGAATTGTAAGGACACCCATTGGAACACACACACACACACACACACACACACACACACACACACACACACACGCACGCACACTCGCACACACATGCACGCACGCACGCACGCTCACACACCCACACACGCGGCATATATATATTTATTTATTTATATGACAATTTATTTATTTATTTATAGGCCTATACACAACTTTCCATTCCAATACAATAAGCACCAACAAACAAAAGGACATTGCTACATTGTTTGATTAAACATAATTTATTTCAGTTCTCATTAAACAGCAAAATCAGGGCTGGAGAAACGTTTAAAAGGGCTGCTACGATATGATACAACTTTATTAATCCCCAGTAGGAGAAATTCTATAATAATTCTATAGAAATTATATTCTATACATTTATACAGTGAAGAAACAACTACTTAGTATCAGACAGGCCAGTGAATAATTGCACAATGTTTATATATATGATTGCCCTTGGTGTTGCAATTATTGGGAAATCTAAATGGAATGTTTATTATAATGACATCCTTCATTCAAATGGATGGATGGATGTCATATGTAGGCCTAGTTGGAAAGAGAAGGAACAGGGACTCAAAATTATCCTTAAAATGGCATTGAATTAAAGTCTAGCACACGACAGAAGTCACGGGCTTCCTCTAGATGGCGCTGTAAGATGGCCGTTAGTGGTGGATTTCATGATTGTTTGAAAGAATCATTTCGCGTCGGTCAGTTCGCCAAGAAGAGTCGTCCGTTAGTTTGTTCGTTTGCATTTCCGGTAGCGGTGAATCATGATTCTCAGTCACTTGGGCCGTTTCTCAATTCGCGTTCTCGTGTGTTCTCGTGTACTTGCGTTCTCGATAAACGTCATCAGTGGTAGCCCAAGCACTGTTCCAATTCCAAGTACGCGAGTACGCGAGTACTGTCGTAAAACCCGGAAGTGTTCTCGATGCGTTCTCGATGAGGCCGTTCTACCGAGGATGCATCGGAGGTGACTCGTGTGGACTTGGGACCGTTAAATATCCCAGAATGCATCATCGAGTCCGCTGCTGTTCCAATTGCAGGTGCGTACTCGCGTTCTCGGAAGTCCGTACTTGAAAGTCCGGACTTGCCAAGTACGTACTTCCAAGTCCGCGAGAACGTAGTCCGCGTACTTGGTATTGAGAAACGGCCTTGCTGTTCGCATTCTCGTGTGTACTCGTGTACTTGCGTTCTCGGTAAACGTCATCAGTGGTAGCCTGTTATGATATTTTAGTCCAGGAAAGGCCGCCGAGAGGATCAGGACAGGATCGCTTTTAACTCACTTTATTTGGTTAAGGTTTTGGTCTATTGTCTATCGTCTATGAAACAAAAGGAGAGGGATAGTATATAACACGCGTGGAGCGTCTCTAAGCTTGATATCTAGGATACGCCGCCTAAGAGATTCTGCTTCTATGTTGGCGGGGTCCGAGTTAAATAGGCAGGTAGAGGTGGGCGTGTTCTGTGGCTTTAAAAGCCCGCCCCCTTCATCTATGTATGATCAGCTGCTGCCCCCTTGTGGCTATGCGCAAGTGTTACAGCTTATGTTATATGTATTCGGTACTGTGGCTATGGGAGAATATTATGGCTGAAATATGTTACAAGCCCAAGCACTGTTCCAATTCCAAGTACGCGAGTACGCGAGTACTGTCGTAAAACGCAGAAGTGTTCTCGATGCGTTCTCGATGAGGCCGTTCTACCGAGGATGCATCGGAGGTGACTCGTGTGGACTTGGGACCGTTAAATATCCCAGGATGCATCATCGAGTCCGCTGCTGTTCCAATTGTACTCGCGTTCTCGGAAGTCTGTACTTGAAAGTCCGGACTTGCCAAGTACATACTTCCAAGTCCGTGAGTACGTAGTCCGCATACTTGGTATTGAGAAACGGCTACTGAGTCGGTCAGACTCGGCTCCTCGTTCTCGTTCAAACGAATCGCGAATGCACGTTCTCAGCCGAGTCGGTCAGACTCGGCTCCTCCCTCGTTCTCGTTCAAACAAATCGCGAATGCAGTTCTCAGCCGAGTCGGTCAGACTCAGCTCCTCCCTCGTTTTCATTCTCAAACGAATCACGATCGTGCAATGGTGCAAACAGTCATCAATCAACACAACATTAACTAAGTTCCTTTTAGCTGAGGAGTGCTTCATGTTCGGAATCGGGATGTTGTTGCCCGGCTGACTCTCGTGACTTCTCAGTCCTCGAGTCTTCACCACTAAACACAGCGACTGTGCTCAGCGACTAGTGGGCAGAGCTGGGAGTCGAGTCTCGGAGAACGAACGAGACGAACGATGACGAACAAGAGCGGCGAATCAGGTTGGTTGGTTCGTTTTAAAGAGTCGTTCGTTCTAACTGATTTGTTCGCGAACGAGCCACCACTAATGGCCGTTTCAAAGTTTGCCTCGTGTTCAAGTCAGTTAGTCATTGAATTCAACATGATTGCTTTCAGAAGGAAGCAATGTAAGTATGATTCAGAAGAGCTTTGGCTACAACTGTCAATTTATTATTTTATGATTATGATTCTGTTATAGAAATATTGAACATACGTCAGGTATTACTGGACTATTACTGAAAAGCTGTAATATGAATACTATTGAGCTAACAGCTGTCAGCTTCATTTCCGTGGGCCATGGTGTGCAATCAGCTACCTGGAGACATTTATCAGCTACCTGCTATTCTGGCGGTCGATACAGAACCGTCACATGTAGCTGGTGCCCATAGAGTTTTAAGCCTGGAACCAAGCCAATCATCCGTCAGGCTAGTCGTGACTATAAAACATTTGATTCGGGGCAAAATAATTAATTTGTAAAACGGAAAGGCTGATAGTCAACCGATGCGTCCCAAATTCAGCAGAGGAGTCCATGCTAACGTTCAGCTCACAAACCTCCATTGCTGTGTTCCAATATCCATACGTCCATGAGTACACTTGCACGTAGTACACTATCCGCACTGACTAAGTGCGCTGATTTTCAGATGTCAGTGTCGTTCCAAATCGAATACTCCATGGTGCACTACCCGGAAATTACGATCGCGACTGCCGCCGTGGCTCCTCCCCCGCAATAAACATCCCGCTTTGAACAGTGAACTCTTTACGCATAGTAGCTATAAAAGCTATAAAAGCTACAAAATAATATATTTAGATTTTTTTATTTATTTGAGTTTTTATGTAAAAAAGTTTAAAAAAAAAAAAGTTTTTAAGGAAAAAAGGAAAAAAAAGGAAAAAAAGTAGTCCACAGTCCCCCAACACGCCCTGGTGGGGGACTGTGCAAGGGGTCAACCAGTACCACAGAGGCAACCAGTACCACAGAGGGTGGTGCGGGCAAAAGCGACGCATTGACGCAATGACGCATTGACATTGCTGCGGAGGCTACAGCCTCCGCAGCAATGTCACTGCGGTACTGGTTGACCCCTTGCTCTTTTGGGGAGGAGCTGGTGCAGCTGGACCAATGGGTTGGAGAAGGGAGAATACTGTCGATCAGCTGGTCTGAATCTTCCGTCGTCACTCATGGCTGCACCACCATCTGTTGTAGCAATTGCCCTCTTCCCTATTGATGGGGGAGCCGGTGATGCCGCACCAATGGGAAGGACTTTGGAGTAGGTCTCTAAAGTCAGGGGTCTCAGGGTCCTTCCACGTTTCCCCAGTTTTGCCATTTCTCCCTTCAATGGGAGGGAGCAGGGAGCATTGCGCTTGGCGTGCAGGTTTGGATGTAACTGCTACGCTTTTGGCTGGCCCACCATCTGTTGAGGCAGTTTTTAAACATAATAAACATAAAGAGATTTAGGTTTACAAATGATCTCTGACTCTTGGTAATTCAAATGTTTTGCCTTGATCATTAAGCAGTGCCCTTCTTTACCTAAATATTGTTTTTATATACTAATATACTTTTTATAAATAGATAAACTTATAGGAAATACAGTTATAGGATTCTAAATCCATCAAAAAAATGGTATTCTACCAGTTTTTGGTGGGTTTCCTGGAGATGGGGACATGCATCTCAGCGTAGTCTTCTTCATCGAGGCATGGTCGAGAACGTGACCTGGAGTCATCCTCTTTGATGAGTCCAAACTTTAAAGAAAATAAACACAGGCTCAACATTAAAGCAAAAATGCCTGCGAGCACAAAAGCCTTGGGACACTTTGATTCACATTCATATGTCATGCTAACCAAGTGTTAGAAACATTCAGGGGGGATGGTTAGCCAACTCAGCCACATCGCTGGCCTTGTAATAGACTATTTTGCCACAACCGCTGATCAAACATATTTGATGAGCTCTACTGTGACCAGGTAGTGCACTCACTGTTGGCAACGCTGGATGAAGTCCAGCAGGTCAGGGTCACTGGGGCCCAGAAGACGCTCCAGCCTCTTGGAGCCTCCTTGGCAGGATCTTCTCCCCCGACACATTGCGCCTGATATGTTTCAGCTTGCCCTCCTCGTCTGCACATTATACAGCATCACACTGATTTAACATTGTTGATTTCACATTGTTGGATTAACATTGTTCATTTTTTTAAGATCACCAGGCGCAGGAACCAGGTGCATCGCACTTGGTGAGCAGGTCTGGATGTAACTGCTACACTTTTGGCTACCCCACCATCTGTGGTAGCAGTTGACCTTTTGCCTGTCTTGGTGTCTTGGTGGAGGAGCCAGTCTAATCGCACCAATGGGAGGGAACAGGGAGTCTGGCTCTAAAGTCAGGGGTCTCAAGATCCTTCCTTGTTCCCCCAGTTTTGCCTTTTCCCCCTGATCCATTGTCTGCGGCTGGCCGCCAGTGGCCTTGACTGGTTTCAGACGTTGCCTACAGTGAGTGCACTACCTGGTCACAGTTATAGAGGTTATAGAGTTATAGGACTCTAAATCCATCAAAAAAATTGTATTCTACAAGTTTTTGGTGGGTTTCCTGGGGATGGGGCCATGCGTCCCAGTGAAGTCTTCTTCATCCAGGCATGGTCGAGAGCCTGACCTGGAGTCATCCTCTTTGATGAGTCCCAACTTTTAAGAAAATAAACACAGGCTGAATATTAAACAAAAAAAGCCTGCAAACACAGAAGCCTTGGGACACTTTGATTCACAATGCCGCATGTTAACCGAGTGTTGGTAGAAACATTCAGGGGTCATGGTTAGCCAACTCAGCCACATCACCGGCCTTGTAGTAGACTATTTTGCCACAACCGCTGATCAAACATATTTGGTGAGGTCTACTGTGACCAGGTAGTGCACTCATTGTAGGCAACACTGGATAAAGTCCAGCAGGTCAGGATCGCTGATGCCCAGAAGACTCTCCAGGCTCTTGGGGCCTGGCAGGATCTTCTACCCCGACATGTTGTGCCTGGTATATTTCAGCTTGCCCTGCTTGTATATTATGCATATTATACAGCATCACACTGATTTAACATTGTTTCACATTGTTGGATTAACATTCATTTTTTTTAAGATCACAAGTAATGTTAACTGAAACCTCGATCATATGCCATAAAGTAAAATCCTCACCAAAAAACTCATTCCTTTGCAATGCCGAAGCCATTATTTCTGCTGGAGGCATTCCCAGTATCTGAAATTAGACAACCATACCCAATAGTCAATTTACAACGTAATGCTTGTTTTGCCTAGTTTATAGTTTTGTCTTGTCTAACCCTAATCTTAAATCGGTATTGTTATTAAATAAATCATTAAAATATATTGAGAAAATTATCATGGTTTAAGGTCCCATAACATGCCACCAGGTGTGGTGTGATTAGCCATTCAAGTTCAAAGGAGTTCAAAGGAAATGCAGATGTGTTTCCGGAACACAAAGGAGTCCTTCATGCGGAACACGTGGTGGTCATCTTCTGGATCCTTGTCCCGCAGGTGATGGAGGATGCTCCTTTCCTTTTGCCCCAGTCTATGATACCTAGATCCCACATAACATTGTTTTTAAGGTGGTGCACGTTACCCAGGGCGGCGTCCTCTGTGGGCCACACCGGTGACATTAAGCAGAAGTGTATTTCCCCCTTGATTCCGTGTTCTTCATATAAATGTTAAAGCCATGGTTAGGAGATCAAGGTTAATGGCATCAACTTAGACTCTGGGCAAGTTTCCAGTTAAACCTTTGGGATTTTATGGTTCCGACCCTATTATAGCGTCTTTGCTGTAGTGTGATTGTTCTTTTTCTATGTATTTGTTGTGTGCTGTGAAGGTGTCTCTTTAGTGTATGATTTTACCTAGGCTGGTTGTATAGTAGCTTGAGGGCCACAAGCTCATTGTGCTGGTGGTCAAAACACTTGAGGACCTGTCCATAGATCCCCTTCCCAAGAACACCAAGCACCTCATAGCGATAAGAAATGTGATACCTTGTGACCTGTAGAAAATAGGTTATTGGTTATTTTTCAAAATATTATTAGTATTATGATTATAATATGATAATATTATTATAATTAAAAAAATCATCAATCAATCATTATTGGCATTCTTTTTAATGATACGATGTCAGTTTCAAACCCATGACACTATGTGTACTGTGTACTTTGTTGTAATGATTCAGTCATTATAAAAGTATAAATTATATATATTGCCAGAAACACTAAACTAATTGTGATGCATTAAGCCTATTCCCCAATTTACAAGGAAACAGAGAGGTATTTGTTCTCCTGCTCAGTGCCTTGGGTATCTACAAAGGCACTTCATTCACAAAGTTAATTCTTTAAGCACAAAGCAACACCATCGGTCATAAATATTGCTGTCAACAGAAAGTTACCTGCTTATAGAAATACTGCCTATCGTCAAAGCCATGGTTGTTGTTCTTGGTATCTCTTGAGCCAGGGATCTTCATGGCATCCATGTCCATGTCCTTGTAGCCTTTGATTTCCTCCTGCATATTTGGTCATGCCGTTACCAAAGGCCTCCAATGCCTCTGTACAGCAATATGGAGAAATAAAAAAATACACAGGGAACATTAGACGAACCAAGCCCAATAAAGTATGTATTACTAGAGTGCTCTAATGGTTAAAGAGCCGCTCTCTCTCTCTCTCTCTCTCTCACTCACTCACTCACTCACTCACTCACTCACTCACTCACTCACGCACACTAATTGAACACTAATTGAACACTAATTGAACACCAATTTTTTCTGTAAACCTTTCTGCGTTACACATAATAAATAAAATAACCTTACCAGCAGGTGACATGGGCAGTTTGGGTCCTTCAAAGAACCTCCCAGACGGGCCTGGTCTCCCTCCAACTGGGCGTGGGGTCTCCGGTTCACTCTAAGACAATGGTCATTTAGAAGCAGTTCTACAATTACCTCTAGTGGAGCTAATGCTGCGGATCATTCCTGCCGCTTCAATGTATGGATTTAAGCCTAAATTCTGTGCACATTTCTCCACTCATTTTACATGAAAGGTATTCAAGTTAGCAATCAAAACATTATTTTAAATTTGATCAGGAAATAATTAATGAGTATGAAGGAGATGCATGGCTGGAAAATAACGACACCAAGGACTTACCGTCACGACGGCTTTGAGCGGGTGTACTTTCTCGCAGGGCCTCGCTGTGTATCGCTCCTGGCAGGCTTCCGTCGCGGCTGCACCAGGCACGGCGCGGGGACTGCTGCAGTGTTCCAATAGAGAAAATACTTGAGAAGGTAGATTGATCACTAAAGGTTAAGCAACAAGGCCTACGTCACGTAGCACTCATACAATAATTAATTCGATTAGTTAAGTAATTAATTATGTGAAGGAGGTCCGCATCGTGGGAGGCCTTCATATTGTGAAGAAGGTATGCATCAAATGAACGATTAAACACATGTACGACAGGGCCTACAAAGTAGGCCTAATCCTATTTATGTGCCAAATCCAGAGTAAATCATTAAAAAAAATTAATCGGTTTATGCTGAAAAAAATCGAACGTTTCTCACAGCCACGGAAACGTACCTCTGTTGTGCACTGGAGCAAACCGTCAACCGTCAATATTCAGGATTATTCGATTAACTACCTTGGATGAGATTAGTGTTTATGTGCGTGTGTGTGTGTGTGTATATTTCACACACACACACACACACACACACACACACACACACACACACACACACACACACACACACACACACACACACACACACACACACGCATGCAGCATTTATTTATAGGCCTACACACAACTTTCCATTCGAATACAGTAAGCACCAACAAACAATAAACGGACATTGCTACGTTGTTTGATTAAAAATAATTTATTTCAGTTTTCATTAAGTAAAATCTGGGCTGGAGAAACGTTTCAAAGGCTGCTATACATTTATACAGCGAACAAACAACCACTTACTATCAGTCAGGAAAGTGAATAATTGACAAGCACGGTGTGGTTATTTATAGGATTATAGGAAGAGGTCAAGCTCTGGACAAGAAGTGTGGACGTCAACTGGGAGAGGATGGGGAGAGGGAGCCAGCGGGATTGACCAGATTGTCCAGCTGCAATGAGGCAGGGTTGCAATTCCTTAGCACTGTTGCAATTATTGGGAAATCAACATCTTTCATTCAAAGTTTGATGTCAATGTACTGGAAAGACCTTTAGTTTCTTGCAGAAACAACACAAGACTAAAGAAGCTAACAATAATCAGAGGGAAATCGTCAAAATTGTCGAGTGATATCTCTTCAGATCAGAAGAGTCTTCAATATGCGAGCTGACAACTGTCACTCAAACATTAGAAAAAAATAACATTATGCTGCTCATTGTGACGTCATAAGAGAGATAACCTCTTGACCGTGGCACACACACACACACACACACACACACACACACACACACACACACACATGCACGCACGCCTGCACACACACACACACACACACACACACACACACACACACACACACACACACACACACACACACACACACACACACACAGTTTAATACTTTTATTTGGATCATAACAAGTGGGGAGGTACAAATGATCCAAACATTAATGGAAGCATTGCAGGACTAAGCAGGCTTGACCAAACAGAGAATGCCTTATGCTAATACAACTATTTTGATCATGGATACACATTGCATCTTCTTCTCCAGATTGCTAAACTGCCTATTGTGGCAGAGATGAAGCAGTACTTTGCAAGTCTTTTTGCATTTGGTTTGTTCAGTCCACAGTGTTGTAGCCCACGCAATACAAGCTTGTGAACATGTCCTAGACTTCCAAAAATAAGAACAATTAATGTGCAATTAAAACCTAGATTTGTGATACTGTTAGCCAGTGGTTGATATTTTAAAAGCTTGAAACAAATGTTCATATATAAATCAAAACAACATGCTAGTTCCACAATAGTCACATTATTATTGGAGACATCTAGAATGGTAATATCAGGGGTATTTGGTATATTACTGAAAGTAGTATTGTTATTTTGTGCGCAATTTAACCAGTCCATTTTAACTGCAGAGTGTTTGTATATCTTGTTTGCACTTGTACTTCTTTAATCCTGTGTGTTATTAGGTCCACCAGCCTATCATGCCTTGCAATGTACAGGCCTTTGTAAAAATTGCATCCATTCAGGACGTGTGCGATGGTTTCGTTGTCATGGGTGGTAGGATTGAGAATGCAGTGTGGGTCGTGGCTGGGGGAATATACCAAGTGGACAAGTTAGATTTTGTCGGGAGTACTTGGAGGCGGGCTTTGATGGTAAAGATGAGAACATCCTCGCCGATCGACACGTTTGAGTAGATGGTGTGAGAGAGGGATTGATCTACGAATGGTAAGCATGCAAGTTTTCCCTGAAGTCTGAGGTTTTTCCAGTGTTGCGCGCTTTGTGTGCGCTTCATGGAGAGGATGACAGCTCTTGCCGTTGTTAATGGTAACTCGCGACGCTCGTCGCCGAGCTCATAAGTTGCGCGGGGGTAAATGAGTGGGTCCGCAATGATGTCTGTGAGTGCGATTGTTGCATCATCCTCCATGGGCATCCTGTTTTAGGGCACACCAGTGCTGGTCTTTCAAAGAGGGGAAGCTCATTTTCGGCCTACATCATAAAAGTTGTCAATTTATTTATACGTCAATTCTGCTCTCTATTCCTTTTCTCTCTGCTCCACTTCACTTTACATTTTCCCAAGGGGAGGATAACAGCATCGAAAGAGGTGAAAAGCATTATAATTCGGGGCATGTGGAGAGTTTCAGTTATGCGGATGGAGAGATTGACGATCTTGTCCACGCCAGTCACAGGGAGCGTGACGCAGTAGCTCTCAACAGCTCCACCGGCTGGCGGAGTTGTTGAGCGGATCTTTTTTTTTTTTTTCGTGTGCTCGTGCCGCCCCCCCTGTAATGCCGCCCCGGGCGGCTGCCTGCTTCGCCCATACCTAAAACCGCCACTGGCGTGACGTCACATGCATGTAGTCTTTCTCATTGTGTATTCTCTAACAGCCTTTAACTTAACAATTGCACAATTAACGGTCAAACTCTTGATATGAAAAATTATAATTTAAACCCACAAACAACATATGTGTAATCCGGGGCATATAAAGACTAGGACCAGAAAATAATTACTTTCTCTCCATTGAAACCCATTCATATTTTACGATCTCATAGGTCCCATGGGGACCACCGGAAGGGGCGGGACTTACGAGCTATATTGAAGTGGATGGACGCTGAGTTCAACAGGCAAATGCACTGTGACGCTACGGGAATGTATGAGAAGGAAATCGAGTCAGTCGACCTGCGATAAACAGCTGATTCTGAACGAACTCGTCTTCGAGATGTACGTGTTCTAACTAGTGATGGATTTCATGATTTGTTTGCTTGAATCAGTTCGCGTCGGTCAGTTCGCCAAGAAGAATCATTCAAATCGTTTGTTTGTTTGTTTGTTCAGTCGCGTTTCTGGTAGCGGTGAATCATGGTTCTCAGCTGAGTCGGTCAGACTCAGCTCCTCCCTCGTTCTCATTCTCAAACGAATCACGATTGTGCAATGGTGCAAACGGTCATCAATCAACACGACATTAACTAAGTTCCTTTCATCTGAGGAGTGCTTCATGTTCGGAATCGGGATGTTGTTGCCCGGCTGGCTCTCATGACGTCTCAGTCCTCGAGTCAATCACAGTCAGCGAACGAACAGCGACTCGCGAGTCAGTGCGTCGGTGACTCAGCGACTAGTGGGTGGGTCTGGGAGTCGAGTCTCGGAGAACGAACGGTACGAACGAGATGAACGAGAGCGAACTGTCGGTGATTTGTTCGCAAACGACCCATCATGAAATGTTAACACAACAGTATATATTTGACCATTTCATTTTTGAAATTTTAGGGGAAGACGAGCTTCCCTTGCAGTCTTGCAGTCAGAGAAATCACCACTGATTGGAATTTACAGTTTTCTATTGCACATTGAAATGCGTAGCTGAGCCCAGAAATTGACTAGTAGTAGTAGAAATTTTGAATTAATTTGTCCCACACTGACTTTACATCATAAATTGTCAATTTATGTATATGTAAATTATGCTCTCTGTTCCTTTTCAAGGAAATGCTCTATCATACCAACTAGCTGTCTTTTCCAGTGACTTGACCAGTGTCCTCTCAATGGTCAGCAGAGCTAGGCTGCTTAAACGGCCTTGGCCCATTGTGTTATGGGTGTAGGACTTGAGCCGCTTTAAACAGGAGAAGCTCCTTTCTACACATGCAGATGTAGCTCTAATTGTTGCCACTAATGAGAACAGTTTGTAAAGCCGGCATTGCACTTTCCAACTCCATGTCTTTAAGGAACACCAATAAATCACACAGCTTTCCCCTGTCACCCTGCAAGTCCTGACCTGAATACAGGACTTGAAGTTCAGCCCTCAGGCCTGAATCAAAGTAATGGCCAATTACCAAAACAGGGTTGTCAACTCTCACGCATCTGGCGCGCTTAACTCCCATTAAATTTCTGTTGAAGACCTGACTAGACTAGACCAGACCACATCGAATTGTTTTTAATGAAAGGGGAGGAGTTTAAGACATCTCCCTACAACGTTCACTCCCCCCCCTCCTCCCCCACCGGTCGACAATTCCACCCACGGACCTTGTCTGTTAATGTAAGCATCAACAGATTCCACAGAGTCTATGTGGGAATTATGTTAAATTAAAGCAAGGAATTGTGTGAATAAGTGTATGAAATGTACAATGAAAATTGTCTAACAATTTCGCTAAGCAAATATCAAGAAATAGGTTACAGTTCGTCTTCCAACTCGCTTGCAAAATCTGTGATGGGGCTGAAGAATGAAGAGAGCTCCGGTGACATTTTATAGTTAAAAAAATCGCTGTCAATCAAATGGGAACTCAGTCTTTCACAGACCCTCCAATCATCATGCAGAAGCCCAGCGTCCAGGCCTGCCCACTCATCCATTCAGCCCCAGAGACGCTGAGCGTCCGTGGGAGGGACATAATCGCAGCATTATCCAATGACCGTTGACTTTCGACACTTAAAAAGCTGTTCTATGCAGCCCCATTGAAGTGGATGGATGCTGAGCTTCAACAGGCAAATGCACTGTGACGCTACAGGATTCTGAACGAACTTGTCTTCGAGATGGACGTGTTCTAATGCATTTTTAGTCAAAGAAATCATGTTAACACAACAGTATATATTTGACCATTTCATTTTTTAAATTTTAGGGGAAGCTGAGCTTCCCTTGCAGTCCCTTCCCTTGCTGTGTGTTCACACCAAAAGACACATTTTTCGCCTGGTCGTGCTGTCGCCAAAGTTTTGTCGTGCGACAAAACATAATTTGTCGCTGTGCAGTTATGTGTGCAGTTATGTCAGGCGAATTATGTTGCGGAGCGTTTTTCCCGCCAACGGTCCTGTAGATGTGCATGAATGAGGAAGACTGTATTCAGTCACGGTGTAACACCCGTTAGCTTTTATTCCAAGAACCATCAACAACAACCAACGTGCCCAGCATTCCCCGTGCCCCTTGACGTCATCACGCTGTAGCAGTAACCATAGAAACTGTCAACACAGTCTACATCCCCCTTCTTAAGTTATATGTCAACGAAGCACATAATAGAAAATAGCACAGACTTGCATATAACAAAACCTCAAGCATCTATAGAATGAACATGTGGGTTATGCATATAATGTGTAGATGCAGAACATGTAACATATATCTGTTGTCCTCCCCCTGTTTTGTCATATATACTATTGGGTTGTGGTGCTGTTGCCAGCCTGTCATGTCCTCTCTGTGTCTGCATTCTCACTGTCTGCCCAGCTCGCAGTGGAGACAGCGGCCTAGCTGATTTGTCGTAGTAGGCTTTTCCTCTCTGTCTCGCCTGTGTCAGGGCCATTTGGACCTGTGTCTCCACTCTGGGTGAGTACATGGCTTTGGTCATGGGAATGAAAGCCCTGGTGCGCCGAGAAAGCAGGCATTGAGCTGGCGACGGCAGCCCGTCCCTGGGCATGTTACGTAGGCTGAGGAGAGCTGCATCTATGTCCGTTCCATCACGTGCACATTTCTCCAGCAGGTGCTTTGCTGAGCGCACAGCCCTCTCAGCAAGCCCGTTGGACTGAGGGTACAGGGGACTGCTGGTGACATGACAGAAGTCCCACTTGCGAGCAAATTCCTGGAACTCCCTACTTGTGAAGTAAGCAGCATTGTCTGTCATGAGTTGCTGTGGCACTCTGTGAGTAGCAAAGTGGCGTTTAAGCTTGGCTACAAGTGTGGCACTTGTTGTGCCCGGGAGCCAGTCTATCTCGAACCAGCCAGAGTAAGAGTCAACAAGCACAAGATGCTCCTTTCCCTCCCACTCAAAAACATCTGCCGCGGTGAGAGACCACGGTAGGTCAGGGATGTCATGTAGTTGAAGGGGCTCCTTAGGCTGGTGTGGCTTGAGAGCATTACAGGGGGCACACCTGGAAACTTCTCTTTCAATATCACAGTAGATGGTCGGCCAGAACATTGTCTCCCTGGCCCTGCGCTTTGTGGCCTCGAGACCAGGGTGGCCCTGGTGCAACTGTTGCATGTAGTAACGCTGGAGGGAGTGCGGAATGATGAACCGCCGTCCACGGAGGAGCAAACCACTGTCACTCGTGAGTTCCTCTCTCATGGCATAGAATGGCCTCAGGTCACGTGGCACCTCCCTAAATGTATCGGGCCAGCCTGCAGCCACAACCTCAGAGAGACACCGGCACACAGGATCAGCCAACGTCTCACGCTTCAGTTCCTCAACCCTGTGTGAGGAGAGGACGTCCACCACCATGACCTCGTACTCCTCCATTTCCTCAGCTTGGTCAGTGGAGGGCAGATGTGCGTGGGAGAGAGCAGAAGCTGTGTGAAGTGGCTTTTTTAGTATGGTAATGAGCATGGTCAGTCTCGACAGTCACAGCGCGTCCATATATGTAGTGATGGAATTTTGTGCAAGCATAGACAAGGGCCAGGAGCTCTTTTTCAATCTGAGCGTAGCGTGACTCAGTCTCTGTGAGGGCCCTCGAAGCGAAAGCCACCGGCCTGTCGTTTTGGAGGCAGACAGCACCCAGTCCGTGCTGTGAGGTGTCAGCTGACAGTACAACAGGTTGGTGCACATCAAAGTATCGCAGCACCGGGGGACCTGCGATAAGTTCTTTGAGTTTGGTGAATGCCGATGTGTGGAGCTCCAGCCAGCACCAGTCTACATCCTGGCGCAACAGCTCGCGCAAGGGTGCTGTAGTCTCGCTGTAGTTTGGTATGAATTTGGCCAAGTAGTTGGTCATGCCTAGGAATCTTTGGAGACCGCGCTTGTCCTCCGGCGGGGGAATCAGGCGGACGGCATCGGTCTTGGCAGGGTCGGGTTTAACACCCTGGTTGGTGAGCAGGTGACCGACATAAGGAACCTCTGTGACCCTGAAACTGCACTTTTCAGGGTTCAGTCTGAGATTGACAGCCCGTATCCTGTCCATGACTTGGTGGAGACGTAGATCATGCTCCTCTCTCGAGTGGCCCCACACCAAGATGTCATCAATCACAATTGCACACGGCTGTCCTTCGAAAAGCTGCTCCATGCACTTTTGGAAAACCTCACTCCCCGTGGTGATGCCATAGGGCATTCGTAGGAAAGCATAGCGGCCCACAGAAGTCATGAAGGTGGTGAGTTTTGAGGACTCTCTGCTGAGCGGCACCTGCCAGAAGCCACACTTAGCATCCAGAATGCTGAACATTTTGGCATCAGGCATGTCAGCGATCACCTCTTCCACAGTTTTCAGCGGGTGGTGGGATCTGAGTAGGGCTTTGTTGAGGTTGACAGGGTCGATGCATAGTCTCATGCTACCATCTCGTTTGCTCGCAGCCACCATGGCTGAAACCCATTCAGTGGGCTCCTGAACCGGTGTGATGACTCCCAGTTGGGTCATTCTATGCAGTACTGTCACAATCTTGTCCTTCATGGCCAGTGGCACCCGTCTTGGAGCGCATACAGTGGGGTGCACGGTGTCATCCAGGCGCATGTGATACACCACAGGCAGCTTGCCAATGGTGCTGGTGTCGAATAGGTCCTTGTACTCTGTCAACCCTGGTGCTTCCTGCTGGACGACGGCATGCATCTCTGGTCCAAAAGTCACATAGCCGAGTCTGACACTGTCTCTGAGACCCAACAGTGGTTTGACGTTTCTGTCCACAACTTGGAATCGCAGCAAACCACAGCTAAAGTTCATGTCTGCCGCACCAAGAGTCTGGATTATGTGACCTCCGTAGGCTACAAGATTTGCTCTTTTGCTGAGATTGATGTGAGCAGTAGGATCAATGTGCTGTAGAAAAGCCCTGGATATGACGTTGCATTTGGCCCCAGTGTCAATCTTCACAGTCAGTTGTCTGCCAGTGTTGCATGCAGACAGTTCAGCAAACCTTTCATCTTGCTCATGCACATCCTCTGGCTTGTCTTTGCTCTCACAGTAAAACACTTCTACAGTCTCGCAGCGAAACACATCAGTTGGCTCTTGCATTGGCTGCGTGTCAAGTTCACTCACGTGTGTGTATCTGCCCCTGCGTGCAGTGGGGGGCGGAACATGCCCTGGCCTGTTGGCGGCAAACGGTTTGCCTGATCTGCAGCATCTCGAGAAGTGGTTCATTTTTCCACATGTGTTGCAGCGCTTGTTGAGAGCTGGACAACTGTTTCGGTCAGGTGCGTGTTGGCCACCGCAGTTTGTGCATGGGTTGAATTGCACTGGCCACACCTCTGCCTCCTTTTTTAGTTCTCTGTTGCCCTTCTCAGATTGTTCATGTAGCATGCAGATTTCAACGGCTGAATTTAGTGTCAGTTTCTTCTCCTTCAATACCACAGACCAAACGGTCTCTAATCAGTTCATCATGTAGTGTCCCAAAGTCACATTTCTTGGCCATTACTTTCAACGTGGAAACATATGACTAGATTGACTCATGCTGTTTCTGGTCAGTTGTGTTGAATGCATGTCTGTCCATAATTATGTTCTTTACTGGCAGGCATAGTTCCTCAAATTTCTTTACCAGCACGGCAGGGTCCTCGCGATCTTCGACGGCCGCAAAATCAAACGTGTCGAGTTTATCCAGTGCCTCTGGACTGGCGAGGTTGAGAAACATGTAGGCTTTCACTTTCTCACTAGCCGTTGTTAGCCCGGCGTTGCCATAGACGTGCCATTCCCGCTTGAACTTCTCCCAGTTGTGAGCAATATCCTCGTTAAAGACGAGTGGGTTGATCCGGCGGAGTCCTTGTGCCATCTTAGATTAGATTCGGCTCACTTCTGACACCATGTAGATGTGCATGAATGAGGAAGACTGTATACAGTCACGGTGTAACACCCGTTAACAACAACCAACGTGCCCAGCATTCCCCGTGCCCCTTGACGTCATCACGATGTAACCATGTAACCATAGAAACTGTCAACACAGTCTACAGGTCCTTCATGCCAATTCAGTCTTATCAACCATGGCCGAGATAACCACCTTTGCATGTCTTTACCTGTTGTGGAAGAGGGAGAGACGTCGGAATGCCTGTCGTTTATGGGTTAATAATATTATCCGGAGGCGCACACAGCTTTGTGCCATGATATTATAAATATTGTCTATATTATATTATATAGATATTTATATATTATATTATATAATATCATATAATATTATATATAGAGCTCCGGGAGTCGCAAACGGCAACAATCACTTTCTCCTCCAAGCTGCGGTTCACTGCGGAGTGCAGGGAACGGTTGGCCCGGCCGGTTGAACCCTGATTGGCTGTTTTACGTTACTTCACCCATGTTACTCACTGGGAGTGAACGCTGATTGGCTGTCTCACACGAATGCCGCAGCAAAGTTAAAATATTTCAACTTCAGCGAAATTTGTCGCACTGCAAATCCACGTGAACACACCTGCCCGTGACAGGGAAAAATGTTGCGCCATCAATCAAATCTTGCTGCAGGTTTGTGCAGCGACAAATTTCGCCTGATACGCGTCTCTACGTTGACTTTGTATTGAAACGTGTCGCGCGTCACGTGTCGCGTTTGGTGTGAACACACAGTAGAGAATTCGCCACATGTGTTCTGTGCATCTGGAATGCATTTATTGACAGCCTACCCAACCCACTGAGGAGTTGAGGGAAAAATTAAATTTTCACATTTTTCTGATAAAAAAGATAGGGTGCATACACTAAAATGGCCACATTGCTTTTTCGCAATATTTCCAGCAGAGCAGACCCTCCAATTATTGTTTCTTAGGGTGAAAGTTAACAGAAAAAACACAAATAAAAAGTATGGCAGACGATGTCAGGTTCAACCCACTTTTGAGACTTTGGCTCCCCGAGCCTGTTCAGTCTGGTGGAGGGGCGTCCACCAAATCCGCCAATCTGGTACTGATCAAACAAGAGCCACCCAGTATCACTTTTTTCAGTCCTGGGCGCCCTTTGCTCTCCAGTTAATTGATTTGACCAGAAATCTGTTGGAAGATCTCGTGCCTTTATCCAAAGAAAGTGCATCGGCCTGGTATCTATCTTTCATTCATCCCCTTTTTAACACAACACAACACAACACAACTAACTTCTATATGAAACACTATAAGAACAAGCAAACAGAATGCATTTAATGAACCTAGGTTTTATTATTCTAATCATTGTAAAACTGTCCATAAAAATAAGTAATGAAAAACGTGAATAAAAAATGTAATTGTTGTTCCTATGACACAAAAATAAATATGACAGAAAAACTTGCACTACATTATGCAATGTCTCAAAAAAAGTACAAATTGACCCATAGGGTTTACAGCTAAATGTAAAAAAAAAACAAAGCCGGGAAGCTCTAAAAGACGATAAATCTAAAACACAAGCACCATTCTGAATACAGAGTCCGTTGGACCCCAATAAATCATGTATAATAAATTCACTTTCATAACTTTCTGCAAAGCTTCTCTTTCCTCATTTCTTAGCAGACATTGAGGGGGAAAAGTCAGGAAAAAAGCTGAGTAACGTAAGTAAAAAAAACATTTGTTTCCCATCCACGTGGATACTCATCTGTCATAAACATGACTCACAGTGAAGCAATGGTCCGGTGATTACCTCATCAGTAAGATTGCTCAATCTCACAACGCTGCACTTCCTGTGTTTGATTCAAGCAGGACACACACGCTGCATCAAGTTTCTCCAAATAATCAAGCTTGTGACGCAGATTTCTTTCCAGCTCTACCTACGTTATATCCCATCCACACAATACAAGTTTGATTGGCAATAAATAGGCCTACACAACGCAAACATCAAACAGCATAGAAAATACAGTTGGGAGTGGTCAATCACAAAAAGCAACAAATAAATACAAAAAGTAGTCAAATAACAAGCAATTTGATAAACACATAATAAATACAATTCATAAATAGTAGTAGAAGAAGTAGATATTTTCTTTGTTTGTCATGTGTCTACGACAAGCACATGTTAATAATAAAAAGATTAAATAAATAAAAAGCATTGTGGGGAAAGGACAGGGAGGGAAATGGCAGGAAGAGATAGTATAGAGCACGAGAGAGAGTTAATGGCTGAAGAGGTTTAGTAATATCCCGTCATCTTTGTTCTCGTGGTCTGTAGTTGCTGATGTTTCTCATGCTGCGAACAATGTCCTGGCAGAAGGTGCGCAGCTGGGTCAAGGTGAGGTAATTGGCCACCTGCACTTCATAGTCACCGTGGAGATGAGCGGCAAGGTCGGGACTCTGGTACGGCTCGACACTGCTCCACCTGCCAAGCTCTTGCATCTATAATAGGACACACACAAACATTTTCATGAGTGCAAGTGCCTCAGTGGGTGCTGTACGTACTGTGTGGTTGTGCACGCATGTGTGGTGCATTGTGTTCAACTTGCAGATGCAAATAATAAAAAAATAAGTGTTAGTCCGGCTGGGTGTGTGCAATCGTTTGGGTGCATGCATGCATACATGTATGTGTGTGTGTTTGTGCATTACAGGTGCATGTTTGTACGTTCGGCCAGTAGCCAGGGTTGGGGGTGTGCTGCTGTGTGTGTGTGTGTGTGTGTGTGTGTGTGTGTGTGTGTGTGTGTGTGTGCTGCTTGTACCTTGGTGATCTGAGTGAGGAGGTCTCGTAGGTCGGCTCTGAGGTCGTCTAGTCCCACTAGCTGGGCGGCCAGAGCTCCCAGCAGGTCCTGGTGCAGCTTAATCCCCACTGACATGCGACTTAAGCTGTTCTCCTGCGTTGAGCAAAATGTCTCTTGTTAAAAAGGTTGTTACTGCCATTACTTTTT
Organism: Micromesistius poutassou; assembly: GCF_964030765.1. NCBI lineage: Eukaryota > Metazoa > Chordata > Actinopteri > Gadiformes > Gadidae > Micromesistius > Micromesistius poutassou. The sequence continues at coordinate 8,107,116 of NC_140271.1, read as the reverse complement.
TCATTAATCTACACTAAATTCATGAAATGGTCAATCTTTATATAGCATAGAAAGCATAGTCATTGGTTTGATTGCAATTCATAGTAATGCACCGCATTTAACGTTCAGTAACGATAACGGCGTTGTAACGACGGAAACAGTAATTAGTTAGATTACCCCGTTACTGAAAAAATAACGGCGTTAGCTAACGCTGTTCTTTTAAACTGCGTTATTCCAAACACTGATAGAAAGTACACCGGTGTGAATTTGCGCTACGGTATGGATTTTGACCATACCGTGAGACCCGTATGACCGTAATTAACGTAAATACAGTAACGTAATGAGGAACAAGATAACAAACGCCATCACTGTTTACCTGTGTAAGGACATGGTTCCCTTTCAAAATGTCGATAGAACGGGCTTTAAAGAGATGATCAAAACACTTGATCCCAGGTACGAGTTACCTGCCCACACACACTTCAGCCAAATTGAGATGCCAAAACTATACGGCAAGGTCCGCGAGCAAGTGGACAAAGAAATCCATACTATTCATACTGGAAGTAACTTTAAAAAAGAAAAGATTTAGAATTTTTTTCTATTGCAGTTTTGCTCAATAAATGTTCTTAAAGTACTTCTTCTATACAAAAATAGCTGCCTACCAGTATTTTACCCCTTCAGAAGCATTTATATCGAAATTAGAATATAAAATTAACATACCGTGATATAATACTGTACCGTCAGCCTCAAATCATACTGTGATATAAATTTTAGTCCATACCGTACAGCCCTATTCAATGGTATCTTTATTTTCATTAGAAATTATCTAAGAAGTAGGACCATTCTTAAGATATCTTTTAGTGTTTTTTATTAACTTTCTTTGTAAATACAAGGCAGTTACAAACCTTTTTATTCTGAAAATACTATTGTGAAACAGGCCCCTTTTCTTAATGTTAACTTTACTAATGTTAACTAATGGTAACTTTAAAGCCTTTTAAAGCCAAAGGATTCTGTGATGGTTGAGAAACAATTGACTATCTGTCTGTCTGACTGATGGAAAATTCAAAGTACTGACCAGCGTGAATTGAGCGGACAGGGGCATGAGGGGCGGGGGGGTGGAGATGCCCAGGGACAATACCATCCTCTGCAGCATGGGCCCCTGGCTGGAGGGCTCCAGGATAAGACCCTACAAAGCAACACACTCTGGTTACACAACTGAACACACAGCAGCACTATATATACAAATGTATAGCAGTTGATCAATGTTGTGGTTGGTGCAGGTGCTAGTGGTGGTGGTGGTTCGCAGGAGATTGTGATATTGGATATTATTTACAGTTCTGTCTTTCACCCCTTTTATCCAAAGCGACTTATTGTGAATTCAGATCCATTTCGCAAAGAGATAGCGGGTGGGAGTTATGGCATCGGGCTCAATTATGCCTGGTTCGTCGACTGTGGACGTTGGAGATCAGACCCCGAACCGTTTGGCTGGCAATCGAACATACGTCGTTTTAATCAAAGCATGGCCCACCTGTGCCGTGTTTAACGATGAAAGCAAAGCAGGAATGCACGTGCCTAGACTTGCAGCCACAAGTACGCCTACTCGTTTGAGAAAATGGCCTCGTTTAGTTTAATGAAGTTAAACATTTATTTCAACATTTCTAATTGCCTGTTTTTACATATACGATTTTGAAGTGAATACCATCCATCTATTCCGGTAAATGGAAAAAACAACAACAATGACGGCTAATTCCACATTCGAAAACGTTTAAGTCTTAAAACTTACCGTACTGTGAATGCTGTTCTTGTGCACGACAGGTATGTCCTCAAGAATCTTGACTACTAAAGTATTTGAGCGTTCAATTGCCAGTTTAAACTCCGGATCAGCCAGGGTGAGTCGACTGTCTTGTAATGGTGCAGACAGGACCAACACAGTCAGACAGCATTGCAGGGCTAAAACTGCGCAGAAGGAAATAAAGTTACCACCATGGTTTTAACCGCGAGGAAGCGCCTACATCATGTTACGTTCTGCACAAGATCAGACAACTCTCTAGAATGAACTTCGAGCGCCCACGGTACGCGTAAAAAGGGCAAGCGCGCAGATAATCTCTCAGACACCAAAAGTTATTTATATCTCACTGCATCAATGGGTTGCGATCGTTTTGAAAATCTTTATCACGCATTTGCAATAACAAATATAAAAATAAAAAATATGCCAATCATGCAGCATTTCAAATACAAAAGTATCAGCAATATAGACGTATAACTCCTAGCAAAGACCTTCAATCATTTCAAATGCACAAAGGGATATTCACTTACAATGAAGAAGGTTCATTCCGTGTCAGTTGGTTGTAATAGCCTATGCCTTCGTTACCACCACGGCTAACAATAAGTGTCTTGTCTTCCATTTGCTTGACCGATGTACTATTTATGTTGAAATTTTCAGGACAAGGGATTTTCCGCTGACGGCGATCCTGTATTCTGAAGAAGGATTAATAGTTGGAGTAAAGTGGATGACTCAAATTCCGAGGTGACGAAGTGGGAACGGCATGCGTCAAACTTCAAATGTGAAGGAAACAAAATGCATAAGAATAGATGTATCTAAAGGGCATTCAACAATTACATTTTAATCAATTAATATAAAATCAAGGTCCAATGTATGCGTTTTTTTTGGATGATTAATCGATGAGATTAACTTAATATTGTGGATTGGTTTCAATTAGACACATCATTCTATATTATATTATAACGGTGTGTGTGTGTGTGTGTGTGTGTGTGTGGTTTTATGTGCTCGCGTGAGTGTATAGTTATAGCTTTATATAATTTTCGTCAAGCAGTCTTGTATCTTGCGGAAATTTACGTAGCCCTACCACCGGTTAAGTAATCTGTCTCCAAAATGCCCACGATTAGTTGCACCCCTTAGGCCTATTTAGAAATACGACGAACGTTTCCGGTGGCATCAGACTTGACTGGTTGTCCTCCACGGAAGAAGTAGACATATAATCATCATATTAGGCATATAACATCAATTTCAGGGTGTAGGGTGTGTCGTGTTTACTTGGTTGTAGTCCTCAAAGATATTTGACACACACTCCATAAAACCCAATCCTTCCACCCACCTGGGAATCCTGTATGCTGACTCACAGGTAAATAGACTCACTCAAAGTTACTACTGGGGTATTACTTTATAATGAGGGTTAATTAATAATCATTATTAAAATGAGGTAATGCATTTATAAGTTAACTAACAGTTAATAGGGAACTAATGGTAGGCTATAGTAAACATTTGATGAGTGCTGCAAGCAGCGCTCAACTATTGCTATTCTTAGGCTTTATAAGGTGAGTGCTGCAAGCAGCTCTCAACTATTGTTATCTTAGGCTTTATTCTTTCATTCTTTCTTTCTTTTTTCCTTTATTGTTATCTACAAATCTTGGGACCCTACCCCTTCCACAATTTTTCAGCCAGACACATTCTACTTTTTAAATGTTAATATTAGCTTGGAAATGTGCGCTACATCGATAAATATTTTAAACATATATATAACATATTCTACTTTTAAAATATATATTTTTATAGTGAAAGTCAATTCTCTGACACTTAAACTACTTCAGGCTTTGCAACTTGGTCAATTTCTAACTGTGAACCTTCATTAAAACATTTAACAAATAGAAACACGTTGATCTTCAAATATAACTGATTTTCGATATTATTTATACTTTTTTCAGAATCAACAGTTTTAAACCCACAGTTTTTTAAACCCACTTTGTATCATTTCAATTGGTCTCATTGACTTCCGTTGAGTCTAGAGCGTGAGAATTCCACCCGCTGTAGCCCAAGCTATCACAAAAGCTAACCATTTCGGATGTCACAGAGCCTAACAATGTCAATATTTAACCTAGAAACACAATTTTAAGCCCGAAAAAGCTACGTGGCACCCCCCCTCTTCGTCCTGTGGGCCCACCACCTGCAGGGAGACCCGCTGGGGTCAGTGAAAGGGTGGTAGTGAAAGTCAGGGGTCCCGACGGACCAGACCCGGGCAGCAGAAGCTGGCTCTGGGGACGTGGAACGTCACCTCACTGTGGGGAAAGGAACCGGAGCTTGTGAGGGAGGTGGAGCGCTACCAGTTAGATCTGGTGGGGCTTACCTCTACGCACAGTCTCAGCTCTGGTACCGTACTCATGGATAGGGGTTGGACTCTATTCTTCTCTGGAGTTGCCCAGGGTGTGAGGCGCCGGGCGGGTGTGGGTAGTCCCCGGTAGGGGACTCCGTAGTTCTGGTGGGAGACTTCAACGCCCACGTGGGCAACGATGGAGACACCTGGAGAGGCGTGGTGGGGAGGAACGGCCTCCCTGATCTAAACCCGAGTGGTCGTTTGTTACTGGACTTCTGTACTAGTCATGGATTGTCCATAACGAACACCATGTTTGAACATAAGGGTGCTCATAAGTGTACCTGGTACCAGAGTACCCTAGGCCGAAGATCGATGATCGATTTCGTGATTGTGTCAGCTGATCTGAGGCCTTATGTTTTGGACACTCGGGTGAAGAGAGGGAAGGAACTGTCAACTGACCACCATCTGGTGGTGAGTTGGATCAGGGAATGGGGGAAGATTCTGGACAGACCTGGTAAGCCCAAACGGGTAGTGCGGGTGAATTGGGAACGTCTGGAGGAGGCCCCCGTCCTAGAGATCTTCAACTCACACCTCCGGCGGAGCTTTTCTAGCATTCCTGTGGAGGTTGGGGGCATTGAGCCGGAGTGGGCGGTGTTCAAAGCCTCCATTGCTGAAGCTGCGGCGGTGAGCTGTGGCCTCAGGGTCTTAGGTTCCTCAAGGGGCGGTAACCCTCGGACACCGTGGTGGACACCGGTGGTCAGGGAAGCCGTCCGACTGAAGAAGGAGGCCTTCCAGGGTATGTTATCCCGGAGGACTCCTGACGCAGTTGCAGGGTACCGGCGGGCTCGGAGGGCTGCAGCCGCTACCGTGTCGGAGGCTAAGCAGCGGGTGTGGGAGAAGTTCGGAGAGGACATGGAGAAGGACTTTCGGTCGGCACCAAAGTGTTTCTGGAAGACCATCCGACACCTCAGAAGGGGGAAACAGGGAAACAAGCTGTGTGTGGGACTCTGTTGACCTTGACTGAGGAGGTAGTCGAACGTTGGAAGGAACACTTTGAGGAACTCCTGAATCCGACTAAAACGCCCTCTATGATGGAGGCAGAGCTCGAGGTTGACGGTGGTTCGTCGTCAATTTCCCTAGTGGAAGTCACTGAGGTAGTTAAACATCTCTGCAGTGGCAAAGCCCCAGGGATTGATGAGATCCAGCCAGAAATGCTAAAAGCTCTGGGTGTTGAGGGGCTGTCTTGGTTGACACGCCTATTCAATATTACGTGGGAGTCTGGAGCAGTGTCAAAGGAGTGGCAAACCGGGGTGGTGGTTCCCCTGTTCATAAAGGGGGACCAGAGAGTTTGTGCCAATTACCGGGGTATCACACTTCTCAGCCTCCCTGGGAAAGTCTACTCTAAGGTGCTGGAAAGGAGGGTTAGTCGAACCTCAGATTGAAGAGGAACAATGCGGTTTCTGCCCTGGACGTGGAACTACTGATCAGCTCTTCACTCTCACAGGGATCCTGGAGGGGGCCTGGGAGTATGCCCATCCAGTCTACATGTGTTTTGTGGATTTGGAGAAGGCATATGACCGGGTCCCCCAGGAGAAACTGTGGGAGGTGCTGCGGGAGTACGGGGTAAGGGGGTCATTGCGTTCGCTTTACCGCACCGTTGTGACGAAAAGAGAGCTGAGCCGCAAGGCAAAGCTCTCGATCTACCTGTCGATCTTCGTTCCTATCCTCACCTATGGTCATGAGGGATGGGTAATGACCGAAAGGACGAGATCACGGATACAAGCAGCCGAGATGAGTTTTCTCAGGAGGGTGGCTGGCTTCTCCCTTAGGGATAGGGTGAGAAGTTCAGTCATCCGGGAGGAACTTGGATTAGAGCCGCTGCTCCTCTGCTTAGAAAGGAGTCAGTTGAGGTGGTTTGGGCATCTGGTAAGGATGCCCACTGGACGCCTCCCTTGGGAGGTGTTCCAGGCACGACCAGTGGGGAGGAGACCCCGGGGAAGACCCAGGACTAGGTGGAAAGATTATATCTCAACACTGGCCTGGGAATGCCTCGGGATCCCCCCGTCAGAGCTGGTCAATGTGGCTCGGGAAAGGGAAGTCTGGGGCCCCCTGCTTGAGCTGCTTCCCCCGCGACCCGACCCCGGATAAGCGGATGACGATGAGGACACAATTTTAAGCTTAAACTGTTACGGTATTTCTTGTTTCTCTGGCACTTCAATCATTAATCGATTGGAAATAAAAAAAAAAAGAAATAAATGATTGTTAGGCCTAGGCCTATATATCGGGGGTTTGTGTGTGGGGACCACCGTTTATATGGCTAGAGGCTAGGTGGTTCCTACATATTGTGGCAACCCGGTTCACAAGAGTCAGAGTTCTCACGGCAAGTACCACGCAGAGGTTCCAAGTAAAGCCAAGTAAAGCCGTAAAAGCCGTTTTTTCACAGGTAAGGCAGTGAAAAGGAATTACATAAACTGTACTATGGTCTCCGAGAGACAGGGTAAACTCCCGACCTAGGAGATAGTAGCGGAGTTTATCCAGGGTCCACTTGATGGCCAGAGCCTCCTTCTCCACCGTGGAGTAGTTCCTCTCATTGGGCAGGAGTTTCCGGCTGATGTAGGTGATTGGGTGTTCCTCTCCGGCCCGGACCTGGGAGAGAACTCCCCCCAGCCCCACCTCCGAAGCGTCCGTGTGTACTATGAGGGGTAAAGCAAAGTCAGGGGTTATGAGCACCGGCTCCGAGCATAAGGCTCTTCGGAGCGTCCCGAAGGCTTTCTCGGCGGACCACCTGATCCGGTCCGGTAGGGCCTTCCGGGTCAGGTCATTGAGCGGGCTGGCCAGCGTGGCAAAGCCAGGTATAAACCGCTGGTAATATCCTACCAGTCCTAAAAACAATTTCACCTGCTTTTTGGAGGTGGGTCGGGGCCAGTCCCGGATGGCGGCCACCTTGCTCTCCTGCGGCCGGATGTTCCCCCGTCCTACCTGGTACCCCAGGTAGGATGTTTCCTCCAGACCGAGGTGGCATTTGGCCGGGTTGGCGGTGAGGCCCGCCTTCCGTAGCTCCCCCAGCACCGCCCGCAGCTGCCGGAGGTGGACATCCCAGCTGTTGCTGTGGATGATGATATTATCGACGTATGCAGCTACGTAGGCCTGGTGGGGCCGTAGGATCTGGTCCATCATCCTCTGGAACGTGGCCGGGGGGTTCCATGGACGCCGAAGGGAAGGACTGTGTACTGATACAGGCCTCCCGGGGTCGCGAATGCCGTCTTCTCCCGGGCGGTCCGGGTCAACGGCACCTGCCAATACCCCTTGGTTAGGTCCAGGATGGTGAGGTACCTGGCTGGTCCGAGTCTCTCAATCAACTCATCTACCCTGGGCATGGGGTAGGCGTCGAACTCGGACGCCTCGTTCAGCCTCCGGAAGTCATTACAAAACCTGAACGTCCCATCAGGTTTGGGCACGAGGACGACTGTGCTGGACCAGGTGCTGCGTGATTCCTTGATGACCCGGAGCCAAAGCATTCGGCCTACCTCCTCCTGGATGGCATCCCGTCAGGCTTCCGGGACTCGGTATGGGGGGACTCTCACCGTTACTCCTGCGCCGTCCGGATATCATGGTGTGCGACCGATGTTCTCCCGGGGATCTCCGAGAACACGTCCTGGTGTTGCATGATGAGCTCGTTTAGATCCTGCTTCTGGGCCAGGCTGAGGTCCTCCCCCACTGGAACCACCGGGATGTCGTGTCGGGCTGCCAACACCAGGGGCGCCGGGTCTGGAAGGTCCACTCCCCCCCTCCACTGCTTCAGGATGTTGACGTGATACAGCTGGGTGGGCTTACGTCTCCCGGGTTGCCATACCCGGTAGTTCACTTCTCCCACTCGCTCGACCACCTCGTACGGTCCCTGCCACTTGGCCAGGAATTTACACTTCGCCGTGGGGACCAGGACCAAGACCAGGGGCCTCATGTACAAAGCTTGCTTACGCACAAAAAAGCTGCGTAAGCAACTTCTCACGCAAACGTTCGGATGTACAAAGACTGACTTGACGTGAGAAAGTACAGTTCTCCACGCAAACTAAATGCCTGGCTTATGCACATTTCTGCTGCATTTTGTCAGTAGGCGGCACATAGAGACAATGCAGCGCAACAACATTAGGCCTACTCAATCACGAGTCATGAAGTAATATTGCAATATGAGGCTAGTTCAAAGTGGATTTGAACGTCGGGATGTGTGATCTTAAATGCACTTCAATCATACGTAATCATGCGTTGTCGAGACGCATAATGTGACACTGTTGTTGATATTAGGCTAAACGTAAACAGACCCATAAAATATATTGTCACTATCGGAGTTAAAAGGAAATTAAAAGGAAGCCCCAGCAATATTATTTTCAGTGATGACTTGTTTATTAAACGTTACATATTTCAGGACCACGCATGACATCTGGGCTAATGGATCTCTCTTCACGCATTTGTCGTCAGATTCTTGACTGCAATATTAGAATTTGATGTTGCGTGGAGTAACAAGCCATTGTTACTTAAAATCAATCTATCAATGAACCAGTCGGTCGATTTTGAATTATGTACATATTATTGACACCTTGGGTGTATGGGAACAACAGTCAGCATGCATCCAAATAAATGAGAATATAAAAACATGCACAAAATGTGGCAATAATCGATAGGTTGACAATGGCAGTGTTGGCCTTGTTAGAAGATGGTCGCATTCGAAATGAAGGGGTGTTCCGCGACTATAATGATTTTTTTGGCCAAAAGTGAGCCGATCCCAAATCACAGCTGCCACCCTTTGCTCAAATAGGGCGAGCTCCCCGACTCTGCCCCGCTGCCCGTCTTTGACCCACGCTTCTCCGGTGGGCAGACAACTTTCTTTTTATGTCCACCTTGATGTCCGACCACTTTTTTTTTATGTCAGCCACAGTTCGGCTTTCCGTCCCAACCTCATTGACCGACTTGGCAACGTTTTCCCACGCCAGTTTTTTGCATTTGGTGCTGATTCCGGAGGAAAGAGAGCCAAACAACAACTATTTCTGGCCTCTACCTCCGAAATCAGCACCTCCACCTCGCATTCACTAAAGTTATTTTTTCTTCCTTTCGCCATTTTCTCCTTTCTCGTAACGAGCGCACTACTGCAGGTCTAGTTACATGAATTAGCATATTAAATGAGGGAGGAGACTGGGTGGAGAGACGGGCTCGTGCATGTGCGCACAATTTCACATTAATTGGGATGTACAAAGAGAATCTGCGTGAAATCGTGCTTACACAAGGATTGATACATCCTGATTTTTTTGTGCGCAGCAGCTTTCCAGATTTTGGCGTCCGCAAAGTTTTAGTCAGAAATCCACGCAAGTCATAGTACATGAGGCCCAAGTTCTCCTGGGTGGAAGATGCACAGCTGGGCTCCCCTGTTGTAGACCTTTGCCTGGGCCTGCTGGTCCCTCACCTGCATGGTCCAGCATGGTGCGGTGGGGCGATGGCTGGCTCTCCCATGCCTCCTTGGCGAGGTCCAAGATCCCCCGGGGCCTTCTCCCGTAGAGCAGCTCGAAAGGGAGAATCTAGTGGAGGCCTGGGGCACCTCCTGTACGGCGAACAGGACATGGGGCAGTAACTGGTCCCAGTTCTTTCCGTCGGTGTCCATGGCTTTCTTTAACATCTGTTTCAGGGTTTTGTTGAACCGCTCCACCAAGCCGTATGTCTGGGGGTGATACACCGACGTCCGGAGCTGCTTGACCTGTAGAAGGCTAAGCAATTCCTTCATTACCCGTGACATAAAACATGAGCCCTGATCGGTGAGTACCTCCCGGGCTATCCCCACCCGGCTAAACAGTAGCATTAGTTCCTTGGTTACCGCCTTAGCTGTAGCCGCGTGTAGGGGTAGGGCTTCCGGGTACCGGGTGGCGTAGTCCACTAGCACCAGGATATACCGGTGTTCCCGGCTGGTCTTGGGGAGGGGCCCCACAATGTCAAGGGCTATCCGGTCAAACGGTGTCTCTGTGATGGGCATAGGGATGAGGGGATTCCTGACCATGGCTCAAGGGGCTACCCGCTGGCATTCGGGACACGCCTGGCAATGCTGCTCTACATCCCTCTTTACTCCCAGCCAGTATAACCTAGCTAGGACCCGATCCCGGGTTTTGTCCATTCCCAGATGTGCTCCCAGGAGGTGTGTGTGTGCCATAAACAGCACCTTGCTGACGTAGGGTCGCGGGACCACAAATTGTTCCGTCACCCCCCCCTCTTTTTCCACTACCCAGTAGAGCAGCCCCCCCCAGTGCTAAAGTGTGGGGGCGGTAAGCAACTCACCGAGTCCCGGGTTTGTCCGACATGGCTCCATGCATGCTTTAGGGCGTCGTCCTGTAGTTGGCCGCTGGCGAACTGGCCCGGCCGAGCAGTACCTTCCCCCCCTGCCAGAAAAAAGTCAGAGAACTCGGTGAGGGGGGAACTCTCGGGCTCCTCGGGTGGGTCGTTCTGCTCGGACGCCGTGAGGGTGTCCGTGGTGCCTGGGGGAGGCCCCTGGGATCCGGACCAGGCGGACCCCCCTGCCGTGTGGATTGGGGAACCCGGTGGTGAGGGTCCGTTCCCCTCGGACCCCTGGTCCTCTGCCGTCGATTCCCCCCGGGTTGCTGGGAGCCGCGTGGCCCCGTAGGCCGGCCGGGCCATCCTCCCAGCTCGTCGGGGAGGCTCTCTCCGGGGCTGGGATCCCCGTTCCGGATTCCACAGCCGATAGAATATCGGGCAATCCCTCCCGATCAGGAGCGGTACCGGAAGGTGGGGGACAATTCCTGCCCGGGCAGTGAACACACCATAGGGGGTCCGGACGACCACGTGGCAGGTCCCGTAGGTACGGGTGTCCCCGTGTACGCAGGCGACCTCCATCGGCCCCCCCTCCTTTCCCCCCAGCCAGGTTGGGACGGAGTAGGGTCACCACGCTGCCAGTGCCCAGGAGAGCCTGCGTGTCTTGGTTCAAGATGCGCGCTGGGATTGTCGGGGTCCCGGTCATCCCCTGCGCCCAACAGGTGGCCAGCATGCAGGGTCGGCGCGTCCCCTCGTCCGCGTAGGCCGACGGCATCGACACATCCCGGTCCCCGGGACAGTATCGGGCTAGATGACCGACCCGGCCGCAGGTGTAGCACCGCCTCCCCTCGCGGCCCTCCTGGGTCACGATCGGTGGTTCCGGTGGGGGTGTCGGTGGCGAGGTCGTGGGTCCCCGTCAGTCTCTGCGGGTCTCTGTAGGCCGAGGGGTGGTCCGAAAACCTGCCAGTTTTCCAGCTGGCGGACCAGATCGTCCACCCTGTCGGGGTGATGGTGGGCCAGGATCCTCCGCGCGTCTGGTGGAAGCTGGCGGATGGTATTGTCAATGAGTACTCGGTCCAGCGGGCTGGGTCCCTCGCCTGTCGCCAGCCACCTCCTCACTAGGCGGCCATGCTGGGCGATCTGCGTCCGTACTGCGCCCCGGATGTCGAATCGCCAGTCGTGGAAGCGTTGGGCCCTGGCCGTGAGGTTGTGCCCGTAGTAAGCCAGTATAGCCTGCTTGAGAGCGGGATACTGGCTGGCGGTCTCGGCCGAGAGGTCCTGGCTTGCCTGCTGTGCGGGTCCGGTGAGGAAGGGCGACAGGATGTGGGCCCACTGTTCCTCCGGCCAGCTCTCCCTCCGGGCTGTCCGCTGGAATATCTATAGGTAAGCCTCCACATCGTCCTCTGGGCCGAGCTTGGTGAGCCGACTGGTCGGGGCGGCGATCGGGGAGTCGCGGACGGCGTGCTGGGTAAATCGGAGCACCGCTTCACGGAGCAGGGCCAGACTCTCCGCCGTCTCCAGCTGTACAGCTGCGGCCTGCACCTGGTGCTGCTGCTGTCGCTGGGCGGCCGCAGCCGTGGCCCCATCGGGGTTCTGCATAATGGGTGGGCGGGTACTCTACCGTGAGTTGTAGTGGGTTCCCACTGCCCGCATCCTCCACCATATGTGGCAACCCGGTTCACAAGAGTCAGAGTTCTCAAGGCAAGTACCACGCAGAGGTTCCAAGTAAAGCCGTAGTCTGCGTTTATTCACAGGTAAGGCGGTGAAAAGGAATTACATAAACTGTACTATGGTCTCCGAGAGACACGAGTAATAGAAAGTATCGACGGCCTTCTCCTGGGTCGTCGTTCCTGCTTCTCCCTGGGTTGAGTTCTCGGTCTCCTTTTAAGATGTCCGTCTTTTCCTCCCTCCGGATGTCTTTTCCTCCCTCCGGCCAGGTGTTCCCCATCGGGTTGATTGCGGTGAGTGAAGTTGTGCTCTCGGCCGCCGGCTAGTGGATGGCGGCGGTACACGCCATCCACCACTAGCCCGCGGTTCCCCCTGGTGGGGAGCGGGTTGTCACAATATCCATATCCATCAAGTCATATTATCTACACAAACCATTATGTTAAAGCTGAGACTCCAAGGAGTCCAACGGTACAAGCCTTATGATTTTGTGAGCTTATCTCGATTAACTAGATGTGAAAGCATAACGGAAATAACACTTATCCTGGCTACTACAAGTTATCACACACACACACACACACACACACACACACACACAACTTAAACACTGACTTGATCAAACCATTTCAAACTTTATCAGAACAGCTCAGCTATTCTATATTTTGTCTTAAATCTATTCAAACTTCAGCTATTTTTTTAACTTCACATTATTTGTTCCAAACCATTTTACATTTTTAAAATGGTGTGCATGTTTAGGCTACTTTGTTTACTGGTTCTCAAACGTTGGTACGCTTACTGGTAAGCGTGAGTTACCTTAGACGCCTCATGCACACTACTTCCATTTACTAATGTTGTTCATCTTGACCAAGATATTCATTCATAAATGATTTAATGCATAGGGTTAATGGTTAATTAATGTATCCTTGTGTTAAAGGACACATTAATTAACCATTAATGAGTCCTGTCCCCTCGCTTGAAAGTTGTGGAGAGAGTTACAACCTGTATTGAAAAGGGGCATTGAAAGGGACTGAGTCTGATATGGTATGATTCCATCCATGTCAGGGTTTTGATTGTGTTTAACCACCTCCTTCAGCTGGAGAAAGGATTTTAGTCATCGGACGTGGATTTTAATAGTTTTAAAGAACTTTCTGCCGGACTGTTTGTATTGGTGGCTAAGCTATTTAGCTCGCTCTGCTAAGCTAAGAGCTACATCCATGGCTGCCCCCGCTGCGGCTCTTCTTACCCACCCACACGGGTGCGATGGCTGTCTCCAAAAATCACAGTCAATCGCCGAACTTGAACGCCGTATTTCTGATCTTTATTGGATCCGGAATGAAGAAAAACTGATGGACTCTGTCATCACACTGGGCGCAGGTCCGCCTGTCAACTCAGCCGAGTTGGACACCACCATGCCGGCTCCTGACGCTACTTCGCCGGTCTTGGCGAGCGGAGCTCCTGCCTCCGTCTCTCAGCTGGCCACTGGCTCTGGAGTTGCGCCTCCTGCTACAGCTACTGCTTCGGTTCTGCCGTCTCGCCAATCGGATGGTCACTGGCGCTCGCTGGGTGCTAAACCCAAACTTGTGCCTGCTGCTGTTCTGGACTTTACACCGAACCCGAGACGCAGAGCACACAGCTCCACTTCCACCCCACGGCAGGAGCCGTGGTTCGTGGCACCAGGCAAGAAGGCACGTAAGACCAGCCCGCAACCCACCTGTGGGCTCCAGCTGTCCGACAGGTACAATATCCTGGACGAGCAGGATTTCCCCCCACTGTCTGGAGATTCCCTTCCAAACTCCTCGCAGTCATCACCTGGCCGTGCACCAGTGCCCCATGGTCTCCCGGCACTGTCTGGCCGCTCGGCAAATCCCCCTCCCCGCAGATCGCGGCTGCCTGTCGCTCCAGCTAAACCGGCAGGAAGTCATGGTGCTCCCCGGGCTATGACCACCTTCTCATCCCGAAAGCCTTCACTCTGCCCCCCCACATCCCTGATCATCGGTGACTCAATCATAAGAAATATCAAATCGAAGTCCGCGGTGACCCATTGCTTCCCAGGTGCCAAAATTGAAAACATTTTGCCGCAGATCCCGTGTCTTCTTAGTAAGCATCCATATGTCCAAAATGTTATTATCCATCTTGGCACCAACGACACAACAAACCAGCAGTCCGAAGTTTTAAAACAAGATTTTAACCGCCTTTTTAATGAACTTAAAAACTGTGGAAAGTCTGTCTTCATCTCGGGCCCAATCCCCACACTGGGCCGAGGCATAGGCCGTTTTAGTCGACTGCTCTCTCTCCATACGTGGCTACAATCAGCTTGCTTGTCACACAGTCTGGTTTTTATTGACAATTTTAATCTATTTTGGGAACGGAACTCGTTTTTTAATAGAGACGGTATCCACCCCAGCTTCCATGGTACACGTGCACTTTCAGCGAACATTTTCCATGCACTTATTACAGCCCCTCGTCATTGACTGACCGCTACCTGCTCCACAATAACCCTGGACTGCACACCGGTCACTAATTGTTGCTCTTCTTCGCCCCCAGTGTTTTCTCCTTCACCTCCGGTCTGTGACACTGGCTCCTCCTACTGCCCAACTTATTTTCATGACAGCCCAGAGAGCATTTTTAGCATACCAGTTTTAATGAAACATAGACAATATTCAAATAAAATTAGACCCACATCTCGGACCTTTGATACAGCTGCCAGAGGTGTCATCTCGGAAAATCTGATCATCATTAAACCAATCAGGTTACCTCTTCAAACCCCAACCAGAGTTGCCCTACTGAATGTAAGGTCCCTATCAAATAAATCATTCATATGTAAAGACATTATTTCCTCCAATAAGCTGGATATGTTCTTTGTCACTGAAACTTGGATAAATACAGATGTTATACCATTAATAGAAGCCACACCTCCTGACTATGCATTTCTCCATCAGCCCAGGCTTTCTGGTCGTGGTGGTGGTGTTGCTGTAATCTACAGGAATATTTTAACCTGCTCCCCTGTTTCCTTTGGCGCTTTTTCTACTTTTGAATTCCTAGGCTTTGTGCTAAATGGTAAATTACCTGTATTGTGTGTCATAGTCTATAGACCACCAAATCAGAACAAAGCCTTTCTTAGTGAATTCTCTGAGCTCCTGTCTGTTGTCATGTCAAAATATGACAGGCTTTTAATCTTAGGTGATTTTAATATTCATGTCTGCTGTCCTTCTAATACACTGGCTACTGATTTTCTGCATCTTATTGATTCTTTTAACTTAGTGCAATCTGTGACCTGCCCAACACACGTAAAAAATCATACTCTGGACCTAGTTCTGTCCTCTGGCCTCTCACTCAGTAATTTCATTCTACGTGACATCTGTGTGTCAGACCACAGGGTTATTTTATTTGACACTGAATTTCCTCCAACTATACCAAAACTGCCTGCCCAAACTCGCTCCCGTATAATAAACTCTACTACACCCAGCCTGTTTTCCAGTGCCTATAGTGCCGATTCCACAGTCCCTATCATTGAATCCTCTTCCACCAATTTAAGTACGGATGAACTAATAGACCTCTTCCACAGGTCTTGTCTGTCTATCCTAGACTCTATTGCCCCTCTTAAGGCTAGAGCTAGAAAGACCAATGCAGAACCCTGGCTAAATGAATCCACACGCTCTATTAGAAGGGACTGCCGGAAAGCTGAGCGCAAATGGATAAAAGACAAACTGCATGTCTCCTACGAAATATACAAGGAGCTTCTAATCTACTACCAATCCTCTGTAAAAGACGCAAAAGCAAAATACCTCTCAGATATCATCACCAAGAGCAGTCACAACTCCAGGATCTTGTTCAGCACTATAAACTCCGTAGTTAACCCATCTGCCTGCTCCACTACAAATTCCTCCCCAATCAGCTGTGAACAGTTTAAAGATTTTTTTCTAAACAAAATTGACAACATTCGGTCTAATATTTCGCACCCTGTTAAAGATCTCTCACTGGCTACTGAGGACCCTCCTGTTTTTAGTAAATTCCACCCAGTCTCCTTACCCCTGCTTGGACGTATAATTGCAGGCATGAAGCCCACCAGCACTCAGTGTGATATAATTCCAACAAAGCTCCTAAAACAGTCTTTTGAAGCAGTTGGTCCTACCATACTGACAATTTTTAACAGTTCTCTAGCCACAGGTACAGTTCCGTCTTGTTTTAAGCATGCCATAGTTCAGCCGCTCCTAAAGAAGCCCGGTCTCGACCCGGCTATTCCAAATAATTTTAGGCCAATTTCTAAGTTTCTTTTTTATCTAAGGTTTTAGAAAAGGTTGTTTTTAATCAGATTCTGGCCTTTTTAAACCACAACAATATTTTTGAAAAATTCCAGTCAGGGTTCCGTGAACACCATAGCACAGAGACAGCTCTCCTAAGAGTGACAAATGACCTCCTCTGTGCTGCGGATGCCGGAAAATGCTCTATTTTAATTCTTCTAGATCTCAGTGCAGCTTTTGATACCATCGACCATACGATTCTCCTTGTCCGCTTGACACGTTGGGTTGGCATTTCTGGGTCCGCCCTTGATTGGTTCCACTCTTACATTTCTAACAGACGTTTCACTGTCTCCATTGGCAACTCATCCTCCACAACAGCAGGTATTTCATGTGGGGTTCCACAGGGTTCAGTCTTAGGTCCACTTCTTTTCTGTCTGTACATGCTCCCATTGGGAAGAATCATCCAAACTCATAACATCTCCTTTCACTGCTACGCAGATGACACACAGGTCTACCTCCCTCTCAATTCCCAAAATCAGGCCGATGTCACTCGACTACAAAACTGTCTTCAAGATATCAAAAACTGGTTAAATCACAACTTCCTTCAGTTAAATGAGGACAAGACAGAGATCCTACTCTTTGGCCCCCCACATCATACCACTGCTACTGCCCAGAACCTCAATCACCTTTCCACCTACATCAGACCACATGCCAAGAACCTGGGTGTTATCTTTGATGGTGATTTAAGTTTTAACAGGCAGGTAAACTCCGTCGTCAGGTCCAGCTTCTTTCAACTCAGAACCATCTCCAAAATCAGGCATTTCCTATCACCCTCAGACCTAGAAAGAGTCATTCATGCACTAATATCATCCAGACTGGACTACTGTAACTCCCTTTACCTCGGCATTTCTCAGGCTACCATCTTCCGTTTACAACTCGTTCAAAACGCTGCTGCCCGGTTATTAACAAGATCCAAGAAAAGAGACCACATCACCCCTATCCTTGCATCCTTACACTGGCCCCGTTCATTTCAGGATAAACTTCAAAATCCTCCTAATTGTCTACAAATCTCTCCATGGTCTCGCTCCTACATATATCTCAGAACTTCTCACCCCTTACAGCACCGCCAGACCCCTCAGATCCTCCCACCGTGGCATGTTGGCTGTGCCCCGCTTGTGGAAAAAAAAGGCTGGGGACAGGGCTTTTTCTGTTGCGGCTCCTCGGCTCTGGAATAGCCTGCCGGAGGCCATTAGACAGGCTGAGTCTGTTGCTGCTTTTAAGACACGCCTTAAGACCCACTTTTATTCTCTGGCTTTTAACTGTGTTTAACCTGTTTTTACTTTTATTTTTTATCTGATTGCTTGGATTTTAAATTGTGTCTAACATGTCTTATTTTAATCTTGTTTTATTTTCACATCTGTCATGCATATATGCCTCGATGCTTGCATGTGTATACATTCATGCTTGTATGTGTATACATATGTATATGTCTGTCTTTGTGAAGCACTTTGGTGCAAAACCTGTTTTGCTTATAAAGTGCTATATAAATTAAATAAACTTAAACTTAAACTTAAAGAAGTACCACTACTGGGAATGCTGTTAACAGTAAAATATTGTCCACATTAATGCCCTTCAGGAGAATTGTAATTCCACATGATTCATTCATTTTACAACCAATTGGTTTAAGAAATGAGTCAGATTCAAATGAAATGTTTCTTAGAGTCAAAGATTGAGAAACAGGATTTATTTCCGTTTCTACAATTCATTGCCTCAAATGTATTTCAACAGAGATTGGGACATACAATTAAACGTATGTTTAACCACCTCCGCAACATCTCCAGACTCCGCCCATCACTGACCCAATCCAGCATCAAAATCCTGGTTCACTCATTTGTCACATCACGCATCGATTACTGCAATGCCCTCCTCACAGGACTCCCCACCAAACTCATCAACAGACTGCAAATAATTCAGAACTCAGCCGCCCGGATCATCACTCGCACCAAATCAGCTGACCACATCACCCCTGTTCTCATCCAACTTCACTGGCTCCCGGTACAATACCGCATCCACTACAAAAACCTCCTCCTCACCTACAAAGCAACAACCTAGCCCCCACTTACCTCTGCGACCTCCTTCACGAATACACTCCCTACCGCTCAACCTCTGCTGGACTATTAACCATCCCCACGCCTCAGTACCATGGGTGCCTGATCCTTGAGCTGCTCAGCACCCAGGCTCTGGAACTCCCTCCCCCCACACATCAGACAGTCAGACACCATCACAACCTTCAAGTCACAACTCAAAACTCACCTGTTCAAACTGGCTTACACTCTATAAGTGGACACTATGCACTTCACTTGTTTTAAATCACATTGTCTTGTTTTATCATGTTTTGTTTTTAAATATGTTTAAGATTTTATACTTTGTAAGGTGACCTTGGGTGACATGAAAGGCGCCTCAAAATTAAATGTATTATTATTATTATAACGTACCATGTAGCCTACGTCATATCAAATGATCACCACCGGCAGAGCGATGAATGCACATATTTAGCATTGGTAGAGGTCGGCTATATTAGTGTGATAAAAACAGTGTTGGCAAAATCAACCGGACTAAGGCCCAGTCCCATTTCTCTCCCCTTAACAAGAAGACTTGCTTTGAGTTCCCCTAGGCAAGTCAGCTTCCGAGCTAGCTAGCTAGTGTTCAAGGGTTGATTTTAAGGGAAAATAGGCATCCACCCATAAGTATTGGGACACCCTACCCCTTTGCAGGAATGCGCAAAATCAAGGAAGTGGGAGAATTGTGACAGGGCCTAATTGTCGTCTCTAACCCTAAGCATAGAAATGGCAATTTGAACTGTAATTTGAAGCATTACAGACGTTTCAACGGGATCAATGATACATGTGTTCAGGGGCCGGAGACTGTATATGTTTGTTCTCCGAGACTCCCAGACCCACCCACTAGTCGCTGACGCTGACTCGTGAATCGCTGTTCGTTCACTGACGCGACGCAAACTGAATCAAGCAAACAAATCATGAAATCTACCACTACAGACAAGTATATTTAGACAAAAAAAACATTTTATTTCAGTTCAAGCCCTGCCTCACAGATAGACACATGCTATAGGTTAGATTAGTCGGCTGGACCATGTCAGGCCAGATTTAGCTCGCTCTGCGGTCAACTGTGCAACGGTAAGGCAGGAAAATACAGAGCCAAAAGAAAAGGATGAAAAGGAAGATGAGGATAAAAGGTATTGTGGGTGTTTATGATCTACTGATGGATGGCAGCGTACAAACGGAACGGAACAAAACAAACAACATCCTGCGGCCACAGGAAGCAGGATTTTAACTAAGGGAAACTGTCGTCGTCATCCTCAGCCATCTCTTTAGCGAACTCCAGGTCCTGCTGCTCGCGCTCCCGACGTTCCTGATGACCGAATAGGGAACATGTTGAGAGAATTTAAACGTAACTGGCCATACAGCACACCCTTTAATCCTAATATACATTTTATTAAACAGCAGGTAGGGGTTAGGCATCCTACTCAGGAACACCTGATGGTCGACTGCAGACATTGGGGATCGAACCCAGAACCATTGGGCTGGGAGTAAAACACCCTAACCTCTACACCCAACCAAACGTCTACATTGAGAAATTAGAGATGGAGTCAAATAAAGGTAAAGAACGAAACCATTACCTCGGCTGACTCCAGGTCCTTGTTGTAGGCTTTGGGAGGGAAGCGCATGGCCTGTAGGGGGAGACAAAACGCTGATGAGTCAAGCCGGTTAATAGGAGACATTTCCAACAGTGTTTCCCCAAAGTCAGGGCCAAGAGCTCCTAAAGATTTGAATGATTCAAGCTTGTTTAACATTCACATAGGTCAGATATCCTCCATGACTCCATGTATAGATCACGCAAACTCAAGGGCTCGCTTAATATGCACATGGGGTCATGGAAAATGTACCCCATGTGATATTAAATTTTTGTTAAGGAGTGGTTCCTAAGTTGTCTGTGAAACAGAAGTTTTAAAAGTGGTTGAATTTAAATTGTGTTCATTAAATGCTTCTTATTTTCACCACAGACAGAGAAAGAGTGTGTGTTGGTCAGTGCATGGATTCTGACCTTGACAGACATGTTATGGATGTCCAGACAGAAGGAGATTCTCTGGTGGAAGGCAAGCTGAGGCTCCCTGGTGCCATAGATGTCCATGGTCTCCTTGGACTGGACGTAGCCCTTCTCATGGTTAATACTGGCCTCGATCACACCGTCGCGGATGGCCTGCCCCGCAAATAAACACATTGTTCTAATGTGCAACCATTGGTGAATACTATGATAAATTGTTAAAGACCGGGTAAACCAAATTCAGTATTTTTCTTCTTATCATATTAATTAGGCCTTAAATGTGTCCCTCAAAACATGTAAAAAATATTTTTCCCATTCATCATTTCCTTGAGGAGCTAGGCCTCAGAGAATGTTCTGTGTGCAGGTTTAAAATGGGCGGGTCTACATCGAAGACCGCTTTACGTAAAGCGGTCTTCGATGTAGACCCGCCCCCTGCTGCCCTCTAGGTATAAATACATTAACCGCGCACTAGCATTCTGTGGTTTCACCCGTCTATGGTTTTACCGCTCACGAGTCTGGTTTGAATTGTCAGTTTGCAGCTAGCTTGCCCGTTATGCCTCTTCAACCTCGTTGGTGCATCTTCCCTGGATGCCACAGTGGGAAACGTAACGTTAACGGTTCGTTTACTTTATTTAAGTTTCCGACCGAAGACGGTCTCTCTCCGGTGATGGGCGTGGTTTCCTGGCCTGCAGCGCACACGCCCCCACCGTCCTGAGCCAGGGATTACTGCTCATTTTTCATCAACTTTGAAGCATAATTTTATATACTTTGCGATTTTTTTAGTCCTTCAAATTTGGCAGGGTGGTTAATAATATATTTTCCTGTGGTATTATAAACTCAAAACCCATAATTATTCTTGGTTTACCCGGTCTTTAATGCATTGTGTAACCCAGGAGCTACACTGAGCACAAAAGCGGAGCTAAAATATCAAATAGGATTGCATATAGATTGAGAGTAGGATTACTTCCAATTATCTCAAAACAAATAGCTTAATTTAACTGCATTTTATGACCTATCGACCATTTGAGTTTCACAACAAGTACACCTGCATTTCGCATACAATTTGTTCCATGTGCCTGTGCACATGTGTGCGAGTTTCTTTGTGGGCGAGTGTGTATGTTACCTTGGCAACAATGAACTCTGCATCCTCTGGACTGTCCAGCTGCAGCTTCTGGGCGATGTCGGCCAATGAGATGCGAGAGTAGGACAGGCTGATCATACGCACACCTGGAAAGTTATATACATTAGAATTTATAATCATTAGAATCTATAATCCCAAACTACAGGACTTCAATTAAACTAGCACTGTCGGTGTACGGTTAGAGTAAAGCCAAACTTTATGTCATACATTAATGTATAATTTTTGTACAGAAAGGGTTAGGTTTAATCAAATACATCACTTTGTAAGTGATGTATTTCATTAATTAAAATGTCTATATTGTATTCATAGATACAAATTAAAATGTATTAGAGAACCAAAAATGCTTTAAAAATATTTTATCCAATCATACCGATGACTTGATTCTAGGTGGAGTTAACGGACCCACTTCAAAACAGATTACTTCACAGTAATCCCAACAACGACCATGACACTGAACCAGTTGGTGCTGGAGCCCAGTGACCCACCAGTCTTGATGACATTGTGGCGCAGGCGGATGATGAGTGTGTATGTCCCATCCACCTGGAACTTCTCCCCAAACTCCTCCAGAACCTGGTTGAACTTGGCCAGGTTACCCATCCTCACCGCTGCAAGACACACACACCCAACCATGATACACTCTTACTCACACACCTTGGGATTCAGATTTAGGTGTCCTTTTACAGATTACATATTTTGTTTTTGGTTTTGTTTTCCACGTTGTGTGTAGAGCCAACATAGAGGGAGTGAGCGTAAGCGAGTGAGTTACCTTGCGTTAGAAGGAAGTATGGCATGAGGGACCTCTTGAGTGAGGGCTGTCTAAACTGTAGTCTGTCTGGAATCTCCCCTAGCAACAGCTCCACCACAATCAGCAGCTTGTGGACCTGAAAAGCAGATGTTTGAGTGGCATGTTAGTACATCTCTTTCCTTGCCTTTATGTAACCCTATCGTCTAAGATTGGATCTTACAAATATAAAACACACATTTATGTGAAAAGGATGAAGCAAAACCAAATGACTAATCCACTAGTGATGGTCCGTTATTGACCCGATATCGATGATACCAAACCCTCTACATTCTAGACTTTGATATTCAATACCAAACAAATGGATTAGAAGAACGCAACATGGGCACATGTACAATTCATTTCACTCAGTCTAAGATAACTGAATCTCTTTACCATAACAATACCAGTCTGGGTGATCAAAGCATCTCAACTCTCACCCCTGGCTTGACTGAACCATTCATTAACAATATAATTTGTCGAAATCCCTTTTTTGTACCGATTCAACCAAAGAGCATTTAGCTTGCACCTGCCAGCCCCTAATTTAAACAATAGCAGTACTGCACTTCTTTGTGAAGTACTTGTGTGGGGATTTACATTTACTTTGTCCAAAAACTCTGTACTGACCAGAGTGCATTGATTTAGTGAAGCCGGGGGAGACGGTTACAATGGTATGTTTACCCAGACCGGTATTGTCCTTTAAAGCAAACATTAACATTTCCAGTTTTATGATGAGCGCATGCAGGTGGACGCCCTCCCCATGCATGCACGTGGTACCGTGCTCACCGTCTGTTTGAAGCCCACGGCGGTGTGTTGAGGAGCCTTCCTGAGGGCGTTAGTCAGCGTCCGCCTGGCTTCAGTGTACTCCAGCTGGATGGACTTGATGCGACCTGGGCAGACAGGAGGGGGGGGGGGGAACACCTGTCAGCCCGCTTCTAATGCACGCGTTCCTTGACTGACATGTTGGGCGGCAATCAAGGGAGCCAATGCTGACCTGCTGAGCCACTGCAGGCCGGATCTTCAGAGGATTGAGTTAGTATTCTATATTAAACCTCAATTGACTCTATGTAACTTCTCGACCGCAGACCTTGCAGGATTAAAAGAAAAAATGTAATCCATTTATCTACCCTACTTTTGGATGTAAATCCACATCTGGGTCTCCTTAATTAACCCAAGTCTCAGTCCATCCCAACATTTCCATCATCTGGGCCTCCTACAGCTGGTGATTCATTGGTTTCCACTTTGCACACACAGTGTATGTAAAGTGGAAAAACTAACACCACACTCCCTTCTTTGAGCGAAGGGACTTCGTAGCAGCCCCAACACTCACCGGTGTAGTAGAGGTATCTGGCCCACTCGTTGTTGTTGGCCAGCTCGGGGAACACCGACTTGGACACCAGCTTCTCGGCCTGGTCGTAGAGGTTGAACTGGAGGTAGTTCCTCAGCAGCAGGTTGAGCAGCACGGCCTGGCCGTCTGCGTCGTGACGTAGCGTGGCCGTTCGCAGCCGGGTGTGGAGGAAACTGGTGGGGAGGAAGAGAGAGAGAGAGACGTTTTTGATGACAAGCCTGTAATCATGAAGGGCTTCAATAGCCACTATTGATGGCTAACAATGCTTTATATAGTGTAGTGGCAAGGTCCTAGATGAAAGGTACCTGGCTTGATCCTTTATGTCCGCAGTATGTGTGTGTATGTGCGTACCTGCGGATGGTGTCAAGCTGGTTGAGGAACTCGTAGACGCGTGAGTGATAGTAATAACACTTGGCGGCCACCAGGTCCAAGGCCCGGCGGTTCTGAGAGCCGACCCTCTGGAGCAGGTCATCAGACACTTTCTGGGCCTTCAGGAAAAACACCAGAAATAAAATAAGAAATTACCAATCAACAACCATGTTTATATGGTTTAGCAGTTGGAAAACTTGTGTCCAAAGTGGTTTTGATTCGGCACTCTTCAAAACATAAGGCACGGTAACTATGAAAATCCATGCCCTAGGTTCCATTTGCACAGCCACATTTCAATAAGACATATTCATAAAGACAACCCACCTCTGTGTAGCTCTTGTTGTTGGTGAGGTGGACCACCACCAGCAGCTGTAGGTAGGCCTCCACCTCAGGCAGCAGAGGTGTGGCGGCTGCCTTCCCCGTCCTGGGTCGGAAGGGGATGTCCCCCTCCACTGTCTCCATTGGCTGATGGGGGACGAAGAGGGAGAGGATGGATGGTTAGACATTAATTAAGAATAATGAGGAGCTTCCCGTCTTGCTTCCCTTCCCAGCTCTACATCAACATCAGGAAGTAGAACTGGCAGCCCCTGCATACTTATTCATGGTAATGAATAGGATGTTGTTTGATGTAAACACAGACTAACAGATGCTTGCCGACAAGCTATTGGCGAGTACAGCTAATTTCTGTACAGCAGGCCATGGAATGAATTGAATTTCAAACATTTCAAATGAACGCAGAAAGTCAGAGAAAGTCAGACAAAAGAAAACTGCTTGTTGTTTTCCTGGCTATATTTTTCTTTCAGTGTAGTAGTGAGGCGCTAAATACATGATCAGACCCACAACCACTTTGGATCCAACTATAAATCAGGTCCAGTGAATCAAATTGGATAACGCAAACTGCTGAACATCCTATGAAAGCCCTGCTGTATCCCTTCCCTTTAGCTCACAGGCTGTAGTGCCTCTTCTGCCAGACCCTTACCTCTTCCAGGAAACCCAGCAGGTACTCCCGGGCCGTGGCATTGCTGGTATAGAAGCCAGCGAGGGCCTTGTGCAGCACGTTAGCATTGAGACGGCGGCTGGTGGAGGGGAGCGCCCGGAGAGCACGCAGTACGAAGCGTGGCTCCTTCCCAGACACCGCCTTCTCTATCTGCTTCACATGCTCCTTGATGTCTGAGGAGGTTGGAACGAGGCAGAGAGAGTGAGATAAAGAGAGCGAGGATGAGAAAGGGAGGGAACGTTTGTGGTTGGTGGCAACAGGGCAATATGTGAGATGAGACAAAGTGTAATGTGACAAATGTATAGAGACACATGGCATATGACATTCAATAAGTGGGCAGCACAAAAATAATAACATTGACAAAATCAAGATTATAGACATGCCTTTGTAAACTTAAAAATCACTGCTTTAATGCATTCATTTCAAAGGACAAGGTCAAAACCACAGTTCATATAAATACAGAATAGAAGGTTATCTCAAAATCCAGCCCAACAATATACTAGGACATAAGTGGTCCTTCTGATACAAGTACAGCAGAAACGTAGCTAATAGCTTAGCTAAGACGGGGCTCCAATTGCTGTCAGTCATAACAGTGACTTGTATTTGTTACGTGACGCATAAGATCTTTGGCCATAGGCATCAACATATTATCAGAACACATTTAAATTAACATATAAAAGGTAATGGGGACATTATTTAAGATTTTACGTTATGTGTACAGTCTGAAAAGACTACGGACCGTTCTC
>NC_140271.1:7896315-8076315 GCF_964030765.1 Micromesistius poutassou | reverse complement strand
TTTCTTTAGTAAGTAGAGGTGTAATCAGCGGGATAATGATGGCTGATTCAGAACATTATCTCTCAGGGACGTCACTAGGATTTAGAGGCTGGGGGGGCTTAGCCCCTAGCAGTGTCTGAAATACGCGTGCATAGCGCGCGCCAACGTTTTTTCGTCACATCTTTCAAGTGGTTCTTCAATTCGTCATTTATTACAGTAGAGAGTATAGCAGAGCATCTACCAGGAGGAAGGGGGAGATGCAAACACACGCGCGAGTGCACACACACGCACACACACACACACACCCACAAACACCCTCGTGCACACGCCGGCGAAAGAGGAGACGAAAAAGGCTATATCGTAGAAAACTACAATATAGCCTTTTCTTTCCCTTAAGTAGACGTCAGGCAATTTCACAATAGAATCTACTTACAATTTCACTCTGTGATCTGCAAATCCTCTTTTGTCTCCTCTTATTTCTTAACTCTGCCGAGTGCCAAGTTGCCAACCCGACCCTTGAGAAAATGTAATGTTAAATGACCCCTCACCCCTAGCCCCTCCCTCCAGTGATCTTGGAAACAATTTTAATCCAAATTAAATACCACTTCTAATAGTATTAGTATTTATTTCAACTCATAGTCTGGCTTATTATGTTAAGTGCAGGCATGTTACGATTTCCTTAACAAAAAAACAGCAAAAAACAATATTTTTGTAGGAGGGGCTTTTGAACAACTTGGGGGGGCTTAGCCCCCCCAAAATAGGCCTAACGACGTCCCTGTTATCTCTAATGTCCGCAACTCTGTCCTTTTCTGTCGCCTGGACAACGGAATAATAGCCAATCGGCTGACGTCACTCACCTCATAGGACAGAGCCAGCTGCTGAGAACCTGAACACTGAACTTTTAATAGAGACATTAAAGTTGTTGTGACAGCGGGACACCAGCGGGACACCAGGCTAATTGAAAATACCCAGCAGATACATGCAGGCTTTGTGGTTCAGGAAAGAACTGTCCTTACCACAGCCAAATGGGTTTCCATTGTATATTTATATAAAAGATTGATTGAAATGTGTACATTTCAAAAATGTATTTAAGCTTTTGAATGTACATTCAAAGCAAAAAGAGTATTTAAGAATGATAGGATGACATTTTATTTTAAGCATAGTTTTTTATTCTATTCTGTTTATCCAAACACAAACACACAATCTTATTTAAAGTGTGTCAATTCATATTGGTGGGGGAAAATGTATTAATGTATGTATTCATTAAATTTAGCCCCTTGCTCCATTAAAAGTGAACCAGTCACAAGATCATGGAAATTAACTCTTTATTCTTTACATACGTATATAACTTTATACATTACTCAGACATTAAACATTGTTGCTCATGCATTCATGGCACAAGACTATTTGTTTTAAGCACAACAAAAGATTAAAAAATAGATACGACCTGCTGCTTTCTGGAACTAATAAATAGATGTAATGGCACGGAGTGGGTATATTCAAAAGAGAATACATGCAAAGTTACATCATCTCTATCTATCTATCTATTTATCCATCTATCGATACACACTCATCCACCCATCTATCCACTCATCCACCCATCCACCAATCCACCCACCCATCCACCCATCCATCCACCCACCCACCCATCCACTTATCCACCAATCCATCCATCGAGCTACCCAGGGTTAAAGTTGCACCTGGGGCATGGGCAAGGACTTGAGGTATTCCAGGTGCCGGCGTGCGTCCTCCTGGTTGTGACGTACGTAGTGCACCAGGTAGGAGATGACCATGGAGAACCAGAGGAACATGGTGACCAGCATGGCCACGTCCGTGGTTCTCCTCATGGAGAGACACAGGTCCAAGTCCTCCGCCAGCAGGACAAACGGCACCCCCACCCCACCTGAGGCCAGGAAGGGGAGGAGAGCAGAGAGCATTAGCACTGCATGGGCTTTAGATTGAACACCTTGTACGTGTCATTTCGGATCCAGCAGTCCTTCTATGTCATACTAGAACTTCCGGGGGGAGACAGCACTAAGCATGGGCCAGAAACCAGAGACTACAAAGGGTAAGGTTTTGCCTTGTTTCTGTTTCATTACAGAGATATTCTAAAGAGGAAACTAATTTGCGTGAGAATGGAGAATGGATGAAGCTTTCATAAAGGGATTTGAATGCGTATGTGTATGGTGTTGATTTAAACCTTGACAGATACTTCTTTACAGTTTTCTTACAGTTTAAATAATTTACATGTTCAATGTATTCACATGATTCTTGCACTTTAAGGGCTGCGTCTCAGTCAATCCCCTTGGTGAAAAATTCAAATGTCCTGCTCTCAGTCTAACCCGAGTCTTCTTACGGATATAATGGTAATTGGTTCACTGGCTTGACCATGTGAGGAGGTCAAAGGTCAGGAGACTAACATACCCATTTCAGGAACATCAGAACTGTGACATATAACATCTGCCAGGGAGGAGGGGTCCAGATCCAACTTTGGCATAGATACCTGTTAGAGAGAGAGAAAGAGAGAGAGAGAGAGAGAGAGAGAGAGAGAGAGGAATGGAGGATGTGAATGTATTATTGGGGTGTTTTGCGTGTTGAACACCTGATCGTTACAGGGAAATCGTCTCACAGCTCAGCAGGAGAACCAGGTCCAATCCTAAACATTCTAATTTTAGAGACACACCAGGGAACACGTCAATGTTCCTTGGTCCATAAAGTCCAGTTACGGCTCTAGACATTTTCTTGTTTTTGTTTCCTTATTATGCATGGGTTAATGCATGGTTCTTGATTTTGTTGATTGAATGTTGTTGTCCATGAAAAAAAAAACATTTGATGTGACATTTGAAAAACAGTATCCTGCTGGGCCTAGAACAACCAACAGTTCATTATTAACTGTACACATTTATGATTGAACTGTTGCCTTTTCCTAAGGTTTGAACCAAGGCTGTGACACAGCCTTTAGTTTTAAAGCACCACAGATATTGAACTTCCAAAATCAACGCTAAACATCAAAACTAAAGAATGCTTACGTATGTACGAGATGATATAGCTACAGCAAACCGGTTATTATCGGAGTGAGACAGCAGAGGTGTACAAAGACAGGAATTGATCAGAGTTCTAAGTTGCCTTTACGCACACACCCAAGTCAATCCGAACAAAGCCGAGCCATCCCCTACTTGTAGCTTGCAATCACAGTGCCAGGGGTTGCTTGTGAGGTTAGCGTGCGCACGCAGCCCCCCCAGGGCAGCCGGATCGAGAGTTGAAAGTCTATTGGACGACAGATCCAGGAAGCGCAACGTGGGTGATGAATCACGGAAGCAGCCTGGTTCCAACAGGGTCAGCTGCAAGGAAGGATAATAGGAGTTAGTGATGGGTCAACTAAGGCATGGTGGGACATGTAGGCAACACCTTCAGACTGGATGATTGATAGGGGTGCTAAAAAAGAGCATAAATTGACTGCAAAATAATTCAAAAGCAAAAGCAGAGACGGAACAAAGAAAAAGGAGCTGGTACTAAAAACTAAAGATGATACAGATATTAAAAGATACAAATAATATCGGTTTAAATGCAGTGCAAGTTCGAAAACACAAGATATAAGGGTGCAGTCTTGCAATAGCCTCATGATCTTCACAAGATCATGAGGTTTTTCATGTTTTTCATGAGAAGGTTTTCTCTTCTCATCTTCTCTTGTACCATGTTTCGGTATTCTTTATGCACAGTGCACTCGGTGGATTGGTAGGTCCTAGGCTCCAAACCACAAAGCTCAAAGGTAATAAAGTATCAGCAAAACCCTTGAAAAGTTTCATGCAGCTCCAGTGGGATCTGCAGTGATTGTTGGTTATATTCTTGACTTTGCATCCGGTGTGTGTGTACCTGGTTGTGTGAGAGGTCGAGCTTGTGCAGCACTTTGAGACCAAACAAGGAGTTTGAAGGGAGCGAGCTGAGCTGGTTGTTATCCAGGAAGAGATGAATGGTCTGGTTAGGAATGCCCGCAGGGACCTGGGTTGAAACGCACACGCACACATGAAAACTGTCAGTTATACTAAAACTAGCATTGATAACCAAAATAATAATAATAATAATGATACATTTTTTAATTTATTAAAGTTAATTTAAGTTATCCTAATATGACCTGAAACATCATTTGTCCAAGGATATCAGAATAACTAACAGAGCCTATTATTATGAATAATTATGATTATGCATATTTGTATTATTTGTATACAAATATATTTAAAAATATATATATATTTAAAAAATGTAAATGTATTAATAATAGTAGTAGTAGTAGTAGTAGTAATGGTAGCAGTAGTAGTAGAAAAAGTAGTAGAAGTAAATATATAAGTATTAGCGTTATTATGTTCATTTGTTTTTTGTTTGTCTGTACTGTGTGTTTTAGTATGGAATACATGAAATTGAAAGGTATTGAAATAAATGACAGAAATTCAGAGCTTTTACTATTTTCTGACACACGTTGCACGCACACAAACACAAACCGACAAGCACACGCACACTAACACACACAAACACAAACCCAAAGCCTACACACTACAATCACCCACGTACATATTGATCTACCCCCCTCCTCCACCACACACAAACCAGTCTACAAAGACACACTCACACACACACCTCCTCCATCACAAACGTCTCCTCCAACACACACACAGACACACACACACACACACACACACACACACACACACACACACACACACACCTGGTCCAACACACACTCCTCTACTAACACACACACACACACACACACACACACACACACACACACATTCACCTGTGTCAACCCCATCCCACTGCAGCGTACAGTCATTGCCCCTTCCTCTGTCCTGGACTGGTAGCAACCATCACTGGTAACCATAACTACAGGCTTGTCATCGCCATGGCGCAAGAGGGCCACAGTGGACGATGTCATAACAATTGTGGGCCCCAGGAGTGTTGAACAATCAATCATCAACATAAAGTCCACAAAAGAAGATGTGAAAATTATCCAATGAACTGCATGGTGATGCATTATGGGGAAAAAGAGATATCCCCTTTGTTTAAGAGAAGCAGATCAAGATCTTGCTATGTAACATCATGATTCTGACCCCCTGATTTTCATTTGAGGTTCAATCTTCATAGAGCAGTCCAAAATTTGCTGAGGAAGTTGATCCACTCAGAAACGTCTTTGTTGAGAGTCCAATCATTGACGTATGCCTCAATGGGAAGCCACTCATTACCGAACGGAACCTATTTCAGCTAGCCCATCTCCTCACTCATTGTAGACAAGCGCAAACAGCAGCGAACGAGCCATTAAAGTGGCATTTTATAAGACGAATGAGCGGTGCATCCACAGCCAAACCAGTCCCGTGAGAGACCTTTCGCACTTCACATTTCAGGTCATAACGGCGATGGGAAGAGAGTTATGGTCCATTCACAGTATTTTCTGATCATCTGAAGTGTTCGGGGAGAAAAAATATGTTGCTATAAATGTCTCCTGTAGGCTGGCCAAATGAATGACTAACTTTACTTAATGATACCTGCCGTGACGTGGATTATTGCACCGGTTATCACCGTGGTGACTTATAGATGGCATTCCTGTTAAATTATCATCGATACACAGCAACGATGTTTAGAGCTAGGATACAGCTGACTTTGTTGTGTCTTGATGTGGAGCTCAAGTGGACTAGAGAAGAAGAAAGAGAGCAGGTGGCCTGAGTCTTTAAGATCCTTTCTGACTCTCCTCAGATCTGGAAAATGTCAGGTGCTGTAATTGATGTCTGCTGTGGTGGGAGGCCTCCTGTGAAGAGGAAAATAATCACTTCAGTTCAATAGTCACAACTGCTTGTGTGTGTGTGTGTGTGTGTGTGTGTGTGTGTGTGTGTGTGTGTGTGTGTGTGTGTGTGTGTGTGTGTGTGTGTGTGTGTGCGTGTGTGTTTGACGTGTGCGTGCATGACTATGAGACAACAATATTATACAGATTTTTGTGAATTAAGTATGGGGATGTATTTAGATTATATACATTTTCCTTGATAAGCATTATTAGTGAATACTACAATAGACTTCCGCAACCATAAACTCGTTTAAGCATTTTTTGCATTTGTCTTAACTGTAATTCTATTTTTACACATCTGATTTTACACATTTCATTTCTTGATGCATTGTTCCTGATACGAATAGTCAGACTCATCATTATTAATTTATTTAAATGTTACACTTTTGCTGCAACAATGTGTGTTAAGCCTACTTAACAGCAGCGGTGACACAACTGCAAAAAGCTATTCGACGCAATAAACTAAGTGATACATTGATGGCCCGGATTAATCAAGTGATTGAATAAAACTTGTCTTGATTATGTAAACATCATAGGCCTCGTGAGGAGCAGCATGACTGAGTCGCAGCCGGTTGTGCGGCGCACAACCTCGCTAAACGATCTTTATCTCTTCTTCCCTGCGGTGTGGTGGTCTCTGGGTTGGGTTTACGGCTTACTTCTCTCATCACGTCACATTTAGCAAATACACTCAAGAGAGAAAGAAAGAAAAAGAGAAAGAGAAATAAAAGAAGAAAATGAAATAAAGAAGGAAGACAGGAAAGAAGGAAGGAAGGAAATGGAGAAACAAACAAAGAAAGTAAAAGAGAAAGAAAGAACGAGAGAAAGAAGGAGAAAATTCTGAGGGACAATTTGCCTTTTCTTTACCACAAATATTATCAGCTAATGTAAACATACTATGGATTATGGACTCTTTAAATTATATTATAAACTGATAGTCCAGGAGTAGCCCACCGCTTGAAGTTGAAATTTAGTAGCCTAGGCTACTTAAATGTTGGTCAAGACACCGTGACAGCATTATCAAAATGAGAAGGATTGGTAAATGTAAAAGGATGATCAATTTAAAAGTAGTATATTTACCTGAGTGTGATCCTGCAGGGAAGAAGCGGTACCAGATGAAACCCAGCCGAGCTTCTCAGGTCTGACGCTGTTGTTTCAGTAAAGTCCCCAAGCAGGCAGTGCAGGCGGACCTACTGCCACAGACATGCGCGTCTTGAAAGCCCATGGATTGAAGGCAAAAAAAAACCCGCGCTTAATTAGACAAAAATATATGCAGTACTACGCACAGGGTAAACATATTATGACCTATGTCCAAACTGTAAAGAATTACATTTTAATTTAAAAATAAATAATATATAGCCTACCAAAAAACACCAGAATATTTCGTTTTATAAATCATAAAAATCATGATGAACAACGCTGCCCACTAGTGGATAATAAACGCAAGCTTAATACAAGTTCACTTGCTATAATGTTTTTCAATCACTAAAAAAAACGTATTATGATGTTAACTAGACTTAAATCAGTGATTCATTTATATTATTTCTGCAATTCTATAATCTTTATTATTATTTTCAAAATAATGTGTTATCAAAGACATTTGTTTACAACAATGTATAGCCTATATGAAAGCAAAAATGAAGAGGTGCTCTAGCAAGTACATTTGAACATAGAACATATAGGCTTACATTTGAAACACACATTGATTAGATAACGTTAGTTTCAACTTTATCATCATTGCACAGAGTAAGTAGGAAGGATAACATCCGACCTGATGTACTGAAAGCAGACATCAACACCACCACTGATATCCTCCATGGGCTCCTAAATGACTGGGAAAATAAGATATTGCCAGTGATTGGAAGGAGGGGTTAATTGTCACAGTCCCAAAGAAAGGAAACATCAGTGAATGTAAAAACTGGAGAGGCATCATACTACTCTCAGTCCCCAGCAAAATCCTCTGCCGTATTATCCTAGACAGAATGACAGAACCACTAGAAGATTTTCAGGAGATAAAGCAGGTTTCCAGAAAAACAACTCCTGTACAGATCACATTGCATCACTCAGAATAATTGTTGAACAGTGCATCGAATGGCAGTCATCACTATTCATAAACTTTGTCGACTTTGAAAAGGCTTTCGACACTCTAGACAGAAAAATTCTGTGGAAGCTGCTCTGACATTATGGACTACCCATAAAACTGGTCAACATCATCAAATGCGTGTATGATGGATTCACAGGTCAATTCATCTAAAATGGTAATCTCTCGGACACCCTCCTTATAAAAACAGGAGTACGTCGAGGCTGTCTACTGTCACCCCTACTCTTCCTTAACTCCATCGACTGGACATTGAAAATGTCAGTGGATGGACAAAGGACATCTCGATTTTGCAGATGACCTGGCTCTGATATCAGGAACACATACAAACATTCAATGCAAGAACACCAGATTACATGAACACAGTAAACAACTAGGCCTCAGGATAAACGTTTGGAAGACCAAGGTTATGAGGCTCAACACCAAAACCCACCAACCTATCACAATCGAGGAGCAAAACCTGGTCAGGAGCAAAAAAGATGTGGTCGAGTTTGTATACCTAGGAAGCAACATCAGCACAGATAGAGGAGCTGATAAAGATGTCGAGCTGCGCATCAGCAAAGTAAGACAGGTCTTTAGAACACGACCTGTATGGCTCGCTTATCAGCTCTCCAGAAACACCAAACTCTGAATCGTCAATACAAACGTAAAATCCACCAATTCAATCATCGATAAACTACGATGATTGATTTGGTGTTTATTAACTGTCTCAGATACATACTGAGGATTTGGTGGCCCAACAAAATATCAAATGTAGACCTGTGGAGACGCATGAATCAGGAACAAATACACATTGAAATGAAATCCAGAAAGTGGGGATGGGTCGGTCACACACTTAAGAAGGATCTGAGGTATATAGCAAGACAAGCTCTGGACTATAATCCTCAAGGCAAGAGGAAGCCAGGAAGACCTAAATCCAACTGGAGGCGGTCCATGCTTGATGAAATGACCAAGACGGGGACCTCCTGGCAAGAAGCAAAGACCATCGCGCAGAGGAGAGTTAGGTGGAGATCCATGTGGACGCCCTATGCTCCCAAGGAGGCCAAAAGGATTAAAGAAATAAGACAGTAAGTACTGAGAGTACAAAAATAAGTTAAGCATCTAACCAGAAGTGCCAAAAGTAGTATGTACATAAACATTGGAATATACAAATATTGAGATATACAGTATAAAATATGAACAGAATTGACAGTATCACAGTGGTGATTAATACATCAAGATATACACAGTAGAATAAATGAACATAAGCACTATGGACAACATAATAGATTGTTCCATATAAAAACAATATGCAAGAAGGCCTAGACACTAAGCTTTAAACTTATTGAGGTTGAAACTAAACTAAACAGTATTTTGTAAAGCTATTAACGGTATTAATGGTAATGTGTATTGGTTTGAATACATATTTAGCATATAATTAGTAAGTAGTAACACACACACACACACACACACACACACACACACACACACACACACACACACACACACACACACACACACACACACACACATTTCCTCAATTTCATCCAATGCAATAATGACCAACAGGTCCCGCAAGGGAAGTATTAAGAAGGAAGTGGGAGGGGACGTTCAGACTTCCCCACTTCTTGTCGCTGAGGGTTGGCAACATGAAACAACTCGTGAGATCCATGACAATCACACCCTTTCAGTCTTCAGAAATGAGCTTGATGTTGTGGATTTCCCTCATTCTCACCTACTTCCCTGTAGCAGGTAAGAGTGCTGCTCATCCTGCTTTAGAGTCTCATCCCCACTAGATGGAGGGGGAAAGATTGAGGTCTTACTATATTTATAAAAAAGCTTTAAACCATTTTAACTCAGTTACTCTACTAAAACTCATCTCTCTCCGGTCTTCCATTATGTTGACAGTAAGTGTCCATGGACTCCCCACAGGCAGCTCTCAGAAAGGTTGCTTATCCTTGTTGCCGCCGAGTGGGGTGATCTGGAAGGAGACAGGGAATTCCGCCTCCATCCACTGCAACGTTGACTTACAATGTAAAGAGGGGACCCCCGAAGTCCTGTGGTTTGTGTTTGACGCGAAAAGCCATCTCGAGCTGCGCATGTCTCAAGTGTCAAAGTATACCATCGAAGCGGAGACCCTAACCATTAACTCGCTCAGCCCAAATGACAGTGGCAACTACCTCTGTGCAGTACGGAGGAAGATTATTCCCTTACAAGTGGTGATGGGTACAGTCACTACTCTTGTTGTGAGAGGTAAGAGTATCCACAATATTTACATGTATAGTCATTTAGAAAACCCTGTTGTCCAAAGCGACTTTTTGAGTGAATTTTAGATACGTAGTTGTGAAGAAGCAGGTTGAGGATTGAGGCAGCTTAACCAAGGACGACTTAAGTTAGACCACGGGCATTGGGGCTCAAACCCAGACAATTTCCAGCTGGGAGTCAAACACCTTAGCCAAAAGACATTTCACGAGTAGAGACCACGCCTTCAACAGTGTGTTAATTGAGTCAGTTTATAGATTATGAACGTCGTAGCCAGGTAGTGGGAGGATGAGAACTCAGTGAAGTTTAGCCTGGACTCGGGAGCCCCAGGTTGGACGTCTGGTGGCCTGCGCTCAATGTATGGATCCACATTCTAGACCTGGAGAATGAGATAGTAGGGAGGAGACGGGGAGGTGATGGTTGCGAGTGAAGAACACTACAAGAAACATGTGGATAAATGAAGGTTTAAATAAAGGTGATCATTGGTAGGTAGGTGGGGGAACAGGAATGGTCTTTATACCAAACTTAGGTTTACTGAACTCCATATATCCTGCTCCTCAGCTAATGTGGGCTAAATTTACTTGTAGTGGGAATTATCTGCTGCTGAGTTTTGAGCAATGTTTGCTGTTGTTGTCCTGTGCTTTCAGGGGAAGTCATGCAAAAGGTCTGGCACATCCTGCTGTGGCTGCTCTTCACCCTGTTGGCCATTTACAACCTTGTATTAATAATCATCATCTTCCGCAAGAAGGTCATTGTTTGTTTATTTCACGTTTCCACTTCATAAGCCACAGACCATCAAACTCTTAACAATGCATTGATTTTTTTATATTTCTATCTACATTTTAGGCAGGTTCTCACCGGCATTCTTCTATAGGAAAGTGTGAGTCGCCTAAAAAGGTAAGTTAAACGTGTGGTATCTTGTGTGTCGTGTTTATTCTGGACTATAGAGCAATCCTGATACAATCAGACTCAAAGGTAAGTCCATTGGTGGAGACTGAGGAAGAAAAACTATGGCTGTGGTTGATCATTATTTTTCCTTTATGAGACTCTTTCCTTCCTCAATCTTCAAAGTTCCTTGATGTTAAGGGAATGCTTGTTATGAACAGACATATAACCCTAACCCTAAGCTTAACATATATTGTTTGTTATTCATGTCTTATAGAGTTCCTCAACAACAAGACTGCAGTTCCGTTGTGTGGTGGAAGAGTTGTACAACAGAAGGAACTTGCACGGCAAACGATCAGATGAAGGCATCAGAGAAGAGCCGCCAGGCAAGGTGAGAAATGTCCTACCCACCGATGTTACATCAAGATGGTGTCTTATTTTGAAAGAAATTAGCTATATTCTCGTCAGACCATCCTGATGGACTGTAAAGAGCTTTTACATCACACAATGCATCATGGATTTTGTTTTGTTTTGTTGGTGATACTCCTCCATTGCGTGAGGACTGAAGAGAGTTGTATTATGTTACTGGAAAATCCTAAAGCAACATCAAAAAATACTGTAACCTAAAGAAAACTTTGTTTGCCGCAACTCGCACGAGAAACATTGTGGCAACAACCATGCATTAAAAATAATTTCACAATTAATTACTAAACAATTAACCACATTTTTTTGACAGGCATCCAATGATGACATCTATCAAAATGTCAAAGCATCAAACCCGACCAACCTGAGGAAATGAATTATGCATAAAGGTGACACCAAAACCCCAAACAAGTTATGCATTGGTCTTCATTAAAGTAAATGAAGGGAAATAGAGTGTTATGTACAATCAATCACATATCAATATGCATATTTAAAGGGGTGTAACAGAATCTAGGATGTTTTTTGTTTGTGTCAGACAGGCCGTCGAGCTTTGAAAAGCATTTTCTGTAAGGGTGGAACGGTTAAATAATGACATTAACTCTTTGTCCCCAAATGACATCCTTTATTGTTTTTGTTTCACAATCAATTACGTCAGCACAGTCCACAGATCCAGTCAAGATGTGCTCAAACTATTGGTGCAGCATTTTATATTATTGTATATTCATTTAGTTTCATACATTTTTGTTAATAAACAAATACATAGTCAAATTTTGTATGGCGATCGTTTGATTTGATTTACAAAAAGACACAAAAAACAAGTATACAAAAGCAAACCAAATCACATTCTCTCTTATTCACAAAAAACTTAAAATCGAAATACGTACACCTACTACATTGTAGTAGATATATGTATAACAAAAGATAGGCACAGATCGGCACCAGAGCTTTGAAGAACATAGATCACAGTCAGTCTAATTTCAACAGGGCTGGTAATAGAGATCCAAGTTCCCTTTGTTACGACAGAAAAAACCCCACAGTAAACTACAAAGATCCCTTGTCCTCTAAATGCTACATTACATTTACTTTAGATACAACTGTAAACTAGTTGTCTTAGGTCAAACTGCGGCTGAAGTTAACCGTCGATGTACTTTGTGTCGACTGTGTGACTGTTGCGGATGGAGAATGGTCTCCAGGCCAGGGCTTGTGTTGTGGAGATTATCAGGGGGATCAAACACACGAGGTAGAACATGACGCTGTGCAGGCTCTCCGCGGCTCTGGAAGTAAGAAGAGAGCAGACGTGATTATAAAGGCTTCAGCATTATAATGAGTCAGTGTTATTTACACATGTATCTATCCATCTATTTTTCTTAATTATAAAATTATTTTTTTAATACTTGCGGCTTGCTCTCGGACCGGTTATATGTAAAGATTGAGAAAGTTGTACAGACAGACAAGCCGACTATTGTACAGACAAGATAGACAAGATAAACCAAACAGATAAGACCAAGACCTGTTTTGCAAGTCACAAACATAGCACAGAGTGGACATTCCGTTAAAAACGGTAACTCCCTTAGAAAGAGGAAATGACATATTCAGTAGGCTTTCTTGTGCAATATCTTTGTGTTCTTACTCTGGGTTGGAGGTCTTGGTGATAACCTTCAGGTCCTCATAGTTAAACTGGTTGAGGATGGTCACCACGAGCATAGGGGCGAGAGACTGGGCGGGTTTGGTGAACAAAGCATTGGTTCCAAACACCATAGACGAGAGAGGAGAGCTGCAGATGGGAGTGGGGAAAATAAATAATCTTTAGCAGTATATAATATACAGTATACATCATGTCAGATAGCAACAATGTCAATGGATGACCACAAACATTATTTGAACTTTACATTTGGGATTACAAGACTGGATTCTTTGAAAATTGCTGCATTGTTCCAATTAACATTATGAATGATGAGTTTCCATGTACGATCAAAACGTGTGCGCACACGCATCATTACCTGCGTTTATACTTCTGTAGGTCTGAGTCGATGATGTCAGCCAAAGGCAAGTTGAACACACTGAAGGCTGCCTGTATTAAAACCCTGTTGAGCATAAACAAATACATTGAGTACATAAAAAGATACACAGAGCAAAAACATAGCAGAAATACATGGATGAATACACATGATAGGCATATTGACAACCTACACACACATTGAGTACACATCAATTTGACTGTGGTCCAATTAAATGGGGCCTTAACAAAACATCTGTTGCCTCTATGTAAACTCATGGGAACAATCAGCACTAATTCAAAGTAAAGACGGGACTCCCGACTGTATAACAAGCGTTCTAACGACAATGTCCTACATGTTGACGGTGAGAAAGACTGCCAGGACGTAGTGGTGTTGGGGGCCGAGGGCCAGCATCACCATGGCCAT
The DNA here is from genome assembly GCF_964030765.1 of Micromesistius poutassou. Classification (NCBI taxonomy): domain Eukaryota; kingdom Metazoa; phylum Chordata; class Actinopteri; order Gadiformes; family Gadidae; genus Micromesistius; species Micromesistius poutassou. Next base: position 8,062,439 of record NC_140271.1, on the reverse strand, counting down.
GGCCGCCTCTACATAGAAGGTGTACAGAATCATCTTGTAGTACCCAAGATCAAGGAGCAGCTTCTGGCTGCTCAGCACTAGGATCTGGAGAGAAAAGAGGTAGTGTTAATTGATTTTACACACATGACAAAGAAATCAATGATCTCTTGAATGTGTCATTTCCCAGGACCACAAAAATCGAGAGAAGAGCTACGGAGATAATGAAACACAAACTCATCCCCAAATAGTAGTAGTGTTAATAAGATAATAGGCGGCAGTCCCAAGATTTTATCAGGGGTAACAGCTGAGTGCTGTTGGATTTTTGTGGGGTCCATGGCATGGATGCAACAAAATATCCATCCCACTGTCCAGTTTTTCCAAAGTTTCCCCAAACTCATTTGAGGTCAACTGATATGCATATTTGGTCAGAGACTCTTAATCTACAGATATGTGATGATCTGTTTTGATGCAAAACAATCCTGTATATAAAACAGTCCCCCAAATGATTCATGGCCACAATGGAAACAGCATTGTGCGATGTGCAAATATTTGCTGGGACATTGACATAATGGGCAGATGTTGATCGAGTGATAAGGAATGGTATGGAAGCAGAAGCAGAAGTACTTTGGAAGAAGTTGGGGGTCGCAGAGGTTACCTGTGGACATATGAATCCAGCGCCGTACATCACGCTCTTCGCCAGCGGCGGGAGCACATTTAGTGGAATGAGGTGCTCGGTGAATATCATGGTGAAGTTATTGAAAAACGCCAACATGAACACCTGGAAGAAGTTCATGAGCACAAACAGCTGAAAGTTGCGGTCGGACAGGATCTGGCATGTCATGGAGACCACCGAGGCGAACGAGAGAGCCGGTTGGCCAGATGCTTTGTCGTCACCAGGTTCTGTTGTCGACGACGACGGCGACGAGCCCTTGTTGTCAAAGCGGCTCTCGCTGTGGAAGCCGGTGTAGAGCATGCAGCCGCAGCTCAGCACCGCCACCACAACCGCAGCGCTCTGGAATGCCGAGTAGTCCTCCATGTTCCTGGAATAGAGGCCACAGAACAGCACGCTGGAGGAGCCAAACAGAGATGCCACCTGGGGTCAGACAGGAGAGGAGGATGGAAGATAGAAGAGGTGGATCCTTTGAATGATGTGGTTGTTCTCTCTTACAATCCAATAATCAACTATACATACATACATACATACATACATACATACATACATACATACATACAGTACATAGCGGGGCATGATAGTAGTGTGGCTAAGGTGTTTGGTGTGCTCCAATTAAAGATGCCTGCATCCATTCCTAATGACATGCATCTGAACTAAATGTCTGTTTCTTTGGATACAGTTCAATGTCTAATTATTAATTGGTATCCATGTATGTACAAATATGTCAAACATTTGTTAAGTTGTTCACCTGGTTGTACTTGATGAGTCTCAAGCGGCTCTGATGGTGGCCGGATATCTCGGCGAACAGGGCACATTGGGACAGCAGCACAAATGTCAGCATGCCGTCGAATGCACACAACGCCACCGTAAGATGCAGGCCACACATCCAGTCGCCAGGGCTGTACACTCGCCATGGATACCAGGCCAGCAGAAAGGCGAGGGAGTAGAGCGGGGCACCATACAGGATGGCGAGGCGGCGGCGTGAGCAGCATTGCACTCTGGCGTTGTCCTGGAGGTAACCGAAGAGAGGGTCGTTCACCGCGTTCCAGATCATGTACACGACCTGATGGACGACAGGAAGGAAATGAAAAAATAAAATAAATTAAATCGTGGCCAGGTCAAGCAGCATAAATCATCAATCAAAAAAGTGACAACAAAAACAGACAGGAAACATACGTAGTGCCCTTTATATATTCCCTTTAGGTCTTCCAGTCCACTGATTAGTTAGGAGTAAGATACAAAGGCTATGACCAAAAACTCTTTAGGGCCATATCCTTCAGGGTTGGTATATTGTTCTGAGCATAACATGTTTCCGTAAAAAACAACAACCTTGAAATGTTAGCCTATTAATAAAATACAGAGACAGTGATTTAGTTTATCCATGTATACCAGTTATATATTGTGCTGTATATTAAGGACACATTATTTTATTAATTATTATTATTTTAATGAACATACATAGCAAATAGCATATTCTTATATGAATATCATCCAGAGACATACTGATTTTGTTTGTCCTTTTAAACAAGTTATATATTATATACATTAAGGACAGGCTACACATCACAGCAAATATTCTAATTAAGAACATATGTTTACACGAATAAAATACAGAGACATACTTGTGACTGATGGAAGGCACCCTCTGATATTTTGTACTTATTGAGAAAGAGTTTGACATAGTAGAAGCTGAATATGCTGTTCATCATGCCAGCTCCGAGGGTCGTCATGGAGAAGGCCATGGCTGCAGGGTTGGCCCCGAGTTGTATCAGGTGTCGCATGACGTTAATTCCTCCGCCGTAGGTGCGCGCACCTGAGCGGGGTATCTCTGATGCCATGTTAGGTGGTTAAATGTCATACGTCCCGCACATTCATTGTAACCTATTAGTAAAGAATGTATACGTTACTATTTTGCACAGTTGATCTTTAAAAGCGTCACCATTGATTATTGAAAGATTTAACTGTGGATACAGCACTAGGCCTACCTAGATCTAGGCCTACCTGTGGATACATTTGCATAGTAGCGTTAAGTCCTGCATGGGATGCAGTCATTACGTTGCTAAAAAATCCCCCCTTCGCGTAACCGCTTTATTACTTTAACAGTTTGAAGTAATATAATCGATCATTTGCAACAGCGTTTTAGTGATTTTATTTACCTTTGTAGAAAATACTTTCACCAAATAATTCTTTGCAGATCCTGTTGAATGTATGCGGAAATGGGATGTGCACGGCTTCAAGTTGTCAACACAGATTCTATTGGACAAGGGAATATGTTGGCCCCGCCCAGTTATTATCAATTGGTCAATCATCGTTCTATCCTCGCTGACGTCAAATGGAGTTGAAATCCACTTCGGGTGTCTATCCTGTTTAAGCGTTTGTCTGCCACGTTGCGGGAGATGCCTGGAGATGTAGTATGCAGGCAACTACTTTCTTTGGGAAATGCTATACATAGCCTACAAATCTATATTTGTATGGCCACTAGTTTTATTATGGTCGGAGGCATCCTCGAAAGTTCTCTCCGAAAATGTTAACAGATATGATAGTAGAAGAAGAATTTGAGAAGGATGAAGAGCCTTGGTATGGAAGGCAGGACCTCGAACATGGTAAGGAACCTTGGGCGGTCGCGCCCTACAGCCAATTGTTATCATAATAACGGGTTGGAGTTATAACAATATACCATCTGATTGGTGTAGCAATTGATTCAATAGTCTACAAATGTCAACATTGTATCCTACCCGCTGCTCCTTTTGAAATGTCGTCTAAAGTTGCATGCCAGTAATGTTAAACATCATGCGTAATAATAATAATAATAATAATAATAATAATAATAATAATAATAATAGATATCTAACAATGAAAGATTTAATTACGTTGTAAACATTGAAATTTAGCATACTCTTGTGATAGTCACACTTTGTATTCATGAGAACTCACTGATGACCCGTGAGAGTTATCTTCTTCCCCCTCCCCCCATTTCCCCTAGGCAGTTATTTATCATGTTGGTACTATTGTTTTGACCGGTTGGCATTATGTTATTATAGAGTCATAGTGCTTTATTGACGATCGTTTGATCTCGTTCTCATGTTTTCTTATGAGAATTACATGAATTAATTATTTCTTACGTGTCTCCGTGTGTTTTCATAGATCTCCAATTGGCAGCCCAACTGGGCAAGACCTTACTGGACAGGAACCATGAGCTGGAACAATCTCTGCGTGAAATGTATGCAACCAACGGCGAACAGCTTCAGGAGATAGAGGTGACGAATACTGTCTTGTTGTTGTTGTTGTTGTTGTTGTTGTTGTTGTTGTTTTGGCAGCCTAGAGTGATGCCTAATCAACATTCAAAGGATCTGTTAACTTCTCTGGTCAACTCATATTAATAACCTTCATTTTTATACTGGCACCTGGCAGTTTGTTCTTCAACCTTGAACATGTATTTAAACCTACTTCACCACATTGTATTGGATGAAGAGTATTGCATTGAAAGATCCATGGTAGACTACCATTCTCTGTCATGGTAGCAATTCCTTTACGAATGATTCACTACCATAACAGAAAATGATAAAATATGTCTTTCAATGTCTATTTCTTTACCTTGTTAAGTTAAACGAGTAAAAAAGAGACATTAAACACAGAATGACATTCTGTGTTTGTCGCCAATCATGCCAGTTATTACTTGGCGCAAGAGAAGATTGCATAACCTTTTGTCTCGGGTGACCGAACAAACAACCATCTATAAATTACATGGTTAGCAAAGTCCTGAATATGAACCAATCTGTAGGGCTGTTATGCAAATCCACATTGCTCAAGCGTATTAATCCGTGTTCTAGCTTGTGGTTTACCATAAGAGGATAGAGCTGAAACCTATGTGTACGCCTTCTAACCAGTTTCCATTAGTAGCATGCAAACTACGTGCAACAGTCATAATTAACCATTATTTATTTTCATTCATTGTGCAGTCTCTACAGCCTATTTCGGACTATTAATCTCTTGGTTGCAAGACAAGCCATTCGTCATAGTGTCATAGAGATAATAGCCTTAATATGCAGAAAGTGGGCCGGTGGCTTCAGGAGAGATTGAGTTTAATAGGATTATCTACAACAGTCTGACCCCTATCTAGCATTCAGCCTTAACCTATACTGTAAAGGTCAGAATAAGTGCCTACCCTTGCTGATACACACACCTAGATGGCTGCCAATCATTGGTTTAAATTTAGTTTTGTAGCTCTTTAGACTACTGGACTAGTTTATGAAATAGTCATCATTTTGAGGGACTTGACTTGACCTATTTTAAGTCATCTCTCTCACATTTTTCACCTGCTTACAACATCACTGTGGTGACGTTGTTTAGGATTACGCTTTTCCCCAGTTCTACCGATCTACATTAAAGTCCCTTTATATTGAGAATGTTATTTTTACCAACATCCAACTTTTTTCCATCGTAAACCTCAGCTTCAACTTCTGAAGTTTCTGAATTTCACATTTGTACTATTAACTTTGAATATGAACTTGATGCCTCCATTTCTCATGCAGCTAATTTTATCACACGTAATATTACGTTAATACTTTTTCATTTTAATATTAATTTCGAGAGAGGACTTATAAAGCTACGGATAAAATCTTCCCATTGGGAAAAATCGATCATATGATCATATGTGATTCACTGTGGTTGGATGTTAAATACTAATATTTAACATCCAATACTACAAATCTACTACAAAGCTTATCAAGAGTATCAAGCAGAGCTATAGGGTGAACTACAGTACTTCTGAAGAGCCTTTGTAGGCTAGGCCATAAAGTGGTTGAAATGCTACACCCATGTACATTCACAACCCTATAGTCCATAATGCCCCAGCATTAAAGACCAAACAACTCCATATTTTTTGCAGTTAACAAACTACATTTGTTGAGTTTAAAATTGATTGGTACCGATATCAGATTTTTATAGACTGTGGAGCACTTTGCAACCTGCTTATAAAGGACCGCTAAACTTGATGACTGAACTTATTTACTCCTCTCTTCTCCCCTATGGGCGTGAGAATTTGGCATCAACACCTGATTTTGGTTTTGTGGTGCACTTCGTAACCTACTTAAAAAGGAACTCTCCCCCTCCGACAGTACCTGAGTAAGCAGGTGGAGCTCCTGCGCCAGACGAACGAACAGCATGCTAAGGTGTACGAGCAGCTGGACCTCGTGGCCAGGGACCTTGAGCACAGCAACCAGAGGCTGGTGACAGACAACCGCCTGGCCCAGCACAGGATCAACAGGTCTGGATCAAAACCTGGCATGGTGCAGCCCTGTGTTTACCTCAAACAGTGTTTCCCTCAGCACTGTATGGTTACGGCATTAACAACACTAGGGCCCCGCCTTGACTACCAATGTATTGAAAAATTAATATATATATATACGTATATATATATTTATTTTTTTATTTTTTATTATTACTATGCATAAACAAAGTACAAAACTCACAAAAAGAAAGAAAACGTACTTCCATCAGGTACAAAAAATATAGATAAATAATGCATTGGTAATATTTGATATTTGCTTTTTGAATGGAATTGAAACGGCAGCATCTGATGGTTGTATATACAGCCACGCAGGATAGCATGCGCGAATGCTTCTTGTCAGCTGTGCCACAATTAAGAAGATCTATTTGTATTCAAATAAACAGTTGTTTATTTCATTAGTGTGGATTGGCATCTTTGAGCAAAATACCCCAAAAATGTTCACAAAGATTTTTGCAGAGCCTCCTTACTCTGGGCAGCGACCACCTTAACTAAGACATTTCCTTGGGGAAACACTGCCTCATAGTAACTATTTAAACCTGCACTATGGACGTTTTTTTCTATTGGCTTCCTTTAGTGCACTGAGTTTAAGCTACTTATATAGCTCTTCAATTTTAGTGATGTCTTTTGTTACACAGATGTGTATTGTCTTTTGATACGCAGGTTTATTCATTTGTGTTTGTAGAGATGTTCATTTTCAATTGGATTGTCTATATTAAAGTCCTAATTGTGTCATTATTAATAGCGTGCCGATGTGTGCGCTGCCATAATGAATACAAATAAAATTATGCTTTAGAAGATTACCATTCTACCGATCTACCATTCTACTCATGTATTTACTCTTCAATTAAATTCAATACACTACAAAATGCATTGCAAGTATGTTGTGCTTCGAGATCCTCAAGCGCTAACTGCATACCACCACCACTGCTGTTGTTTCAGCCTCACTGACACGGTAGAAGGGCTCCAGGGCCACATGGAGGACCTGCACACCCAGATGGAGGAGCTGCAGGCGGCCCAGGTCGAGCGCGCCAAGAGGCAGTTGGCCGACCCCAGACGCACCCTAGGGGCCCAGAGTGTGTCCTGTCTGAAGGAGCTGTACAACCTGCACCAAGAGAGGTGTGTGTGTGTGTGTGTGTGTGTGTGTGTGTGTGTGTGTGTGTGTGTGTGTGTGTGTGTGTGTGTGTGTGTGTGTGTGTGTGTGTGTGTGTGTGTGTGTGTGTGTGTGTGTGTGTGTGTTCAGATCAGGTATGAGTGCAAGTATCAGGGTAAAAAGGAACTATTCTCAGGAAGGAAGTTAAAACAATGTGAAGCGATTACCCCAGGAAGTTTATTTCAGTTGTGAGCGTTTCATACTGGAGCACTGGATTCTTCTATGTAAACAGAGTTCTGTTTATCCCTGCCTACTAACACAGAGCCACTTAGTCCTACCCAAGGCCTTTGGATAATCCTCAGAGTGAATGCTTGCGTAACAACAATAACTACGTTCTTCAAAATGTAAAACACACATTCTTGTACAAAAATGTGTGTTTTACATTTTGTTACATAACTTTAAGGTTAGGTTCTATATATATTCTAATCTTCACAGTTTTCATAGAAAAAGATTCTTGAGCTTGTCATGTATATGTTATTTGACCTGTACACTGACTATAGGATATTCAAAAGGCTGCAAACACCCATATATTAATTTATCAAGCTAAAATTATACAGAAATGGAATGAATATAATATCATTATTTGTATTGTATTTCCGCTCTACAAATAATACCAATGTAATGGCTGTCATCTGTCATCACATGCCACCAATGACATCAAATAAACTGCATCTGCAGCCCGGTTGTTCCATCCCAAATAGTTTCATCGTGGAGGTCTGATTCTAGCTCTTTTTACATCTATGCAGATCCAGGTCCAACAGTGAGTGGCACTCCGATTGGCCCTGGTCCTCCCCCTCTCCACCACCATGGAGAAGGGACTCTCTGTTGGACGCGGACCCCGGGGTGGAGCGGGCCGCGCTGCAGCGCTCCATCCAGACCCTGAAGAGCCAGATGAGTGCGGAGCGGAGCCGGCGAGAGGCGGCCGAGCGGGAGACGGAGGTGACCGCCGGGGAGAAGGGGGCGCTGGAGGAGCAGCTGGCCCAGCTGGAGGGCTGCCAGGCCAGGCAGGTGGAGCTGGAGGCAGAGGTGGAGGAGATGCGACTGCTGTGGAGGTCGGAACGCGCATGCAGGTGAGGACTTCCAGGGATGTGTATGTGTCACAAGGATGGGGTGGGTTAGTGATGAGGATGATTAATCTTGTTGTTGGCGTGAGAATCGTAGAATCAACTTCCCAAGCAAACGTTTTCTTTTACTTTATTTATGGTAACCATCTTGTCTCTCTGCAGTGCCCGCCTCCTGCCAGACACGGTCTTCTTCTCCTTGGTGGAGGACAAGCCCAGCCAGGGGAGGAATGATGACGGGGAGGTGCAGGAGGAGGAGAAAGCGAGAGAGAAGGAGGAGGATCAGGAGAAGGAGTTGCAGCGAGCCAAGCTAGGTCGTCCGAGGTGCAGCAGTGACAGCTTCCTGAGCGGAGCGCTGGCGGAGGAGCTTCGCCGTAGACACGACCAGATGTGTATCCGGCGGGCGGAGGCTGTGAAGCAGAGGGGCGTGTCTCTGCTGAACGAGGTGGACGCCCAGTACAGTGCTCTGCAGGTATACTCATACTGGGGTTGTTTAAGCCAATACCAGTGTTTTCTCACCTCATAGTGGTGTCGTCTCACCGCATACTGGGGTTGTTTAACCCCATACCAGTGTTTTTATCACTACATACTGGTGTTGTCTAGCCTCATACCGGTGTTGTCTGACCTCATACTGGTCTTGTCTAGTCTCATACTGGTGTTGTCTCACCTCATAGTGGTGTCTAACTGCATGCTGGTTTTGTCTATTCTCATACTTGTGTTGTCTCAACGCATACTGGTGTTATCTTACCTCATACTTGTGTTGTCTAACCCCAAACTTGCTGCCATAAACCTTCATGCAGTCGAGAAGATGGGGTGGTTCATATTTTACCTGCAAGAAGAAAAGACTGAAAAAGTCAATCAGTGATTTTATCATTAGTTACACATGATTTCAAATAATCCTTAACAAAAGTCGTGAAGTGACAAAGCTATATTGCCGAGGTTTAATAACTAAGCAGTGTTGATCCGTTATTTCTTTTATCATTATTGTGATCCTTATATCCTTATAACATTCCCTAACCAACATATACTTTGTATACTTTATCAATGCAGTATACTGTTACTGCATGAAAGCAACCTAACAATAACCAGGAGTCATAAGTTAGGAAGCTGCTCGATATATATTTGATTCACATTTAGCATCACATAATGTGTTTCCTAGGTGAAGTATGAGGAGCTCCTGCAGCGATGCCAGCAGGGGGGCTCGCTGGGGATGCTCAGCCACAAGGCGATGCAGACGCCACAGGTGGGGGGCCCCGGGGCCTGCCATCCTCCCCCAGACCTCCCTCCATCAGGGCAAGCTATCGTTCCGGAGAACGGCCCGCCAGCTGAGTACAAGGTCCTCTTCGCAGAGATCTTCTCCCGAATCCAGAAGACCAAGGAGGACCTGAGTGAGAACCACCGGAGGGCCCCAGCTGAAGGGCCCTGCCCTCGTCCTCTGTTCTGATGGACGGCTCCTCGAACGCACGATTCTCGTACACGTTTCAGGGGGACTCGCCACTTTTTACTGTTGTAAAAAGTGTTTTGGTTAAAGGATAACATGCAGTGTCCATTGTTTCAGAGATCTCCCAAAAATGTCCCCCAAGCACCGATTGTACTGTGTATGTAGATATGCACATCATCCATGTTGATGGATGTGAGATGTTGGGCAATCCTTCCATTCTACCATTTTATATAGTGTTTTTTTGGCACACACTTGAAATGATCCTTGAATATTGATCCATGCTGTCTCCTCAGATGGTAAACACCTCAATTGTTTAGGTCATCCCATACTTCCTTCCACCAGATATGTATTATTAGCAATATTGAATCAATGCATTGATAGAGGGGAGTTGAGCAGTATTTTTTAGTTCTGCAAAAGCTTGAAATTCCTCTTACGGTAGGAATTTAAAATCGATAAGTATTATATTCCAGTATTTGAGCTTATGCTGCATAGTTCAATGAACAGTGTATCAAGGCCACTTGTTCACGTTGATGCTTATTACATGCAGGTTTTTTCATAATGAAAACCATAATACCATAGACTGGAATGAATAGAGGGCTTTGTACAGTTAAGAGTTTGGACTACTGAAGTGGTTGGGTAACTATCAAAGGGAGACTAGTGGTCTCTTTTTCTCAGCAATACAAGTAACAAGTGTTAGAATGCATTGGCTGACAAACGATTTCTTAATTGGTCACAAGGTGGATTTGATAACAGAAATACTAACTCTTGATTGTTCTATTTGTTTTGACACTGTATGCTATAGTTATTGCATCTTCCAAAAATATATAGTCCAGTGCCAATAGATACTACTTTTTTTTTTTAAATTGTCAAACTATTTATTTATTGTTTTCGATGATTTTATTGACTTTTCAAGATGTCACTGTGTACCTGATCTTTAATGTGATTATTATTTCTCAATACAGACTTCAAAATACTTTGAAGCTCTAAATTTGACCAATACTAAATAGCTTTCAGTTGTATTTATTGATATTCGGCAATAAGTAATTCTTTAATTCCTTATGTGTCTTACAGTCACTCCTAACAAATTAAATTATTGTTTTTTCAACAGCGTTTTATTCTCAAATGTTTAGAGGCCAATTAGTAATAAAAAATTGTAACTAAATAAAGTATATTTTTGTATGATTATTGTTCATAAGACTAACACTACTGTAATTATCCCTACCTGGTGGGATAAACATTGAATCGACACCCTAAATCAATTTATTTATCTTTTATCTCAAATAAATCTTATATATCATAGATAAGTGTTGCTGTACTTTGGCATTGGTTGTATCTATTCGGAAATGCTATTTATACTTCTTTTTTTATTAATAACCTATGCACTTTCAATTTAGTAGGATTATGGCATCCTGTGGTAGGTGCTTCAGAAAATGCTGTAAGCTTTTCTAGTATTTACTGTCGACTAAGTTTAGAGATTGTTATTGCTGGTGATCAGTATTTTAACATGCATTTTGTGCAGTAGCCTATAACTGCGTAAATAACTTTGTTGTTGGGCTTGATGTGGCTGAAGGTATTGCTGCTTCTAAGGTACTGTTCAATAATTAAAGCGCTTATATGCAAACGCCTCTACCTTTTTCGTTTGTCCCTCAGTGTAGAAATACAGTAAGTTTAATAAAGACATTGACATATTAACAATAATGTGTCGTTTTGATTCACAATTTCTTATAAATAATGTACTCTTTTTAACGTAGAAAACACTTAAATAGGCACCAAACAGTGCTTCATTATGATAATTTTGTCAAAGTTTCCTAATTGTAATTCAACAGATTGAATTTCATCTGGGCAAAAGTATTGTTTGGTACTGTACTGTGCACACACACCTCATCATCAAGCTTTCTCAGTATCTCCTTCAGGTCCTTGCCAAACTCTGTTTTTCGGGAGCGGTACAAACTCAGCAGTAGGGGCGCATATTTTTCTACAGCAGCTCTGAATATTCCGAGTAGATCTTTGTTTGTAATACAGAAAAACTCCTCACAAATCTGTAAAATGCAGGAAAAAACAAATATGTACAGAGGAATAGTCTGTAAATTGGGAGAATTTGTAACCGGTCAAAAATTGTCTATAGCCATTATCATTTTTAAAAGCATTTACAGCCTCTCCAGGTTGTAGTGGGTGCCTGCTTGCGTGAATGAACGTGCGTGCACGTGTGTTCGTGCGTGTGTGTATTACGAGCATATGCGATTTCAAAGTGACAAACAAAAACTCAAAGCCGATGCATGCATCCAAACTATTAATTCAAAACCAAATCCAAAAAAAAAAAAAAATCAAAAACAGCGTTGCTTATTCGCTTCAAACACTTTTTTTTTTTTTTTTTTTTGAGAATTAATACGGCGCGGTAAAGTATTTAAAGCGAATAAGGGACGCTGTTTTTGTTGTTTATTTGGTTTTGAACGAAGTTTTGGACGCATGCATCGGCTTTGAGTTTGTTACTTTGAAATCGCGCACACACACACACACGCACACGCTACAACCAGCCCGAGTGATGCCGCAGCGCGTTGACTAGTCCGTCCTGAGGCGTCCATAGGCTTTATGGTTTGTGTGTTTGAAAGCCGTGACACTCCTTTACCAGTTGGCCTGAAATACTCGACTTGATTCGGAGCACTCACCTGCCTCAGCCATTTTTCATATCAAAGCAGTGAAGGCGGGGGGGGGGGGAAGAGAGAAAGAGGATAGCAGATTAAGCAGCAGGGCGCGCACAGCGCAGACTTGTGCGGAGGTGAATTTACAGTGAGCCGTTCGGAGAACAAAAATAAATAGGCGGTCGACTGACCGCGGCACTAGTCTCAATGTGCTACGACCAACAACTCCAAGGACCGAGCTGGTGGTCTGATCACGTGCCAAGTGCATGATGCCTGTAGTGCTAAGGCGAACTCACCGACGAGAAACTGTGTCAATTTCCAATGGATAGTATAGGTATAGGATAGGTTCCGCCGCCGGCCATAGGCCCGGTCAGGAATCTAGCTAAGATCTGCTAAGATCTGAATGGCCCGGTGGTTGGGGACCGCTGGTGTAGCCTATCTATGGGCAATTAAAATGCATGAAAAGGCCATGCTGTATGGATAACGCGAACACATTGGGTACCTACATCTAATAGAAAAGTATTCATCGAACCGCAGGCCTTGACTAGGCTAGTCTATGTTATGATATTTTAGTCCAGGAAAGGCCGCCGAGACAGGATCGCTTTTAACTCACTTTATTTGGTTAAGGTTTTGGTCTATTGTCTATCGTCTATGAAACAAAAGGAGAGGAATGGTATATAACACGCGCGGAGCGTATCTCTAAGCTTGGCATCTAGGATACGCCGCCGAGATATTCTGCCCGCCTCTGTTCAGCTGTTGCTTTTTATAAACAGGTAAAAGTAAACTTCTTCTACGGCTCTAAAAACTTGCTCACTTCGGATGCGTCCTTCGAAGGATGCAGCCTTCGTAGACCGCGAAGGCTGCATCGAAGGCCGAACGAGCGTTGTGGAATGGGACGGTCTAGCCTACGGAGCATTTCCGGATTGCGCAACCAGCCGTTAACGTGCTTTACCTTGCGTGACCACGCGCCGCTCCTGTCTCCTAGCAACCCTGACAGCTGCGGTTCAAACCGGACAGTGGAGGAGATATATGGAGCCAGAAATTATCATTTTATTGGTTATGTTTTATCTTTTATTGGAGGAGTGGGAGAAGATTCACCGCCGGAGCCGGCGGGTGAAGAGGAAGAGAGGACGTTGGCTTAACGTTAATTAGTTTAACGTTATATGTCTAGCGTTAATGTAATTGAACTTTGACAATAAAGTTACATATTTAAAATGGTCCCAACCTTACTTTTATATAAAAAAATGTTTTACGTAGTTTTGTCATTAAATATGTATTCGCTGCAGCTGCTGCTTCCGCTCTCTCCGCGCCATTTCTGAAAAAATATCCAACGCGCAATGAATGTTGGGATACGTGGGGCCGTGAAGGATGCATCCGATGCGTCCTTCAAATCCGGGAAACGAAGGCTGCATATCTCGGCCGCATTCGAAGGACCCTTCGAAATGGGACAGCACTTGACGCGCCGCTGTGACGTATGCGGTCTTCAAATGCGTCCTTCGAAGGATGCAACCCCTGAATTGGGACACGGCCTTCCTCTGTGTGCCCGTTGCTGCCCCTATGTGTAAATGTTGTAACTTTGTTAAATGTGTTCAGTACTGCCCTCTGAGGTTGTGTTAGAGTATTACTGCCTAATTTGTTAAATGTGCTCAGTACTGCCCTCTGAGGTTGTGTGAGAGTATCACTGCCTAATTTGTCAAATGTGCTCAGTGCTGCCCTCTGGCGATTGTGAGGGGAAATTACCTCTAAACTATGCTCGGTGCTGCTTTATGTGGCTATGTGAGAGTATTACAGCTAAAATGTATCACAAGGGAATATTACAACTAAAATATGTCACATCTACATAAAAAAGAGTTCTAATTAAACAACTTGCGATACGAGAGTCCATGGTTGCACAACGATAATAACAAATTAAGTGAACAAATGAATGATATAGTTGGTTGCATGGTTGAAACTTTTGAACAACTCTTTAATAAGGTGACCAGATTTCTGAGACAAAATCTGGAGACATTTTGGGTTCAGCGGTGTAAAAACCTCCAAACATGTAGTGTTTTTGTCATATGTAACCGGGTGGTTATTGGCTGTATAAATGTATATATTGTATTTCCCTTCTGTGTCTTTTAGTTATGTTGCAGCAGGTCTGGCGATTGCAGCAGGTGTGTGTCACGCCCCTTACCGGCACCTGTAGTGCAGCCGCGTCATGGGCTGCTAATGCAGACCTGTTCATATAGTCCCGTGGTTGTTCAGTCTCTCTCCTCTGCCAAGTATGTGCCATGTGTTCGCTCTCTAGGTTGGCGTGTATGCCGTGATGGTGTGTGTGTGTGTGTGTCCCCTTCCGGTTAGCCACCGCTAGCTTCTGACGGCTTCATTATTTATTGGTGCAGGCTACAGCCCGCCATGCAGCCTGCCTGGCGTTAGGTTGCTGTTGTTGCCCTGCCTTGCCTCTTGCCTTTATCTCCACGTTTTGTTTCTTTTTGTTGCCTTGCTCATAGTTGCTCTGCCCTCGTCAGTTAGACGCTCGTTTTAAAGTAGTGTACTGTAGTTTAAGACTGACTGACCGCGACTCCTTAGTGGGGGGGTGGGAAGTAGCACAGCTTTGAGGACCTGCAAAAGTTATGCATGTAGCATTATGGGTTTTGTTTTCTTTTGTGTTGATTTGAGTTTGTTTGATATTTTGTTTGGTTTCTTTTCTTTGTTTGCTGTGCAGGACCTCAGCTTAGTTATCTCCTCAGTCTCAACTTAAGCTGAGTCTGTGGTACAGATTAATATTGTGCTCTTTGGAAATAAAAATAACTATAATTGTTTTTACAGAAGATAAGTAACTTAAATAAATTAATGTTCCCATTTGTGACTAAATAAAACTTGTTAAACTTTCTATAAACCGTGCCTGTATTCATTTGTGTACCGACCTGTGCTCTGAGAAAGTAAAGTTTGAAAAAGAGTAAATTCTTTAGGTGCAAGTCCTAAAGTGGCGTTGTTGGTGTAACTCCCTAGATCATCCTTTCGTTTATCGCCCCCACCACACATAGAAAAACTAAAACGGGGACACTGCCCTTACCATTCACAAAGCAGTTTCTCTCACTCTAAATCCAAAATTGCAAAGGAATTGATTAATAATTATGTTTTTTTTAAGTAGTAAATTCTAGCTGAGATCAAGAACATCCTTAAAATCACTTAATCACTTAATTTAATACAATGGTCTTTACAAAAACCAACACACACACACACACACACACACACACACACCTCCCCCAAGCACACACAGAATTGCTACAGTTGGGACACAACATGCAAAACAGCTGTGTCTGTCAGACAAACAGATCTGTGATCATACACACACATCGTAGATAATACACATCAATTCAACATTAAATAACATATACAGCATGATAAATAGTAACACTTACAAGAACACCTTTGGTTTGCCAATCGTATTCAATCAATGATATTCCTGCTGTGTTTACACCATAGCTGGCTGAATAGATGCACGAATGCCATGAAAGTACGGCGTAGGTAGGCTACCTGTAGCCTCTCGCGAAGGGAAGAAGATAGTTCTACTGCGCAGCTATTATATGTGCATTCTAGAGGGGCTTGTTCTGGCTGCATTAGCTTGTGGCTGTGCGAGCAGTAGATACGGTGCGCACATGTCTTTTGGTCAACATTTTAGTTTTTTCATTTTTTCCTTTATTACAATTTCGGATCTTTCAGTCACAATGAAAACCGGGGACATTTCCGGGGACAGCATTTCCGTCTGGTCACCCTATGTTAATATGAATAGCCTACTAATGATTAACTAAGTAATACAATTTAATATACTCAATTAAAACAGAAATTTAATATTAATTACAGTTAATACTACAACTTATATAAAATAATGATTAGCTCAAACTATATTATTATTTCGATTTGCGCTAATATTAGTTAAACCGCTATATAGTATATAGCTATATGTTTAATTTTAAAAATCCTCAACATCGCCGTGTTGTGGTAGCGTGGCCGAGTGGTCTAAGGCGCTGGATTTAGGCTCCAGTCATTTCGATGGCGTGGGTTCGAATCCCACCGCTGCCAGATTTTTTCAGGACACAAAATTAACATCGTCGAATAGAAAATTGGACAAAACGTCATTAACCGATAACCATTATATAATAACTCCCACAATCAACCGGCATTGGAAGGAAGCTTATATCTCTCTAACACACTATACTGAACAGCTGATTGTAGATTGTATATCATACCATACTATGCTAATAAAAAAAAAAAAAATCATAATAGCTTTACCAAAATACATTTTCTATGACATATACGTATACCTTGCATTCTGTACAATATCATTTTTTCTACATTGAAGCTCCCAGATTAAGATAATCCTGAGGTTTTGTTATTTAATTTTGGGTACATGAGACATATGCAAATATCACTATTGAATTATATTATACATTGTTTATCACTGTTGCACGCATATCACATAAAAAAAACACATAGCGAGTGAAGCATTCAAAATATAGCATTTAATATGTTTATTGATATTAATATTTTATTACTGTTATCGGCATAGCATTTTCACTTAAAAATATTCAAATTCAAGCAAATCCATATAGATTTATAAATGGTTTCAATCATATTGAAACATGCATCAATAACAACATCAGAACAAGCCATGATTTTGAGATGCAAAGGCCCAATCTGATCACAACAAATCACAAACAGCAGCTCATCATTCCAAAAGATGAAGTCAACATACTGCCACTGACATCAAGTCCTTCTACCTACTCCCTGAAATAAATGGACACTAAATAACGGATCCCTCCTGCCGCAACTCCAAATGTAATGAATCCCCTTATTCGGCATGTTAAATTCAAATGGATTACACTGATGCCATGTTTCCTCTATAGAGAGACATATGTTGGCCATTGAACATGTTGTATTTATCGATTGGTGTTGGTGGTTGTCATTGCTACAGTAGAATCAGCACCAAGCTGAGACCCAACATGAGGAGGAGGAGGACGAAGGTGTGAGATGAGGCGGGGAACATCCAGCGGAGGCTGAGGCCCCAGGGGTCGGAGGTCAGCGTCTGGGACCTGACGTAGTGCTCCACGGACTCCACCAGGTCATGCTGCTTGGGGCAGAAGCCCAGCTCTCTGCGGGCCTTGTCGATCTTGAAGGTGTGGCTCACAGCGACGTTCCTCACCTGGCATCAGGTGAGATATTTGGACCTGGATTAGCTGAGGGATATCAGGTGCCACAATTCGTGCTGAAAACATGGATTAACTCGATCGATTCGATCGATTTTTAGATTGTCCATTCGCAGGTAGTAAGTCATTTAAATTTTGATTGATTGATTGATTGATTGTTTTAGATAATTGTTTAAAAAAATCACACATTTTTTTAAAGCTTCAGTTTTTTTCTTTACTTTGGTTTCGAGGATGAGTAGTTGTTGTTCTTAACTGCATAAAAGGCAGTAACACAATGAAAGACTAATATAGATCGATTAATCTAAAGAGAATAATTGTTAGTTGCAGCCCTGGTCCCATTTATCAATCAAACCTCCCATTGACAATAGAGATTGGTCATTTTGGACCAAAATAATTACCTAAGAATGTTACCCTTTACATGCATTTCAACGTCTTCAACCCTTACATCATAAAAGGGTTATTTAATCTTTAGCACTAAATAATTCTAGACAACAAAAGACCCCTCTACAAGCACATACCACCTTCAATTTCATTAATTTAATGAATTTGTAATCCATGGGCCTTCAGCTCAGAAATGCCCTCACGTCACCTTGCAGCATCTCCGTCGTCAGGCCTTGTATCTCCTTACTGTCTCAGGATTGGGTGACTGAATGGAAAGTTAACATACTGGCGGAAGCCTGTGGACAGGCCAGACACTCAAGGACACAGGTAACGCTGGGGCGGGACATTGGCCTGTCTGACTGGCTTGGGCATATGTTACCCACCTTCTGTCCTGTCTGTCTTAGATTTACTAGTTTGTTTGCCCTTCCGGGGAGACGAGCATAAGTTCGAGCCTGAATTCAAATTTGGCAGATAAAGTCGGTTGCACGCCAAAGTTGTTGAAGTCCCTTCGTGTCCGTACACAAGCTTCCCGTTGTGGCCCAAGCAAGTTTATATTTTATTCATGGGGCAAACAGTGATATCCTAGCAAACAGCCAGGAGATGTCTTAGAGAACGCATTGCACATGGTTCAGACCAGCAGTCCCAGCTATAGTTTCCCAACTCATCACACATTCATGAAGCCCTCCGAGGATCTATCGCCAACCGGGTCCCTTTAATATGGCCTTGTTAGGGTGTTTAGAAATGTTACCGTTAATGTTCTAGTCAAGCTACACTACAGGCGTGTCATACCACCCCTCTCCCGATACCTCATGTATCTGTATCTCCATGATGGCTAGGAAAGGCAGTATTTCATTTGCTGAGACCAACAAACCACCACCAAACAATCATAAACAGTTACTCCCTATCTATCCATAGTTTAATTGGGTTTAGAATTCTGCATAATTAATGGATAAGGGGGGAGAGTCTGGCCTTTGGAAGAGGAAAGCTGTGAGACTGAGGGTAACGCTCCGATCAGTATTTTTGGGCCCGATATCCGATTACCGATCACCAAAACCGTGATCTGCCGATTGCTCATCACTGCCAATCACAGAATGGCAGGGGAATGGGAATCTTCCATATCTTTTCTCTATAATCTGGATAGGTGGCAAGCACCAGTTTCTGTTCCAATAGACTCTTTATTTTTTCTCTTTGGATCCCCCATGACTGAAACATCAAAGCCTCCGCAGAATGTGATATGTCACAGTGTTTCCCACAGACCAGGTAGCAATGTGTGGCGGATTTGTTGACGGGGGGGGGGGCATTATCGTTAATAGAAAATGCGGATCATTTTCTTTCTCGTGTGTCTCGTTTTTCGCCCGTGCCTAAAACCGCCACTGCTTAAAATGCTAAAGCCCAGTTCAGACCAAAGATTAGCGACGCAACTGCTTGCAACTCGCAACTCCTTGCGACTCCTTGCGACGAGACGGGCTGAGACGTTCTAAAAACTGGGCAGTTCACACTGCTGCACCGGGCGGCGATTAGTTTTATTTTGGTTGAGAGTAGGCTAGAGTTGCTGTGTTTCGCCATTCTCCACTACTTCTGCATTGTAGTAATTCGCTGGAGCTTAGTTTGTTTAGATCCCGCTAGTTGGATACATTGCATTCTTTCGTAGTGGCGACTTCTCGACTGCAAGGGAAGCTCGGCTTCACCTAAAATTTCGAAAATTAAATGGTCAGATATATACTGTTGTTAACATTTCATTGATTAAAAATGTGTTAGAACACGTCCATCTCGAAGACGAGTCCGTTCAGAATCAGCTGCTTATCGCAGGTCGACTGACTCGATTTCCTTCTCATACACTTACGTGTTGAATTTGCGTGTGTTTAGACAGATGGGCGTGCACACACACACGCGCACCAAGCATCACCCGCATTCATTCATTCTTTTAAACACTCACTCGCGGTAAAACTAGCCTATGTTTTCTCACGATCAAATACTCTTCAATCCTAAAAGTAATGGGCTTGTACACGATGTCTGGGTCAAGAACATATGTGTTTGCTGTACGGTGTTTGCAGATGCATTGATTTAAAAGTAGGCCTACAACTTACCGCTGTATCAGCTGTTCTTTCCCAAATCATTTAACCAATCATTTACCCTAAAACTGGAATATACTTTGCTCGAATGTATTATTGTTATTATTATTTTAACGCATGGCATAGCCTACTATACTTCATTCATGTTCATTCATGCAGCCCTATGGAAAAAAAAATATTTCCACAATCCACACGCTATTTCTATGCAGTTTCACACGTATGCATAATCTTTGACATCATAAT
Organism: Micromesistius poutassou; assembly: GCF_964030765.1. Lineage (NCBI taxonomy): Eukaryota > Metazoa > Chordata > Actinopteri > Gadiformes > Gadidae > Micromesistius > Micromesistius poutassou. The sequence goes on along the minus strand of NC_140271.1, from coordinate 8,042,321 downwards.
ATTTAACATGCAAGTGTAGTGGTGCCTGGTTGCTGCGGGGGAAGATCAGCTTTGCGCCGGGTGCAAACTAGCAACGACACATGCGTCGGTGTAGAAAGTCAATTGCGCCGGGCGCAAGATAGGGCCCTTCTTCTGTTTGGCGCACATGGCTAATTTGCATACGCGCACAGGACTGTCGGAATGGGAACATGTCGGACTGGCAGCATTACGGGGGCGCGATTACGGGCTGGCGGAGTTACATTTAAAAAACGCGTTCAAGTAAAAAGAAAAAAGAAAAGCGGAATCAATTTGTTGGCGCTCGTTGTTCAATCTGTGGCGCAGCGCCACACATTGGCCTATGTGTGGGAAACACATATACGGTACTGAAATGTGCCTGCGCGCATACTGCTGTCATTACGTACTGAAATGTGCCTGGCCATACTGAGCTATGCAAGTTCTCAGTAAACGACACTGAACGTTAAACTGCCTAGTAGGAGACATTGCTCTTTGATTTCCTTATATTTTAAATAAAATGTTCAATCCAAAAAATAAATAAAAGAGTCGTGCAAGTAATTCACCTCAAGTGATCAGCTTTTTTGATCTGCGCTTTTGGGGTTCTCCGATCAAACTATTTTCAGCCAATATCAGCCGATCATGATCGGCCTCCGATCAATTGCAGCATCTCATCTAAACTCTTCAGTTCCACTCACACTCGTGCCCTCAGACACACATGCATGCATGCATGCACAGATGCACACAAAGATGTGCACATGTGGGCACCCATACCCACACAACTACACAGACACATGCACGCTAACACACACACACACACACACACACACACACACACACACACACACACACATGCATAGACAGACAGACACAGACACACATTGGTTTTGAATGAGTGTATTCACCTCATTTCTTGTGAAGAGAAGTGGGGTTTCAGCGATTGGTCTCAGAGCTATATGTAGGTATTCCAGTATGGTGGCTGAGAGGGGGGAAATACACATGTAAGTCTTACAGTTTTGCTAATAACAAAAGAATATATATAAAAAAAAAAAAATGAATTTACTAACTTAACACTTAACTAAAAAGACAATCAGACACACAGGCAAACAAACAAGGTCATCAAGAAAGCAGTTACCTATCCAATAGACCAGTGAAACTGGCAGGTGTACCATCGGCCTTCTGTGACCAAACATTTTATACTGCAACGACAACAGGGCAGATACATGTCATAAAACAAAATGACCACCCCTCAATACAACGAAACTGATAAGGTTTGATAGCAGCTTCATTGATTATGTATGGTGTTTGATCTCAAGCCAAAAGGTATTAAGTTGGATCATCAAGGTCAGCAGTCTGCATCCTGATATCCAACAGATCATGACCCACCTGTCCCTCAATGACCTGTGTCTGAATTCACTGTGAGCCACTTTGGTAAAAGCATCTTATCAATGACAAAATAGTAGGAGTGAATAGTTACTTACCAATGGATTAAGCCATTCAAACACATTGACTGACACTCCGTCGTTAATAAAATAGGCCTGGCCACTCTGAAAGAGGAAAAAAAAATCAAGTCCATTAAAAGTGGGAAATACAAACACACACACACACACAAACACAGCTCACTCCAACCTTGCATTCTTCTCAGGGTAATAGGCCTACATGTGTTACAAGCTATACCTATAAGTACGTCCAATGTTTACAATCATTATTATTTTAATAATATATATTTGAAATAAAAATGTCTTACAATCCTGCGGTGGATGGGTCACAAAAGTGTGGGACGAAAATAAAGATGAATTCATCCATTCATTCATCCATTCCTTCACACACATATATTTCCATAGTGTTTAATGTGTGGTCCAGTTGTACTTTTCTTTCTTTCAGGTTTTGGTCAGGCAGCTGAGGTGCATCAAGTCACTCACGGCTATGCCATGTTTCTGGGCTGTGAGAGCCTCAGCTGCCAGCACGTGCGCCATCACCAGGTTGTCCACATGCACCCAGTTCATTTTAGCCCGGGCCTCACCGAACTGGAAACCCATCAACCCACGCCTCAGGTTCTCCTGCAGAGAGTAGACGGAGGTGGAGGAGGATAATGTAGAGGTGGCTAGGGTGTTTGACTACCAGCCTAAAGGCATTGGTTTCGGTGCCCCCCCAATGTCCATGCAACCTACCCATAGTCAACCGCTGGACTCCTAACCCTGCTACATTAATGAGATGTATTTAAAATTCCCAGTAAGTCGCTTTGGAGGAAAGCGTCTCCTAAAAGGCTTAAGTCAAAACAGAGGAGAGGGAAGGGGGTAGAGATTGACAAGTCTTGGGTGGGTGGAGAGGTGGGGGTGTATGCATAAAAATAGGCCTGTCTGTACATTTTATTACAATACATGTCTGTATATTTTCCACAAAGAAGTCATTGGCCTCAAACAACAAAACACAAGCAGAACCGGGCTCCATCACGGTCCAAACCCTACACTCCTCAACCCCCCCCCCCAACCGCCCCCATCCATCCAGAAAACCAGAAAACAGACAGGGATGAAAGAACAGACAGCAACTGGATACCTGCCAACGTCTGATTAATAATGTACATTCTCCAGGCAGACCTACATTCTGCCACCACAGCCCATCGTCAACTGGGATGGAATAAGACATGAGTTGAAATGTGCCCTGTTGTTTTGTTGTTGTATATCTGTGTGGGTTCTTCACCATCATTCTGTGGAAGTGTCTCCTCTCTCCGGGCCCATAGATCCCAGAAGAACGCAAGGTGCAACTTCTTAAGCGACCTCCACCTGTGCTCAACATAAATGAGAAAAAAAATACAATTTAAGAACTGTTTTATTACCCGGAAATATGTGTTCTATCTACATTGGGAAACAGGAAGTTACATGTACACAGTCCTATCAGGGGTTCCCTGCAGAGACCAGGATAGGCTCCAGTATGAACAGAACTCTATTGCCAGGATTCAATCTAATTCCAGTCAAGTCCAGTATCAGCCACCTAAATGGTGGCTGATACTGGACTTTAGCCACCTAAAATGACCTAAGTCCCTCACCCCCTTGCCCTCAGTACTCCTCAGCAACTACACTCCCTTCCGAAATCTCTGTTCCTCCGACACCTGGACTGCTCACCATCCATATTATTTTTATGAATAAAAATAAGTTCAGTTGCTACCAGTGGATAATTTCCCAGATTATTCTGGGAAAGTGCCCACTTTCTTTAAAAGGAGTTTTGTTCCTTCTATCCTTGATCTCCATTGACAATCCTTTGTCAATGCAAAGGCATATTACATACAGGTACATTAACCATTGCTACAGCAACTTCCAGCAAATGGTACGAAGAACTAGTAATTTTACCATTGGAGTTTTTTTGTATTTTCAACCTAACAACTAACAAAACTGCAAACACATCTGTTCACTTAGGCACACACACAAACACACAAAAAAGGTGTAAAGAGGATTGTAAATCCATACATGCCAGGTGAAATCTATACAGCTCCGGAGAGGGTTTTATATAACCCTTTTAGTTATATCCAAGATCTATGTCACAAATCGTGTAATAATTAATGCAGCGTATTTAAATAATGCATGAATAGTATATCTTCAGCGGGCGAAGCTGGAACAGAAGACTGGTGTGTGTGCGTATATATAGCCGGACGAAACCCGGTCTACTGGTTTTTAGAATAATTGAATACATTAGCGAGACTAGTCAGTGAGTAGATATAGAGTTGCCACAACGAAAGGAAATAAAGGCTTAACAGCTGTTCTGTTTTGAAATCTATTAGCGCTGCAGCTGGGTAATGCATTGTAGCCCATGAATGAAGCACAGACCGCCAAAAAGTCAATTCATGTCCAGTCAAGCTTAGCTCTTTATCAGATGTAGGTTCTAAATGGGCTGCAGAAAGCACAAATTTAAATACGCTCTTAGTGAGTTGTATTTTTACACTGCACTAACCAAGTAACGGCTCACACAAACCTTGTGAGAAAATGAAATTTTTAAGGAAATGGACGCATGAAGTTTAGAGTGTAATTGGGGCCATTTGGGCGGTCAAAACATTCCAATAATAACATATTATAACACATAATTCAAAATGTTTCATCATGGTGGTTTCAAGCAGCCCAACCTTTTAGCCCGCATCCGTTGGCTGCGCGGACCATCTGGTCTGCAATAGATTTGGTTCTTGAGTAGTGGTCTAAATACTGAAATAGAAAGCATACTCACACGGTTTAGATGCATTATTTTGCCTAGCAGGCAAAGGCCGTGGCAGGCAAACCCATATATGTTGTATTGGGACTCACTCACTCACCATGTTCAGTGGGACGCAGGGACGCGACTCCTCATCCCCATCCTCGATGGGCTGGCCGGTGAAGGCCACATTGATGGTGCTCGTGTACACCAACCGAGAGATGCCTCGCTCCTTGCAAACTAGAAAACATGGAAAAGGAAATTAATAGGAGAAGGCAATGGTATTCGTATTTGTATGATTGTAATTGTGAAGCCACAAAGAGAGAAAATACAGCCAAGGATATGTATTGGTGTGATATGCATGATTCTGTGGCTACACGCTTTTACTTTGGTATCCCATCTGATGCTTTTACTGCACTCATGCATATTCTTCAAGGTTTCATTTTCACTTAATGTAAATATCAGTTTGATTGGTGAAGAAATGATCCCACAAGATTGTTGCAATGTATACTGAAACAATAAATGTGTAATAACAAAAATGTATTCATGTAAAATATATCATCATATGATGTGTGCTGAAAACATGATCGCTTTGGTCAGATTTCTTACCATTGATGATGTTGTTTGTACCACTGACGTTGATGGATTCAACAAGTTCCTTCCTCAGCTTTGTCAAAAGGAAAAAAAACAATCATAAGAAATCATAAAAACTCCACATCCATTCATATCCTGGAATAGTGAATTAACATTGCAACTCCTTCACCTGTTCTGGACCAGACATGCCGCATGAGGCTGTGTGGAAGACACACTCTACTCCTTCACACGCCCTGTAGAGCAATCCATAGTCCCGGATGTCCCCCTGGAAGTGACAAAACAAACATCCTAAAATTTAATACAGTCATGGTTATGGTTAATGGCCAACATGGGAAACCCCTTAATATAGGGAAAACCTGGCTAACAAATTCGTCTTGACACTGTCTACCATGACATGTGTCCACTCTGAGGGCTGGTGTTGTGGCTATATGGGTGATTGACACCGAGCCGAAAGATACTGGGTTTGATCCCCAATGAACGGCGCCTGTATCCTGTAGTCGTCCTTGAAGTCACTTTGGAATAAAAGCCTCCTATTAATGACTTTCTTTAGAACAGCAGGTTGTTTGTGGAGCGGTGGAGGTGAGGTTGTGAGGTGTATTAAGTGGCTCAAGGAACCTGGTGCATTAGCGACGATGGTCGTATAATTAAGGGGAGAGTCGTATACAAGACATGATCCCATTTGCTCAGTGGCCCGGGGTCTGGCCCTGGTAACCTGAATCAGGGCCCCACCCAACACACTTAGCACCTGCTGCTTGGGTTGGATCATTCACTTGAGCCTGGTGTTCACCAAGTTATTGGTCCACCTCACACACACACATGGATGTGAGCGCACACACACACACACACACACACACACACACACACACACACACACACACACAAAGACACACACCAGGACATGCACACACACACACACACACACACACACACACAGCTTGAACAAAGGCTACGTTTTAAACAGACACCAAAGCTATTCTAAGAAATACCTTAGTAGTAGCCTACATAAGTACAACCAATTCAATTCAATTCAACCAATCACAGCATACACAGCACATTTCCATAAAACATGCTATTTACACAGCCAATGGTCTATTACACATCAATAAAAGTTAGTTTGTATAGCATTGACAGAATTCTTCCAAACATAGTTAAATCCTATTTAATCGTGAAAAAATACAAACTGTTCTGAACAAATATTAGCTATAATAATATTGTTACGTTATATTTCATATTAACACAGGCCCGGTTCCAGAACAGAATGCCTTGGGGTGCATCTGAGATTATAGGGGGTGCACCAGTACTATAGTAAAACCAGCTACCCAGCTTCAGTTCAGACTTCGCTTTTTACACTAGGCCTTTCTACCAGTAGATAGACAAGCACTTCTGGGTAGTTGTACTGACATGTTGGGACAAAAACATTTACTGTGCTTAAAAGATGGTATCACATCATGTCTTGTGATGTGGAGAACATTTCAGCTGCAACGTTAGCTTATTGATATCCAAGCTTTGGATATGAGAATGAATTAATAATGGTTAAATTAAATCAAATTTGAAAAGGCTCAAGAGGTTCACATACTTTCAAGCAGCACTGTAGCCTTGTGAGACCAAATAATTTAACAACATAAACATAAAACATAAAACATGCTCTGTATTTATATAAGTGAACCACTAAATGTCACAAAATAATTTTACATTATCATTCACAAGATAATGCTTGAAATATATCACTTCATGTCTAATACATCTAGATTATATGGAACCTTTTGAATTAAATTACAAAAAATAGCTTTTCCCTGATATTCTAATATTATGAGATGCACCTTTATGTGAACCACTTAATGTCAATAAGTGCTTATTCTGCTGCCCAAAACGTTTAATGCTGACAGATAAAACCCAATTAGGAATGTTATTTTCACAAAAAGTAATCAGTAATACATAGTGCCTTTCTTAAAGTTCACAAGATTGTAAATAAATACAAACAAAACACAATTGGCAAATATGGGTTCTTATGAACAACACAGTGGCGCCGGCAAAGGCTGCTTGTCCGGGAGTGAGAGCGGCGCCGGGAGTGAAGGCAGCGAGTCGGGCAGGATTGAGCTAGCGTTGCTAGTGCTAGTGTTCACAACGGTTATACTGTCTGATGTATTGGATTCTTTTGCGGTGTTCTTTTTTATTTTCGGATATCCATTGTAAATGCCTAATTGTTGCTGCCGAAGAAGTTTAATGTCACTGACGTGCGCGCCGCCGGACGGGGCGCAGTTCACGCGCACCTGTCATAATAATAATACTCCCTCCTTTTTTCAATTGAGGGTGCAAACATTTTTTTTGGGGGTGCAATGCATGCTTATGCACCCCCGTAGAACCGGGCCTGTATTAACAACACATTCAGAGTAGGCTTACATGGTATGGTATGGCTATATGTTACACTTTTAGTAGCCTAATAAACGAACGTTTTCGGGGTTTATTTATTTTTTTACACCGTTTTTTTTTTTTTTTTTTATAAAAAATCTTTGGTCACAACCAACCTCATAAAACACCGCTCCATCCGGAAGATCCGCTTGGGGCTTTTGTACATCCAGCAGGATGACTTTCATCCCCCTGCTCGCAAGTTCTCGCCCCAGCTTGAAGCCAAAGTATCCTCCTCCACCTGTCACGAGCACCTTCCCCGGGCTCCCACTGCCCAGCGATGCCCCCTCTCCTAGCTCGGACCCCTCCACCTTCCTCCCGCTACTGCTACTGTTGCTGCACCTGACCCCCACCGGTCCACTCGCCACGTGCCGGTTGGCAAAAGTGGATTTAGAGCCGGACACGGTGGTCTTAAAGCGATGGGGTCGGCCCATGGCTCCGGGTTGGTGTGTGGGTGAAGGCGGCGGAGTGGGTGTCCGGTCGTTCGCAGGCGACACACAACGCCGCTCGGGGTCGAAGCACCAATGCAGGGGGTCTGCGCCACCTGTACACGGGATCTGCATCCACCTGAGTTTAGAGATCCAACCGCTTGCGCTGATGAAAGAAATTATAAACAGACTAAACAAATGGAAAAAGTAAGACAACTTGCTATTCGGATGCAGGCTATGGGTGCACTAGCTTATATTTGCACTAGCTTTCACTTTAAAATAAAAAAAACCTTGACCCATAGTGATAAGAGGTCCTTATCCAATATTATCATTATCTTACCGTATAACCGTTCCGTCGCATACAGTACTATGCGAGATAGACCTTTTCCGAGGACAGTGTGTGAGATCATCCCCAACGTGTCTTTATGACCTCTTAGTGACTTGAAGGAAGTCGCCGCCTACTGCAAGGTTTGGGAACCACTCCCAAAATACAATATGAAGCCAAAAAAAGCCTTTACAATTATTTGTTACCCGTTAATGAACTGATTTGAATCAATTCAATATTCAATTAAACTATTTTCCAGAAACAGTACAGTGGATTACGTCATACACATGTCCACATAGAACAATAAATAACCAAGAAGAACATTCATTTGGGAAAGAAACGAAAACAATGTAGGCCTATATAGGTTGGGGGGGAAGTCAGATTGATTCATATGATTGGACAGAGTGGTTTGCGTCTGTCGTATGCAATGAGGTAAAGAATTCGCTAGAGAGCTCTGCGACCCAAAAGTACGGAGTCGCCAAGTGCAGTAGGGCCGAGCTCCGTGAGAGACCAACGACGTGCGTCGCGACGTAGGTCACATTGATCGCTGTGTTGATCGCTTGGGACAATGGCTGGCCGCCAAAAGGTTCGCGACGCTTTTATGATCGCAACCTAGTCGGTCAGCCTGCCAGAGCCAGCAGCCAGCCGCAGCCAGCAGCCAGCCGTGGCTGGCCTGTCGACGCAGCCAGCCAGCCAGCCGACACCGGCCAGGCGTCGCAGCCCCTCATTACGTCGTATGATTATCATATTACATATGGTCGTACTAAATCATACTAAAATGTTAAAATGAAAGAGGTAAAGGAAAGCTGTGTGATTTCATGGAGTTAGACAGTATAATGCCTCAGCTTTACAAACTGTTCTCATTAGCGGCAACAATTGGAGTGACATCTGCAGGTGTATAAAGGAGCTTCTCCTGTTTAAAGCAGCTCAAGTCCTACACCCATAACACAATGGGCCAAGGCCATTTAAGCAGCCTAGCTCTGCTGGCCATTGAGAGGACACTAGTCAAGTGCCTGGAAAAGACAGCTAGTTGGTATGACAGAGCATTGCCTTGAAAAGGAACAGAGAGGATAATTTACATTCAAAAAATACATTCATAAATTGACAATTTATATGATGTAGGGCGAAAATGAGCTTCCCCTCTTTGAAAGACGAGCAGCCGCCACTGATGCTCGCGGTACCCGATATACCTCAGTTTGAGAGCACTTATGCAAGAAAGTCTTGGTGTATTTTGTGCAGTACATTGAAGTAAGGATTTGTGTTTAATGAAAAACTGAAGACCCGCTGTTTATTTCTCTCGAGTAAAAGCGGCCAATGAGGTACAGTTGCTATCTTGCTACTATGTGTTGATAGATGTTAAAGCTAACGTGACTAAGGTTATATACTCTATGTATGTGGTCTCTATGAGAAGGTAATTATATGTTTATGTATTTCTGTTCCTGTATGTCTAGTTCTCACGGCACGCCTTTGCACATATGTGTGAATAAATGCCAGTAAATAGAAAAGAACGACTTGGTTTCGTGATTTCAACTTGAGAGGAGTAACAGTGAGAACTCAGCCAGCGCAACGCGCGGTGGAATGATGATCTTCGCCCGCTGCCGACGGAGCTACAAGCAAGTTTCTCGAAGTTTCGCGGTACTCATCATTTAAGACTGTGCACTGTGTGTGGTTAAGCCAACAAGAAGCACGTTTAAAACAAGTTAAATATGAAGAAGTGGAGTAGCCTCAACAACTGCGTTAAAAGGACTCTTTAAGTGTCAAAGTTTAATCGTTCTGGTTGCACATAATTATAAGTTTATGTGAATGCAAATTTCATCAAGGAATTATTGCTAAGCATCTTTGAAGTGTAAATAAGGTTTAAAGTGTCACATTTTCTGGTTACATACATGTGTTTTTTTATATTTGAATGTAGGCCTATATAAGATTAAGTTATCGACAATTCCATCTTTATTTGCTGTTAAGCCACTCAGAGTGTAGATTGAGTTTAAAGGTGCATAACACAGTATTAGTACTAGGCATGGGCGATTCGCGAACGATTCGGTCAGAACGAACGAATCCTGAAGGTGAACGACGAGAACTGGTTCCCAAAACAAGAGAACTGATTCTTTTTTTTAAATTTATTTTCAAAAATATGGTCACATAAATAAAAGATACAAACGAACAGAGCTTTGTCTCGCCTCGACTTCATATTGATTGAGTCTAAAATGTTCTCATGGTGGTTGAGGCCGCTTGGGCTATTTTTCTTAAAACCACACACGTGTAATGCTCGAGCGGCGTTGTAGGCTAATGCTACAGAAATTAGCTGTTTTCCCGAGCACTGTCACCATCTGAGACCTTCTGGTGTTTTAAAAGGCTCCATTTGCGGGCGTACCTCATATTTACAAGTAAAGTGGTGAGGCCAGACACCTGAGATTCCCTGCCAAATGACGTAACAGACCATATGACTTAACGAACGGAACAAACTGAACGAACAAATCAAACAAACGATTTGTTATAGTAAAGGGAACTGAAAGAACTGATTCCCAGAAAAGAATTGTTTCGCCCATGCCTAATTAGTACTATTTGTTACGTTAGACATTTCTGCAGCAGTCTATCGCGTCCTTACAGTCATCCAAACTAACATTATCTAGTGGCTAATATTCACCAGAGAAAAAAAAAAACACACAGCCGCACCATTATCTCTTTGGTCTGGGAACTGCTCGGACCATTTATTCTGCGCACATGACATTAACAGTGCATGCAGGCATGCACGCACGCACGCTCACGTAATGACGTCCCTGTGTAGGCTATTTAACATGGCTTTGCACCTGCACTTATATTCAGTAATATGCTTAACACTCCCACTCAAAAACATGTTTATAGCTCTCTCTAATAGTAAACAAAAAACAAAATGTACAGAACTCCAAAAATAATCATTTGGCTTATTGACAGTGTTAATAACAAAATAAAAAACTTTACATCTGTCAGTACACTTTACTCTCCAAACAAATACCTCTTGAACTTCTCAAGCTTAGCCTTCACCACTGGTTTGGTAAGGACATCAGCTACCATGTCTGCAGTAGGGCAGTATTCTATAGCTATTTTCCCTTCTGTGTGTGCAGACCTTATAAAGTGATACTTTATATCTACATGTTTGCTTCTCTGTCGACATACTGGGTTCTTTGATAAAGCTATCGCCCCCTGGTTGTCCTCATATACCTTCACTGGTACATGCTGGTTGCTGCTGTCTATTCCTGTTAGTAGTTGTACAAGGTACATACTCTCCTGAGTAGTGGCTGCTAGTGCCATATACTCAGCTTCGCAAGTTGACAGTGCCACTGTAGGCTGTTTCCTACTTTTCCAAGATATAGCTGGACCATTTTCAGTTAAGCTGAAGCAGTATCCAGTTGTGCTTCTCCTGTCATTTTGATCGGCTGCCCAATCCGCATCACTATATCCCTCAAGTTGTTGGTTTTCATCACTTTTCTTGTAGTGTAGTTCTTGGTCTATAGTACCTTTTAAGTACCTGAGTAGGTGTTTTGCTGTAGCCCAATGCTGTTGTTTTGGTTCCACTAGGTATTGTGATAATTTACTCACAACCCAGCTCAGGTCAGGTCTAGTACATGTCATAATGTATATCAAGCTACCTACTATCTCTCTATAGCCTGTTGAGTCAATAACTTCACCCTCAGTGTCAAAATGCAACTTCTGCTCACATGGGGTTGATCTTGGTTTGCAATCAGACATTCCAAACCTAATCAACATCTTCTCTATGTGTCTCTTTTGAGTTATTTTGATCTCTCCTTCACTCTGTTTAAAATCAATGCCCAGGAAGTGTTTAAGTGGACCCATATCTTTCATCTTAAACCTTCTCTTTAACATCTCTTTTACATCATTGAGTGAGGTGTTGTTACTTGCCGCTATGAGTAAGTCATCTACCCATACTAACAGAATCACTTTCTCTTTCTCAGATTCTCTGCTGTAGACACAATGATCAGCATCATTTTGTACAAAACCATTCTCTGTAAGGTGATCATGCAGTAACATGTTCCAGTTACGCCCGGACTGTTTTAAACCATACAGTGACTTGTTGAGTTTACATACCAAGTGTTCTCCTGTTTTTGACTTGATTTCAAAACCTTCCGGTTGTTCCATGTACACCTCACAGTCCATCGGAGCATGGAGGTAAGCAGTCTTCACATTCATTTGATGTAGGATGAGATCTTCTTGTACAGCCACCTGCATCAATGCTCGGACAGAGGTCATGTTGGCTGTCGGTGAAAATGTCTCTTTATAGTCAATCCCTTCCACTTGACCATAACCCTTTGCGACATATCGGGCTTTACAGGTTTCAGATCCATCTGAGCTCTCTTTTACTGCATATACCCAGCAACCTCCCACTGCTTGCTTGCCTCGTGGCAGTGGGGTCAGAGTAAAAGTCTCATTCTCTGTTAAAGAGTTCATCTCCTCTTCCATCGCGTCAGCCCACATTTTTGACTTCTTGGAGTCCATAGCCTCTCTAAGTGTTTTAGGTACACCATAAGTCACTCTGTAGAAATAATCAACATTTTCACTTTCATCATTGTTACACTCAGCTTTACACTGGTACTCCTTTAAGTGGTCTGGAGCCTTCCTTTGCCTGGTAGGATACTTGCTTTCTTCCTGTTTTATCTGAGTATTATCTGTCTGAGTGGGACTTGTCTCAGCAGTCACAACACTGGGTTCTTTACACCCCTTAGGTTGTTCCTGACCCTGGTTGGCTATCTTTGGTGGTGTATCTCCATAACATTCAGTGTTGTCCCCCATGTCATAATCTGTCTGAGTCTGGCTATCTGCGTTACCTTTGGTGATGAATTTCACCAGCCTATGTTTAAGGACTTTTCCTGTCTCAGGATAGTACATTATATGATGGACTATATTTATCATAACCTACAAAGATTCCCTTTGTATTCCCTAGAATCCAGCTTCTTTTTATCCTGCTTGTATGTGTAGCATTCATAGCCAAATATTTTCATGTTAGAAAGGTTAGGTGTTTTTCCTGTGAAAACACGGTAAGGTGTCTGCTCTAGTCACTTACTGTAACACCTGTTACGGATCTGAGCTGCTGTCTGTACAGCATATGTCCATAATTGCTTTGGGAGGTTACTCTCCAATAGCATGCATCGTGACATCTCAAATAAGGTTCTCCAACCCCTCTCTGCAGTTCCGTTCTGATGGGGTGAGTAGGGTGCACTAGTCTCATGCCTTATCCCTTTACTCCTAAGTAAAGACTGGAACTCCTGCCCGGTAAACTCTGTACCGTTATCAGATCTTATGCACTTTACTTTCCCATATGGAGCTACATCTGCTATGAATTTTTCAGTAGCTTTTGTCGTGTCACTCTTTGCTTTGATAAAGTATGGAAAAATCATCCCACTGTGATCATCAGTAAATGCTATAGCATATCTGTACCCATCTTTATCTGCTGGTTCTATTGGACCGCATAGGTCTGTATGTACTAATTCTAGTACAGTTGTAGCTTTAGCGTCTGCCTGTCTGTAAATTTGCCCTGTGTGCATATTTCAGAATTTGTATTGGACTTGTCATGTTTCCCTTTTATCACCATCCCTTCTACCACCTTTTCTAATTTTGAAACATCATCAAAATTACAATGACCAAGTATCAGTGTTTCCCACACATAGGCCAATGTGTGGCGCTGCGCCACAGATTGAACAACGAGCGCCACAAATTGATTCCGCTTTTCTTCTTTATTTTTACTTGAACGCGATTTTTAAATGTAACTCCGCCAGCCCGTAATCGCGCCCCCGTAATGCTGCCAGTCCGACATGTTCCCATTCCGACAGTCCTGTGCGCGTATGCAAATTAGCCATGTGCGCCAAACATCCCATCTGCCCATCTGTCTAAACACACGCAAATTAAACACGTAAGTGTATGAGAAGGAAATCGAGTCAGTCGACCTGCGATAAGCAGCTGATTCTGAACGGACTCGTCTTTGAGATGGACGTGTTCTAACGCATTTTTAATCGATGAAATGTTAACACAACAGTGACCATTTAACCATCAAAATTTTAGGTGAAGCTGAGCTTCCCTTGCAGTAGAGAAGTCGCCACTACGAAAGAATGCAATGCAACTAGCGGGATCTAAACAAACTAAGCTCCAGCGAATTACTACAATGCAGAAGTAGTGGAGAATGGCGAAACACAGCAACTCTAGCCTACTCTCAACCAAAATAAAAATAATCGCCGCCCGGTGCAGCAGTGTGAACTGCCCAGGTTTTAGAACGTCTCAGCCCGTCTCGTCGCAAGGAGTCGCAAGGAGTTGCGAGTTGCAAGCAGTTGCGTCGCGAATCTTTGGTCTGAACTGGGCTTTAGCATTATAAGAAGTGGCGGTTTTAGGCACGGGCAAAAAACGAGACACACGAGAAAGAAAATGATCCGCATTTTCTATTATCGATAATTGCCGTTGGCTGTCGCTGCTTTGACTGAAAAGATGTTCTGAGGAAAAGATGGGATGTAGAGTGCTTGCTTGAGCCTCGTTCTCACTTGTCGTCCCTCGCTGTCCAGTAAGTAGACTTCGGCGTCTCCCCTCATCTTTGCCATCCCGCTCACCTTGGTTCCATCGGCAAGCTCAATCGTGTGGCCTTCGGGTCGGAAGCTCTCATCAACTGTCATGAACTTGTTGGGGTCGTTGATCATGTGTGTTGTGGCGCCGCAGTCGATCATGAGGCCCTTCTTGTTTCCTCTTTGTGTCGGACAGTCACTTATTTTAAAGAAACAGAACGATGTAGGGTCTGCCTCCGTTTCTCCATCAGCTTTCTTTACATACTCACGGTCTCGTCCTCGGCCGCGCCCTCTGCCTCGCTGTGGTGTGTCCCATTTTCGTTCTTCCCTTCTCGCTTGGAATCCGTCATGACATGTCCTTGCCATGTGTCCATTTTTACCACATGTGTAACTGTGTGTTCACACCGCACTTCGCCCTGCAACACGTTTCAATGCAAAGTGAACGTGGAGAAGCGAATCGGGCAAATTTTTTTGTCGCCGATTCGCGCGACAAGATTTGATTGACGGCGCGACATTTTTCCACGTGAACGGCGAGCGCGTTCACGTGGATTTGCAGCGCGACAAATTCGCTGAAGTTGAAATTTTTCAACTTCTTCGCGGCATTCGCGTTGAAACAGCCAATCAGCGTTCACTCCCTGTGGGTAACGTGGGTGAAGTAACGTAAAACAGCCAATCAGCGTTCACTCCCTGGGTGACGTCACGTAACAGCCAATCAGTTCACTCCCTGGGTGAAGTAACGTAAAACAGCCAATCACCGTTCAACCGTTCAGTGAACCGCAGCTTGGAGGAGAAAGTGATTGTTGCCGTTTGCGACTCCCGCAGCTCTATATCTACATATAATATATAAATATCTATATCATAAAATATATACGATATATATAATATCACGGCACAAAGCGGTGTGCGCCTCCGGATTATATTATTAACCCATAAACGACGGGCATTCCGACGTCTCTCCCTCTTCCACAACAGGTACAGACACACATCTCGGCCATGGTTGATGAGAATGAATTGGCATGAATGACCGTTGGCAGGCAAAACGCTCCGCGAAAAATTTGCCCCGCGACAAATTCGCCCTGCGAATGCACACAAAAATGCACAGCGACAGATTATGATTTGTCGCGCGGCAACATTCGCCTGTTCGCGCGAACAGGCGAAATGGGGCGAAGTGCGGTGTGAACACACAGTTACACTCGACATCAGCCAGGTTAATTTTCTTTCCTCTTCCTCTTCCACGTGGCCATGTTGCGCCGCTAGTCTTCATCACGTTGTCTTCTTCTACATTTCCGTCACTCTTCCCATATTTTTCAGTGCTCTCATAACTTCTGAGTTTTGTTTTAAACTCGCTGAACGTTACAATGTCATTTGTCTGGGTGATGTGCACGACGAACGGCTTGTATGAATCAGGTAGCCCCTTTACTACCATTGCTATCTGAAGCCCATCACTAATATGCTCGTTTGCTCTTCTCAATGACGTGAATATAGTCTCTGCTCGAATTATGTAATCAGTTATCGTTTCATTGCTAGCCTTATGGAGCGAGGAAAGTTCACAGTACAAACTCACAACGCGGGGTTTGTCCTTTCCCGCGTAGTGCTCGCGGAGAATCTCCAGTGCTCTTCTTCCATCACGTTTCGCTTCCCTCATTACCAGGACAAACTCTTGTTGTCTAGACATTGCACCAACTCTGCATATGCCTCTCCGTTCTTGGTCTCGTCTTCCGCGAGGGCTGCTTCGTCTTCCTCGTCTATCTTCGGGGCCTCCGTGATGACTTCTCCGAGGCCGCGTAACTCCATGTGCGCGAGGAACCTCGTTTCCCATAGCTCATAGTTTTTCTCATCGCCGTCGAATAAAAGTCTAAACCACCTTTGGCCTGCATGACTGGGCCCATAACCTGTTACGTTAGACATTTCTGCAGCAGTCTATCGCGTCCTTACAGTTATCCAAAGTGGTTAACTAACATTATCTAGTGGCTAATATTCACCGGAGAAAAAAAAAAACACACAGCAGCACCATTATCTCTTTGGTCTGGGAACTGCTCCATTTATTCTGCGCACATGACATTAACAGTGCACGCAGGCATGCACGCACGCACGCTCACGTAATGACGTCCCTGTGTAGGCTATTTAACATGGCTTTGCACCTGCACTTATATTCAGTAATATGCTTAACACTATCAAAGTGATTTCTAAGTTTAAGAAGGTGCTCTCTTGTTTAGTATTTATGTGAAAATAAGTGAAATAAGTCTCTCTTCTGTCATAAACAGGGCATTTATGACCTGACATTTAAGTCAGTTTTGATTTGATATTGATATTACATTTTGAACTAAGTGTGATAGGCTAACAAGTTAAATTAGTTAAGATAAAATATTCAGGCTAGGCTACTTAAAGTTACTTAAACTACTTAAACTTAGAGTTTAAGGCTAATTAACATACTAAAATGGATGTTGATGACCCTGCAACTAAAAATCAAGACCCAGACATTAGGAGTGAGACTGAAGAGCAGCAGCCCGAAAACATTGACAATGAACCTTTAGAATCACACCATTCAAAGGAAATTGAAGTAAATACGGAGACCAATGGTGCTGCAGAAAAAGAATTAGAGAAAAGTCAGAGAAAAAGAAAACTTACTGAAAAGGGTCAAGGACTCAAGGACATGATGACAAATTGAAAAGGCTTCAACATCACTTTATTAAAACATATGAGAAATGGAAAGTTCTTGCTAAGGAGGCTAGAAAGGCACTCAACCTACCATCCTCAAGCGATGTTCTACAAGACCTCAAGACTAAAATTCATTCTGCTGATATAGAGGTAAAGCAACGCTATGAAGATGTACGGCAACACAGCCTTCCTGACGGAGACACCCGCCGTCGGGTAGACACTTGTGACGCTGTATCAAGGCAGATCCTGGTACGGCTATGTAGTCTCCTTGATGACGACATGAATCAGGATTTGCATACAAGGCAAGCACCATAGACTAAAACTGGCTCTGTGTTTTTATCTATAGAATCCCAAAGGTCCATTTTGAGTCACCAAGGCTCAAGCTCTGAACACACTTCAAGTAAAGGATCAAGATGTTCAAGCCTAACCGCCGTTCACTAACCGCCTGCCTCAGACTTCGTCCACAAATGCCCAGTTCAGTCAGCAAGCTAGCAGCAGATCTAGCCACGAACCCCCGCGCACCGATTTCAATAGGCCTTAGTCACGTACTCCAGCCTCGCTGTGCCGCCTCTCCAGCCATTTCAGCATACTTCGCTTTCTTAAGCTCATTGGCTACTTCAACTCTGTCTTCCCAAGGTACTGTAAGTTCAATGAAATAAACAATCTTCTCCAAGTCAGACCACAATAGCAAATATCCGTTCTTAGCCGAGTGCTAACAATGTGGGGAGGGTCAACAACCTGCTGAATAAGATCCACCTTCATTTCCCATTTCCCTTAGCTGGCCGGCTCTGTGCCTGCCTCTAAATGGTCTAGCCTTTTCCCCCTGATGCACAAAGTTAATTTGCCTACCCTCTTTACTACCGGCTGATGAATTAGCTTCTCTCCATTTATCATCAACAGCCTCTGCCAAACATTTCAATACCTGGTTATGACGCCACGTATACCGCCCCTGGGAGAGACTGACCTTGCATCCTGATAGGATATGGCGGAAGCTGCACACACAGGAACATAGTGTGCATGTCTCATCCTCACCAAACCATTGATTTAAGTTCTGGGGAGATGGGAGCACATCATATGTAGCCTCCATGCTCCATAGATCTCTCCATCTTATTTTCTTCTTCACTCCCTCCCAATTCACCCAGTGCCCTTGTTTTGCCTGCGACACTGCCTTAGTACATCTTACAGTGTCATCCTCACCAAACCATTGATTTAAGTTCTGGGGAGATGGGAGCACATCATATGTAGCCTCCATGTCTAGCCTCCATGCTCCATAGATCTCTCCATTTTATCTTCTTCTTCTCCACTCCCTCCCAATTCACCCACTGCCCTTGTTTTGCCTGAGACACTGCCTTAGTACATCTTACAGTCTCCTCCTATGTATTTCCTCCACTACCATTTTCCTCTTTTCTCCTGCAGATTGCTATTCAGATTGCTATTTAACTTGTCCAGCAACCTGCTGGTGCATAGAGCGGTTGACATCATGGTTGTCATGTCATCCATAAAGGCCCAAATTGGGGGGAGGTGTGGCCCTCCCTGCAACTTCTCCCCACCCACTACCCACTTAGAGGCCCTGATAATGACCTCCATCGCCATTGTGAAGGCAAGTGGGGAGATTGTACATCCTGCCATGATTCCTATCTCAAGCTGTTGCCACCCTGTGGTGTACTCTGCCGTAGTAAAACAAAGTTGAATATCCAGAAAATATGCTTTAACTAGGCTTTTAATGCTACCTGGGATTCTAAAGTAATCAAAGGCCTCCCATAACAGACTATGTGGTACTGACCCGAAGGCATTAGCCAAATCCAAAAATACAACATGCAGGTCTCTCCTCTCACGCTTCGCTAACTGAATTTGGTGCCAAATCATGCTGGTATGCTCTAAGCATCCGGAGAAACCAGGGATTCCAGCTTTCTGAACCTTTTTTCTGTCTATTATTTTCAAGATAACTTGTCAATCTCCGCGCCACAACACTGAAGAAGACCTTCCCTTCAACATTCAGTAGACTAATTGGTCTAAACTGATTAATCTCCACTGAGTCCCTCTCTTTGGGAATAAATATACCCCCAGCCCTACGCCATGCCTTGGGAATACTCTGCTTTTTCCAAACTATTCTCATTAGTTTCCATAGGAATCTTAAAACATCTGGCGTGCTCTTATACAATCGGTAGGGCACTCCATTAGGTCCCAGGGCTGAAGAGGCCTTTGCACATTTTATTACTTCTTGCACCTCTTTCCACCTTGGTGGGCTATCGTCGCACTGACTACTTAATTCACCAATAGGTGGGATATCAGCAGGAAGCACCATCTCTCTGAACCTCTCCCTGTCTTTATGCACTCCCTCCAAGTACTCCTCAAGCTTTTGCTTAGGTTCCATGAGACTACCACTCTTCTGCCTATCAAATAATGACTTAACAAATTAAAATGGATCTTTATAAAATAGCTCGCAATTTCTTCTTCCTATTTTTCCTAATACTTTCTGCTCTTCTTAGCACTGCCAACCACTCCCTCACATCTGCTTGTAGACAATCAATACCTTCCTTCTCGTCATCTGTAGCTTTTCTCCACTGCTTCTTAGTTAGAACGTTTAGAAACAACTAAAAGGATGAATGCTGCAAAGGCAAGACTACAAGTTTATGAACAAGACGCAGGCTCAGATGAAGAGATATCAGAGCTTCTCCACAATCATAAACTGTTAGGGCCTCCACCCAAACCAAAGACTCTTCTAGAGCATCATAGGCCTTCACAGCCTGCCATAAGAAGACACCAGTCCACAAGCCATTAACCTGCTAGGCCCACTTATCAAGACAGTGGCACAATAATACTTGCTGAAGCAATAGCAGAGTCCATAAATGCAAGCCGTCTCCCAGTGCCAGAGCCACCTGCCTTTAATGGAGACCCAATAAGATACAAGGACTGGAAGATGTCATTTCAAACCCTGATAGGCCGGAAGAACATTCCTGTAAATGAAAATATTTACTACCTCTGCAAATATGTTACAGGACCCACAAAGAAAGCAATTTAAAGTTATTTCCTGTTGGGCACTGACAAAGCCTATGAGCCAGCATGGGAAATATTGGAAGAAAGATATGGCAACCCCTTTGTGGTCGCTAAAGCTTTCCGGGACAAACTAAATTCATGGCCAAAAATAGGACCCAAAGACAGTGTTGAACTAAGAGAATTCTCAGACTTCCTTCGAGGCTATCAAGCAGCAATGTCTCTTGTTAAGAGTCTTGAAGTCCTGAACGACAGATGGAACAGAAAGGTCATTGAACTTGAAGAAACCACTAGGGCCTTTCCAAGCTTCAGCAAGTTTGTTGAGTTTGTGGCTAGAGAAGCCAAGATAGCGTGTAATCCCATGACCTCTCTTCATGCTCTGAAGTCTGGTGATGGTGAAAAGGTGAAGCCATCATGAAGGTTTGAAGTGTTGGTGCAAAGATGCTGGCAAGTGGATCTGAAGAGAGACCAGACACAAGTACAAAAAGGCGATGCATACAGTATGTGCTATTCCTGTTTTGTGTCACTTGATTAGACGTAGCCGGCAGGAATTTTTTGTTTCGAGGATTGACAGACTAAAAGTGCTCCAACATCAGAAGAGGCTCTCTGTAAAGATGAATATTAATTTTTTGTTGCGCCAGCTGCTGTGAAGAGATGGAATTCCACAGACACAGAAATTGAAGCAGCCATAACACATGAAACATGCACCTGCAATGTGATGGGATTTTGGTCCCAATAAGTTTTATTTGCATTTTGTTCTTGTTTAAAGAAGATGTAGGCCTACTTGGGTAAAAATAAAATGTTTTGGATAGTGCACTTTATACCCTATAGACATGTATTGATGCTTGATTTAGAGTAGCCTATTCATAACTAAACGAAATAGATCGATCTATCTAGCCCAATATTGTTATCCTTTTGATATGAACCAAATTATCTATACATTTGGTGTTTAGCATTTGAGCCACATCATATTGTAATGAAGGACGTTGTACAAATGCATTGTTTTGACTGTCTTGTGTGGGGGGAGGAATTCAAGAGCGGGTTGCGTTAATTAATTGGTCGCACCTGATCACTGATGAGTGTGAAGGAGCAGGTTAGCAAGTGATTGTGATTATTGAGGAGTTTAAAAGTAAAGCACAGCGACGGGTGAGTTGATCTGCGAAGTGACGTGTTGTTGCTAACGCCGAGATGCATTCAAGGTTAGGGGTGGGTGCCGTTCGCATGCTATTAGGGCTGCCGGTGGCGAAGACAGCTCAGGGGGATAACTGTAGATAGGGCCAGGGAATAGGAGTGCTCTAACGGGAGAAGGGAGACGCCAGTCTGCTACTTATCGGAGGCCTCACGAGTACTGGACTGGCGTATCCCTTCTCCCATTTGGCTACCAGCACATAAGCCTAGATCCCGGGGGAGGGTTTTGTATCCTGGGGGCGGCATTAGCTCAGGAGGCAGAGGGGGTTGGCTAGTAGCCGCAAGGTTGCTGGTTCGATCCCCGGCTAGCCCATAGCTGAGTGTCGTGGTGTCCCTGAGCAAGACGCCTCACCCTAATTGCTCCTGATGAGCTGGCTGTCGCCCTGCGTGGTTGACCCCGCCGTCGGTGTGAATGTGTGCATGAATGGGTGAATGTCAGTCAACACTGTAAAGTGCTTTGGATAATAGCACTATATAAATGAGGACCAAATAAACCTCAAGTTTGTGTTTGTAACCTGTTTTTAACCTTGCAGTCTAACCATTAAATTATTGGGTTGGGAGGGTTAATGATTAACTGAATCCTTATGTAGCCTAGTCTGATTGCGTTCAGGGGCGCAACTACCCAGTGTGAGGGGGGTTTGCAGCAATATAATGTTGCTTATGTAAAAAAATTGTTGCTACCAAAGATTCTAGAGCACTCTTTAGTTACTGAATTGTAACACGGCGTGCCTTTGCACTTGCCCATTTATCTAGTATTGCATCAAATGAAACAGTTTGTGCCCATGTTTGTTACTCATGTTGGAAGGTATGTCTTTATCAGCTTTAGTTTGCTGAACGATCTCTCCGCAGAGGCAACTGTCATAAGCATTGTCAGGAAATCTCTCAGGGATACTGTTAGATTTGGAAAAAACAAATCAAGGTTCTCCTGTAGGAGGACATTTCATTCATCCACAGCCTTTTCATGACCCCTAAGTAGACGGCTCTCTGGGTAAATTTCCTGAATGATAACCCTTGAAACATCATTAGAAGCCAGGGCATATCTTGTCACTGATTCCTCCAACGCAACTTTTGTCATGTGTTCCATTTTAAAGATTAACTTTTCGGACACAAACTGAAGATTGCAAAATCGGTCAGACAACTCCTGGATTACTGTGTCAACAATAACATTGAAAACCATGTGTAACCATGGGTATAATGCTCTGCTGCTCTTTCAATGACTTCACAGAGACAGGTTGAGTGGAGCACTGTGGGGTATTCCACAAAGCCGGTTTTATCACTTATCACTTTATCGAGGGTTGTCTTGTCCCTGAGCCTCCGGGTTGTGTTGTCTTTCTGTGTGATATGTGTGTCCTCGCCATCTAGCTGTGGCAGAGTGTTCTCCGCAGACTGATAGGGAGGGGGCTCGAGGGTCATCTTGACCCTCTTGAATGTGTGGTGTGTTGTGTTTATTAGATTTGGGCCCAGAGTTGACTATATTTATAATGTAATGTCCGTTAGGTTATTTTTGCCCATCATATCCCCCTCAAGTCGTCGTCAGACGACTTTCACTTAAAAATAACGACAAACTCGACCATATAAAATTAAAAATTAAAATTAAAAATAAAAACAGCTATCCCCCTCAACCTGTCGCTAGACGGCTTCACTTACTAGGGACACGAGGGGTTGGACCTCAGCGCTTGACGTATCATTGTAGCATCATTATTATCACAGAAAGACGACAAACTTGACCATAAAAATAAGCAACCATGAGCATGGGATCCTAATATCTCGCTTGGCCGGGTGTATGGGGAACCACGTGGGAGAAACGCTATTCATGCTTCGGACATGAGTATGCCATACACACCCCTCCTAGGGGGTGGCATCCACCCCGGCCTTACATTGCATGCATCCCTTTGCACAATGACACAGAAGGAAAGGTAAAAAAAAAAGTTGTCATTAAAACCAAAAGTTAAAGTAATTAAGATTAAAAGATAAATCAAGTCAAAGTAATTAAAATCGGAAGATAAATCAAATCAAATCAAATCAATCCCTCCTAGCGGCCCGGTGTGGCCGCTAAATCACAACAACAAACAAACAAACAGTATAATACGAGGCTATATATGTCATAACATATCTTCCTTTCAGCACCTTCAGGTATAGAAAATAAAAATAAGATAAAAAGCAAGCGGGGACATCCTTCATTAGCCCCTGCCAGGGAGGCACCCCCATACTAGTTTAAAACCTGTTTATTCAATGGCCCTGGCAGGGCGCTATCCTGGTGAGCATGAGCAATACAGCGGGAAATATTATTGCAAAATGGCATTCTCCCTTAACTGGGTTATAGGCTATACAGCAATTGAAGCAAATACAGCCAGGGGTGCCCTCAAGCCCTAAGGGAACGGGCCGCAGCCCCTGGTACCAGAACACAGATCCCTGGTCCGGCGGCGTGGGTGCATCAGGTGGGAAGAGGGGGCGGTGCTGTAGGCGGGGACGGGAAGTGGGGCCGCCCACCTGGAGAGGTTACTAGCACTTCACAGGTGGGGGGAGGGGGCTGGAGGCGGGGATAGGGTCGACGGCGGGGGGGAGCTGTGGGTAGGGGAGGTCGTACCCCTAGCCAAGGGTCGCAGTTCCCAGGTGTCCTTCTTGGCCGACCTGGTCCAGCTGGTCAGGGAAATCCATCAGGGGCATGAGGGGCACCGCTTCGGAGTAGGGAGGGGGTCGGTGTATCTCGATTTGTTTTCGAGGGCCTGTAACCCTGCCAGCGCTCTGGACACCGACCCCTCTGGAGTTTGGTTTCATCCTTCCTCTGGATTCATCCTTGGGCCAGTGGGATCTGCCTCAAATTCTCAAATTCTCGTGCGTACATTTTATCTAGTACATTTCTTTAACCTTCAACTTCTCTACTTGTCTCTGCTCCTTCAAACAACTTTTCCTAATAACTTTCAAACCTTTCAGATATACTTTACGAAACTTCCACACAATCTATACACAGTCCTAGTTACACATTAGATCTCAACTCTTGTGATATGCATGGATTCTGTGTCTAGTGTGATATTTTCCGTAGACTGCTCTTCTCTCTATCCGGGGCTGTGTTATCTGCCAAAACCCATAGAGGATCAGGAGGAGGCTCGCCAGCCTCAGCCTCATCATGTGGCTGTTGTTCCTGTTGGGGACCACAATGGAAATAAGACTGGGACTTTTGTGTTTCAATCCTCAATTGTATTCTTTTGTCTTTTCATGTGTGTGTAAGTGTGTGTGATACAACGAATCAAATCTAAATCAAATCCTGGCTCGGCTGGTCGGCTCCGGGCGTCTCTGCATCTGGCTCCTCCTCACGCTCTGGAACTTGTGTTTCTATTGTTGGAATATAAACTTATGTACAGCAGTTAGTGGTCAAACATATTTTCTTAATTCTATTTCTTATTGCTCTAATGGAGGTCCCTTATGGGGCCTTGAATAACAGGTGAAGGCATGGGTCGACCCGTAAGCATTTCATGCGGGGTTAGATCATTCTATTAGCATGCATGTGATAACTCATTAGTGCTAGTGGTAGTGCATCTACACAAGTCAATTAAGTCAAAAGTTTGATTACAGTATCCACACTTTTCTCTAATTTCTCACTAATTCCCTCCTTGCTTATTACATGATAAGCAAACCCAAAAATGCCATTGGTGCAACCAACTTTGAAGTCCCTAACCTTAACAACCTTTAAATGAAACCAATCTGGTGGGAAGGGAAATCAAAGCCAGTATATCCAAAACCAAAGGTCGATATTAGTGGGGTTTACCATCAGCCGCCCGAAACCAAACTGTTCCCGAAATTAATTAAGTTATGCACTAAACCGAAAACGTAACTTGAGTTAGTATATACCATTTTATAAACGAAAACGTGACATGTCTCATTCTGAGACCACCACTTCCGCTGCCTGAGCCAACATATCTGACTCCTGTTCCTCCTCCACCTTTCACCCCACCCGGCTCTTCCTGTGATGATTGCAGCTCGTCACTTCACGATCAAGTGAGTCAATGCTCACAGTGACTCTGCCAAGTAATCGTGACTGTGCCTGCCTTAGGTTGTCCCTGGTTTCAAGGTGGGATCTTACCCGTCGTTGGCTAACCAGCCTTCCATACTGGCTTACTGCAGGATGCCGTGCCTGGGATACAATCAATTTCCACCCAGTAGGTGGTATAGATTGCAAAGTGGAGGGATGGAGACAGAGTCCTCAGCCCCAGCTACTCATGCAGCCAAGTGTGTGTGTAATGGAGACACATCAGGGTGGTTACCCTGTGTGTGTGTAAGTGGGCGGATGATGGGGTCAATCAGAAAGTAACTTTCTGTTGGAGTGAGAAGTAAAATGTTATCAAATGTTAACATGTTATGAAGGCGTAACAGCAGTAGTAGTGGCATTTGAAAGGTAAACCCATTACTTCCGAATGTAAATTGAGAACCTAGCTTGTACATTAGATCCCTTCCCAGCAGATGTAGCGCTAATCCATCCAATCCATAATCAATCTAATTGTACAGGTTTTTAAGATTAAGTTTTATTTTATGTATTTTTATTCATTCTTATTCTTATAATATCCATATTTTTTCAATTATCCTTTCCAGTGTAAATAATAACATTAACTTTCAAGTTGCATGACACCTATTGTTTATCCGTATTCTTTTAGGTTGGTTAATAACAACACTCTTAACTTCAATTGCAGTAACATTATTATTTTGTATGACTGATATGTGAATATCAGAACATCTTTTACAATTTAGTTGACACAAATGTAATTGTAATTAGTTATAGTGAAGACCATTTCCTTCTAAACTCTATTGTTTCATCTGAAATATGCTTTCAGAACCACCTTGTGTGTTCCAACACTCTGCGCAGGAGAGTAACCTCCCTTATCTCAGTGGCCCTGATGAGGCCTACTACCCGGCCTTTCTCTGTCTACATTATATGATAAATTTTAATATAATGTCTATTATTACCGTAATCCCTCAGGAATTTTTTTAAATTTTTCTATTTGTGCTGTCTTTTTGGTACTTAAACCTTATCAGGTCTTGTTGAACTGTGCATTAACTCCGCCGTCCCCGAGTCCTTTTAGGGCGGGTCCTTCTGCTCAGATTGGTGAGAGAGGATTTTCCCTGAACTCTTGAAAAGAGTCCCCAGCGCTGGTTGACCCCTGCACTTCTGTGGACACGCGGTGTGCATGCTATGGACAACTTTAAATGCTAATTGTTCATGTTATGGAGTATAGATAATAAACTCTGAATCTCTCTGTCTGTCTCCCTGTGACTCCCTCACAGGCTGCATTCCCCTCTTATCTCTACTGTCCTCGCTACCTTCTACAAATGGGGGAACTACAAATATGGCGGACGGGGAATGGCGGGGGAACTACAAATATGGCAGGCGGGGAATGGCGGGGGGACTACAAATATGGCGGGCGGGGAACTACAAATCTATGGCATGGGGGATCTAAGCGAGCAAGCGTTGCGCGCAGAGCAGGGTTATTCGCACAAGAAAGTTTCCTTTGCAAACCATGTAGCACAATATGATTAACAGTGTTGACACGTAGGACTCAAAGCAACGTCTTATCCCGACTGATAGAATCTTTTCTGGTACCGCCATTTCTTATGCACCACCCAGACGATATCAAACGTTCAATTGTGTCTCGGGTCCCTGACCCCCAGTCCGACACACACACACACACACACACACACACACACACACACACACACACACACACACACACACACACACACACACACACACACACACACACACACACACACACACACACTCGCTCTCAGTCTCTCCTATACACGCTCACACATTCTCACGTCTCTCGGTCTCTTTCGCTCTCATGCACAGACACACACTCGCACACTCACACAAACGCACATTCTCGCTCCTACACTGACACGCACGTACACGTTTTTTTAGTTTTTTTTTAAACAAATAAAAATAGACCCATTGTAGATTTAAGATTTAGCAGAAGGCTAAATCAAACCTAAAAGTCTTCAGTTGGTGCTTTATAGTGCAGTAGGCCTACGCCGTGTTTGAAAAATAGGGTCCTGCTGGATTCTCATGCGAAAACCAGTAAAAACTAGCCTGGCTCCGCCCGCCCACCTACTTCAGCCCAAATTTCATTTTCCCTTCAGTAGTCAGTCTGGGGCTGGGGCTTGTTAGTGGGATTTTGCCCGAACAAATTTCTGTGTGACCAATCAGCGAACAGAGGAAGTGGCTGAGAACGATGACGTCGAAGTAGCGACGTATTGTCAATGACAAGACCCAGCCTCGACAGTTGACTGCAAACATTATCTCTGTCCTTACTATCGAATATTAATGTAGAATTTGTAATTGTTCCTTGAACTCTAAAATTAGATGAACAAAACCTGCAGCTATCGTTGACAGACATCTTCACGCTTCATCTTGTTTTGTTTGTGTACACAGCCTGCGCATGTGCGCAACGTAGTTTCCGGCCGGTCCCGGCGCATGACATACGTCACGACCAAACGCTATTGCGATTGGTTATGGCAGATCCAGAGTGGCACTGGGCAGATCCAATAGTTTCCAATAACTTCAACAGACACCCGCCTCCAAGTGAGTGAACGTTTGCCAATTACAGCAGTTCCAGACCTTCTGTACAAATGAAATGAAGTACGATGGTCTGGTAGCACCAGGCTAGGTAAAAACCAACCCCCACAAGAAAATCCAGCAGGACAACACAAGACACCGCACCTTTAAGAGTTGTCAGAGTCGGGGCCCCTCTTAAATCCTCAGGGAGTTTATTCCAGCTATTTGTTGCCTGGCAGCTAAATCCTGCTTTCCCTTGTTTCGTATGGACTCTTGGAATAATTAACCGATTGATTTTAGTAGTGATTTGTCGCATGTGTGCCGGTAAAGCATTTTTTTTTTTTTTTTTTTTTCAATTTGGGGTGATCGTCCCGTGTGTAAAGGTGAGGGACGGTGGGCCTCGGCTATCCCTAATCTGCGTCAGTCCATGTGTTTGTCAGTCAGTCCCCGCATATGCAATGAATATATGGCCCAAATAAAGATTATTTATCGTGCTTTTTCAGGCACCTCAAATCCACTTATTCTCCATGCAGCGAGCCTTATTTACCTTGGCCATCGGGGGTCTTGTATCACCCCGCCCGATCGTTATAGGCCCTGCTGAAGCAATAAATATAGGGACGTTCGTCCGCGTTCGCATGTGTCCCCCCTTCCCGCGTCTAGGGTCCGCTGTGCGCTGCTGTGCGTGAACCCGTTCGGGGGAGTCTTAGGGGCGGTCACGGGCGTCCCAGGTGACGCCCCCCCCCCCCCCTCCCGTTACTAAAGTTTGCTATGCGTTGCGGTGCGTGAACCCGCGACCGCGGAGGTAGGGACACCCCTCCTCGTTCGTCTGTGTCCCCCTTCCCGGGTCTGGGGTTTGCTGTGCGTGAACCCGTTCGGGGGAGTCTTAGGGGCGGTCACGGGCGTCCCAGGTGACGCCCCCCCCTCCCGTTACTAAGGTTTGCTATGCGTTGCTGTGCGTGAACCCGCCCCCGAGAATGGGGACACCCATCATCGTTGTCATATACATCTCCTCCGGGTCCCATATAACGCCCGGGTATTCCCTCTAGGTCTCTCTCATATATAGCCTAGGTATCTTTTCCTCTCATCTTATGGCCATCGAGAGTATTGTATCACTATGCTCGATTCTTATAGGCCCTACTCCGACCATCGAGAGTATTGTATCACTATGCTCGATTTTTATAGGCCCTACTGAGGCATCTTCTCCGGGTCTCATCCAAAGCCCGGGTATTCCTCTAGGTCTCTCATAGCCTAGGTATCTTTTCCTCTGGGTCTCTCTCATAGCCCAGGTATCCTTTTCTTCTCATCTTATGGCCATCGAGAGTATTGTATCACTATGCTCGAGGGTAGGTCTCGAGGGTATTATTTCACCATGCAGCGAGCCAGTATTCGTGCGTCACGCGTTTAGGGTCAATCGGGTTTTTACAGGTTAACTCTACGTTGCACTCAGCTTCATCCCCGCGGGATGCCCCGTAGAAAACCGTCCCTACAGTCTCATCTCCTAATTTGGTTCCTATATAACTATGCAGAATTCGGATTTTATCAACGGGTTCTGCCTACCTTTTGTTTGGGCGCCCGAGGTGAGACTGCCGGAATCGGTGGTGCTCCGGGGTCCTGGGGCGTGCCCCTCTCCGTCCTCAGTCGTTTTCCCAGTAGTAGTCCAATCAGAAAGAAAATCACGTCGGGGTCACCAATTTGTTGGGAAAAACAGTCTGCCTAGTTACTTGACCAGATAAAATGAGACGGAGAGGTAATAAAGTATCAGCACGAGGGCCTCAGATTTATTGAGTAAAGTGGAAAAGGTAATACTGATTCATAAAGCGTGAGAGATCGAATATTCTATGTCCCCTAACAGCGCTGAGGTCGTCCGGAGCTTCGCCTCCGAGGAGGTTCTGCTTCGGAAGAGCACCCGTGATTTGGTGCATGAGAAACTTATACTATATTTCCTAGCCAGGTGTGTGTGTTAGACTTTGTGTGGGTTATCGAGGGTTCTCTTGTCCCTGGCCTGAGCCTCCGGGTTGTGTTGTCTTTCTGTGTAATATGCGTGTCCTCGCCATCTAGCTGTGGCAGAGTGTTCTCCGCAGACTGATAGGGAGGGGGATCGAGGGTCATCTTGACCCTCTTGAATGTGTGGTGTGTTGTGTTTATTAGATTTGGGCCCAGAGTTGACTATATTCATAATGTAATGTCTGTTAGGTTATTTTTGCCCATCAATCTGCCCTCAGTTCACTACAAACAATTTGCATAGCTTTCAGTTTTTTGCGATGGGTAGCTTTTTGTACAGTGTAGGAGATGCTGAGCACATAGGCAAAGCTACCGTCTGCCACTCAGTGCGTAAAGTCTGTCTTGCGCTGAAGCGGTTGTTGCGTAACTTCATCGTTTTTCCAGGCCATAAACCCACGAGACGCATTAAAATGGAGTTTCACCAACTTGCAGGTCAGCATTATCTACTTGAAAATACATTCGGGATATTGAAGTCCAGATTCCAATGCCTACGTGGACTAAGAGTTTGTCCGGAACGGGCATGCAATGTAATTGTTGCATGCGCCGTCCTCCACAATATAGCCACTCTGCGCAAAGAGATGCCTCCCCCCTTTGACCCCGTTCCTCGAGGAGGAACACATTCCGCAAATGGTTGTTAAGGGCTGGACAAAGTATGCAAGACCACATTTGCAGAAATCATTTCAATTAAAAAAAACAAAAAAAAAACAGTTTTCTTCCATCATTTTTATTCTTTAGTTGCTGAGGGAGGAAAAAGAATATGATTAGTACCTTGAATAGCAATATCATGTCCACTTTGAATTTCTGCTCGAGATCGGTAAAATATGCGGCCCTTTTCGCCGTTTTGATCAGGATTTCCATGATCCATACATCACGTCTTTATAGGTTTGCCATGAACGCGCACAACCCTGTGTTAACCAACCCCGTGTTGATTGAACTAGGCCTAATTCATAACCGGTGCTGTGGAACCGACAGCTCTGGGTTAGTCGGCACAGGGTCAATCAACCTAGAGTTCAGCGTTAACTCTGTGTTTGTTAAACCTCCGTTCTTGGAATACCCCACTGGACTGGTTTACTGAAACATGGGACAAACACACAACCAGTGTGCACATATAAATAGCCGTAGTCTGTTCCCGCTTAAACACAGCGTAAGATGATGCTTCTGAGCAATTAACATAGTGCCCAGCATAACGTGATCGTATAGTGGTATTTTAACTAAAACAAAAAAGGACGTAACACAAAACAATATTGCATTTTCAAGAGCACAAAATAAAACATACCTGAAACATGGGACAAACACACAACCAGTGTGCACATAAATAGCCGTAGTCTGTTTCCGCTCAAACTATAAAAGATAGTAGGCCTATTAGTATATATTGTGTATATATATATATATATATATATATATATATATATATATATATATATATATATATATATATACACACACAACACCGAACTCTAGGTTGATTAAGTGCTATATATATATATATATATATATATATATATATATCGTGCTTAAGGACTCCACACATTACGCAATTACTTCTTCACAAACCAATAAAACGAAGGGTTTTACAAGCATTAAGTTTAGCAAGTATGTAACAAATTAAATACTGATCGATTTTAAACATTTTATTATGCGTGGTTTGCATTTATAACTGAATTTATATCCAAGCGGACAGAACGGCAACTTACCACAGCGTAAGATCGATGCTTCTGAGCAATTTACATATTGCCCAATGCCTAGCATTAACTTAATCACAAACTTCCACTGTGGACTTTCAAAATAAAATATAAAAAGTTGGTTGCTCACATGTGAGAAACATGAACACAAAATACAATCACTCCGTCATCTGTTCCAGGTGAGTAGGAAGGACCAAATATGGGCGTCTTCAGGTTACTTCCTCTTGGTCCGCCTGGAAGTGCTCTGTCGCCCTCTGCTGGTCAGAGGGCCTCGTGACACATCCTCACCCAGCTGTTCGTACTGGCCATGGTGCTGGTGGGATATGTTCAGAAGTCATGTGAGGAATACGATCTCTATGCTGTATAACGTTTCTGATGGTGGATTTTTTTATTATTTGTTTGCGTTGTTTATGTGCTCCATTTAATGTATTTACAAATATTTATCTCTCTGTTCAAGTAGGCACTGTGAAGCTAGAGCTCTTGCGGTTCTGTATTTCGTGCTCATAACTAAATACCATATCATCATTTACTACATTACATAATTTCTTCACTGGATATTTGGTTGGTTCGCCAAATAATCAATACTATGTTGAACCCCTCCGTCCAGGTAGCCATCAACTGAAAGTCTACTACAAAGTATTATGTAGTTGGGAAAATGTTTCCTACTGACATGATGCTGCAAAGGTTGTTTGACTCTGAAAACTTTAAGTCCTAACTGTCTGCAATTTACCTGTACTATAGGCTTTCTTGAGCGAGATCCCAAGCCACTACCCCAATGACATGTAACTGAATGGACTGTGTTTCTCTGATATGTGAATTTAAAGCATCTTTCTTTAATTATGTATTGTTAAAGGTATCAAAGCTTCAAAGGGTTTAGTGGTCACCTCAGTAGACGACTGCTTCACCCTGAACAAGGTTTGGAGTAGCTATGAGTAGAGTGGTGAATCACCACCATGGCCCCTGGAGTCCAGAAATAACAATATTTTGGGGGTATTTGTTGAATGTGATTGATAATGTTATATTCCTGATTGGCAATTTCACTGCATATTTCAATACTCTTATAAAATGCAGATGGAACCATATTAATCCTCATTTGATTTGTATCCTTTCTGCAAAATAAGTATTATTGTTAAATATCAGACCTTTGATCAATCAACACTATGCCTTGAACTTCATCGTGTCAAGATTTGATTCTTCATAGTTTAATAAATAATTAATCTCTGGAAATTCATTCATCCAACATTGATCAGAATAGTTAGTTACACTACCACACATGATGAATGGAAATTAGTTATGTTATTTGCCGACCACCAAGGGAGCCTCTGCCTTTTCATATTTGCAGTTCTCTGGCGGCAATGGGTGGCAGTTTAAGGTCTATCAAACCTTCCAAGTTTAAATATCCTTTATTTTAACTGACCATTGCATATTGCCAAATTTTATTTCCACCCTTTATCTTTGCCATTTTTTATATTTGCTCATGTTCATTCCTTTAGCTATTCTTTTATATACCCATTTAACTATTTATCCCTGCAGTGTGATAACAACAAGGGAGAACACAGTGGAATGTTTGAGAGATCAACTGTAAGTACACATCTAGCTTCTTTCCTTCTTGAGAACCATTTTGCCAGTGGCAGAATGGCCCTGTTAGGATAAGGTGAGTTTTTCTTTTCATACATAACGTCCATAACAGGCTCTCGTCGTTTTCCCTGTCGTTGGCATAGCTGCACTCTGTTCTGTTATTTGTTGGTATTGGCTTCGCTGTAAGCTCACTTTTCTCCTGTGTTTTCTAAAAAAGATTAAAGCTATAAAAGACTAAACAATAGAATAAATTGGCTAGAGTGACTCTACTATTTATTTTGTTTTTATTAGCCTTTACGTAAAGTGCTTGCAGTGAATTCATTCACATGCATGTAAATCAGGAGCATGTAGGACGCATCTAGCTTTAGGTGCTCTCGCTCTAGGATGCCTACACGTAGACTGCGGACATTCAGGATTGACATGCAGTTGGACGAAACAGATTAAACTAAAGAAACAAATGGTGTGTGTGTGTGTGTGTGTGTGTGTGTGTGTGTGTGTGTGTGTGTGTGTGTGTGTGTGTGTGTGTGTGTGTGTGTGTGTGTGTGTGTGTGCGCCTGTATCTGTTGTTGTGTCTGTGTGTATGTGTGTGTCCGCTGGTGTGAGTCACTCAAGCTCTGAAGCCTGCAGGAGGCACTGTTTAGTGTCACAATGGAGCTGGTGCAGCAGGCCCAGGCCACATATGTGGTATGCTGTAATTGTTTCAACTTTTTCACATTTGAAAATATTTGGTTATATTACAGGAATTTAAGATCTGGGCCCCGTTTCCCGAAAGCATCGTTAGCCTAAGTAGGTCGTAAAGTTCATCGTACGAGCATTGTAGAGTTTTCAGACCGTTTCCCGAAAGCACCATTGCGTAACGAACGTCGTTAAAACCCTCGTAGCTAACGACGACTCCAGGGGCACTCGTAGAGCGCTAAGAGCATTGTTACTATGGCTTCAGTGGAGTCACCAGCTGGACATTCCGTGGTATTGGATGTGTTTTATTAAAACGCATACCACAATACCACGGAATGTCCAGCTGGTGCAATTTCGCAATATACCCCAAAAACCGCCGGTTACCACTGGTTACCGCCGATATATTACTCATAGACTACTGTTAGATTTAAGTTAGAAGTCAACAACTAGGCTACCGATCAAACGCCACGTCACAAGGCATATAATAAAATCTAATTTCATTGCTGTTGTGTGGGAGGTCGCTTTCGAGCTGCACTCCCTCTGATTTTAATTCAACCATTGTGGTTAAAATGTCCTCGTATTGATCAATGACAGAAGACATACTGTACATGAATCATGCTGAGACCAGCAGGTGTCAGAGAATTTCTGCAGCCGTTTTTTGTTGCGATTGTTTTCCATAAAGCACTGTAGGCACGTCGGTGAGGCTGTGATGACGTTCACTATTTATTGGACCGTGTCTAGTTAAGAACATCCCTGACCTTAGTGGAGTGCACAATCGCCAAGTTGAGAGCGTGGTTTCTGCAGTGAACATAGACTGCTGTGGGAAACTGTGCTGCAATGCATGCCTTTCCCGCTTACATTGCCCGCACCATCATACCCCTGCCCAACAATATGGGCAGGAATCGATCTACACCAGCAACAGCAATAGCCGTGTCAATGCCTCTGCATTTGATTGATAATGAATGAATGGAACATTGCATGTTTAATGTTGACACCAAAGTTCCTAGACTAGAGAATGCGCGGCGCGCCAATCACTGAATGAATGAATGAAACCTTCTGCGGAATCAGAGAAAGTCTGCCCTCTTTGCGGCGCAAAGCATGTTTCACAACTATAGCATTTAGATAAATGCTATAGTTGTCACTATTATTTTTGTAATATGGAATTATTTCAGGGGAGAAAAGGCAGTGAAAAAATGTATGCACGGTGCGTTTAGGATTAGGACTGATATAGCATATGTCCGCCTAGACCTAATCAATTGTGTTTTAATATTTCTAGCATTCATATTTGTCTATTATTTTCGTAGGCTACTCTGGTGTTGGTCTTGATGGGGAGATATTTTTTGCTGCCACAAAATATAGTTTAATCCAACAACATTCCTGCATCTCCCCCTCCTACCGAGCCCATTTCAGCACCGTGTCAGTGGACAGCTACAAGCCTACGACGTCGTAAGAGCAGTGCACGCGCATTCATGTTAAGAGGAGTTTCGGGAAACGCTCATTAAAAAGCATCGAAAGATCCTTCGTAAGAATGATCGTACGAGCATGGATCCATCGTTATCGGGAAACGGGGCCCAGGTCTAAAAGCCATTTCACACATTTTGTGTGTGTGTGTGTGTGTGTGTGTGACTCCCTTTCACCATACTTGTTTTTGTGGGGGGTTTATTTATGAAAAAACAGCTTGCCCTCAATACTATTTCTTGCTGATCATGTGATTGTGTACAAGGGCCGGTGGACACAGTGTACCTGCCCTGGAGAACATTTAGGGCCTGAAGATGGTTGGAGCACAGGCCCCCACCAAAGCCTACCAGGTCCCATATAATGATCTTATTGACCTATAGGTCTCTGTCCTCCACCAGCTATACCTCCATGTTATGGCTTAAGGCAGGGGTTTTCAAACTTTGAGTGTGTGTGGACCACTTTTTATAATCAAGAATTTTCGCAGACCACCTTATAATACACATAATAAAATATGTCTACACACAGTCCTACCTGAATTACCCCCACCTCTTAATAGGCATATATTAGCACTAAAAGTAACATAGCATCAGTACAACAGGCTTGTTAAAAGAACGTTTACTGCACACAACGGCAGCCACATATTTAATGTATTTATTTAAAGCGCCCAAGGGCGTAATCAGGTTCATTTGAACACCAGGCTTATATCCATAGCAATGATAATGGAGTATTAAATATGTACAGTAATCACAAACGAACTGAACTGAACTGAACTGGATAAAGTCAAATATCAAATCTTCTCAAAGTCCTCAACAAACAGGCTGGGAGTTTGTCCAAGTAACATATGCAAAACATTTCAGAAACGGGAGATCAAGAAACTTACTGGGAATTAAAATAATAATAGGCCATATTTCTTCCATTTATAATTTAAAATCGTTTCAGATATACACTGCCTATATATAAAGGCTATGATGTGATCACAACGTTTTTTGTTTTTGTTTTTTTGCTTTTTATTTTTATTTTTTAGTTTGCTTTTCCACGGACCACCTGCAGTACCGTCCAGTAACTGTGGTCCGTGGACCACCAGTGTTCCGCGGACCACAGTTTGAAAATCACTGGCAGATCACCACAGTTTGAAAATCACTGGCTTAAGGTATTATTGTTTCATATTTTCACCAGTGAAATAAAGCAATGCTTTTCTCATGCTCACTATTATCGTGGTAGTATTGAGATGGGTAAATAAAGGCTTACCATGGCATCTTAAATGAAAATGTTCTATGCATTAAAACTAAATAAGTAAGTATCCTCAGAAATAATCAGCAAATCACGCTTTGACGCTTTGAAATAATCAGCAAATCAGCAGTGACACGTGTGTCTTAAAAGACTGATAGTATTGTAGAAACTGCTTGTCTTTTTGGCAGCTTACTTGCTCTGCCTTAACAAACCGGGTTTAAGGGAAAAGTTTGATTAGCCAATAAATCGTGACAAGGATTTTAAGAGCTCAAAGGTAACAGAAGGGTCTGTCAGTCAGGTTAATGTGTTTTTGGACGACGAGGGAAATCTCACTAAAGGTGTCCTAGATCACTGGACGACGAGCAGGACAAAAACATTCATCCTTTCATTGCAATGAAAATGATGGCTAGACATTAACATTTATATTGACATTGAACTGTAACTTTCCTTCACCATAGTGTCCTCAGGCTGCGAGAAATAAGTATAGGCCTATGGCAGCGAATAGGAATCTTAATCATTAACACGTCTTCATAGATGAAGAGAAGAATGAAAACCAAGGAAGTATAGTTAAAAAGTATACTGTGTCTGGGTTTCAACTGTATCTCAAGGCCAGCTCAAATAGGTTACATGGTCTCCCCTTTTGAAAGTCTTACATAATAGTTCCAATACAATCAGGGGATATTCAATCAACTTTATTCAAGACACAGGAAGGTCCAAAAAAGAAAAAAAGAAAATATATATATATAAAACAATACAAAACATTTAAGAAGGATGCAAATGAGGCATCAACAATTATAATACAAACACATTTAAAACACATACAAGCTTCGGGTCCAATGTTTCCAAAAGCAAGATGAGGCATCAACAATTATAATACAAACACATTTAAAACATACAAGCTTCGGGTCCAACATTTCCAGAAGCAAGATGAGTACCTAGTGTCACTCTGAGAAACATCAGTTAGAGACACAATAATCGTGTTCAAAGACACAGTCAATCTGCACATGAATCTATACATAATATACATACAGTACATTTCTCAGAACAGCATTAAAAGTGGGCACATTGTTTGTCACGAACTTGTCACGATTTCACTGGCACTACCCCCCCTGGGAGTTTTAAGCAAAATTCTCAGAGCATCATTATATGCCACTTGAAGTTTTTTCATTTTCGCTTTACTATAATTAAATTGATATTGATATAAATTTAAATTGATATTGTGTTGTGCTTTACAAAGTATCTCGAATGTTCTGTGCAATAAACAAGTCTGGAATGTAACTTCAACTTGTCCTTTGTATTTGGTAGGATCTAATAACTAGTGTGATTTTGAACACACACACACACACACACACACACACACACACACACACACACACACACACACACAGGCCTATATATATATATATATATATATATATATAAAATATATATTATATATATATATATATATATATATATATATATATATATATATATATATATATATATAAACTGTGATATAAACTGTGATTTAAATGTGCAATACATATGACTTGCTTATGTCGCCCCAATTTCTTCCAAATTTTTTAGTGCACAGTCATGCATATTTGCGTTAATGTCCGAGCGACCCACGCAGCTCGTTTAATATCGCGATACGAGACCGAAATCCACCCGAACGTGAAAACACAAGCGCTGTTGTGTCTGTGGAAGGCACTCTGCGTGGGGGTGAACGCTTGATGCTACTGGTGGTCTTGATCATGTCCGATTTTTAATTATCAATGGTTTGACGTACAACGGACATTGAGGGGAACACTTTGCGAACACTGTTCGCACCGTTTGCACTTAAAGCTTCTGGACTTGCGGACCTTGTACAGATGCTGCCCCAGAGGAGAAGGTGGCATGCATAAGAAGGAGGGGAGGATGTGTTCTCGTTTTCCGTACGGATAACGTTTGTCTTGCGGGAAAAACGTGGATACCGTGAGGCGAAACCGTTACTTTTCTTCCCCCCTTTCGCTATGGGACAGTGTGCGTATATTGCTTTGCCGAATGGATTTTTGGGCGTCAAAGTGCCTCTGGGCCGCAGTTCGGCTTACGGAGTCCGAATTCGGGGACTAGATAGCTAGCCGTGCTAGCCGCAGTTACCCGATGCTGCTGCTATCGCGCGGATCCACACGGGAACACAAGCGGCTGGAGTCTTGGGCCCTGGCGTTGCGAGAGCTATTGCTTTATCGGAGGAAGATCCCCAGAGAAATGATTTGTTATGTGATGCTTTGCATGTTGTCTTTCAGACTCTTTTAGACAGATCAAACGTTGCTATATAGTGGGGAAATGGGGTTTGCTGCAATGTGTGGACAAAATAGTGCAAGGGAGACCACCAACAACAGCAGTCCGAAGGGGCGAGTTAAATGAGAACAATCAGCTGGTATCTAAAAGTCGCTCGTTCAACCTTTCTACGTCTATGATACACTGATACCGCCACGCGTTTCCCCCTCATAATATACATAACGTAGAACCAAGAATTGAAGGGGAAATATGGATAAACTGACTATAATATCAGGGTGCCTCTTTTTGGCTGCAGATATCTTTGCAATAGCCAGTATTGCAAATCCGGATTGGATCAACACTGGTGAATCGGCAGGTAATTATGCTGCTAACTGCTCTTTCTGACTAGGTATTGCATTTGTATAATGTGTAACATTACTTGCCGCTGTTTCAATAACTGTTTTTTTTTCAGAATCTTTGTGTGTGGTAATCTAATGAACAAAGCCACATCCTCAAGGTTTCGTCTGCGGCAGCATCTACTGTTTTGCCTGCATAATGATAGAGTAGGACTCATGTTGTGTACCAGGAACCGTTAATCGTGATCAGCCAGAAGTTTAACATGTTTTGCTGTTTTTTGAATGCACAGTCGCTACTTAAGTCGTTTACTTTTAAATGAGAACCAATTATGTATTGTAATCTAGGCATGACCTTGTGTTTGTGTGTCAATTTAAGGGGATAACATGAGAAGGTATTCGCCACCAGAGATGTTGTCGTCGGTTCATGTTCCGAAGCCAACCGGTGATTGGCGATCGGCTATTTTTGTGTCGATCCGCAAAACATCCAGTGTATTTATAGCCTTGGCTCTCTTTGTACTCATCTGCAGGATAACATTTTTGTACGACAGGGTTCCATTTGTAGGTTCACCCGGTTAATCGTTATATACCATTAGTCACTAGATCAAACTATAAGGACAACTACTAGCCTAGTTATCAAAGTGCTGGTTGTGATTAGTCCGGGCCTGCTGAATCTTTTAGTCATTTATTTTTGGCGAAAATGAATAGAGATTCTCTTCCGTATATAGCCTACATAACCAATCGTAACATTATACATATTGCAATTACGAACCACTAGACCTCTACGTTTGGTCCTATTTGGCTATATGGTAGCATCAATCGATTTCAGCACCACATAGCTGAAGGCAAGATTGGTACAGCGACTAATAACATATGATGGCGCTTTTCCACTTCATGAAACCATCATAAGACAACCCCATACACAACAATACATTATGTACCAAACCTATTGAAAATAGTGAGGTAGTGTTACTCTGTTTTCCCCTGGGTGAAACAAAAGTTTAAATCCACAAAACGCCTCGGTCAATGTTTTGCTCAAAATGTGATTTCAAGTTACCTGTGCTGCTAGTGGAACATCAGGCATGATGCCATTGCCGTTACTGACCATTGTTTAAATTCTTCTTCACACTCATGGTCCCATGGTCTTCCCTGGCCAACACAGGTTCAAAAGTAGTAAATGAACATGCTTTGCCTTACTTTCCACAGTGCAAATACCTTTTATGTTTAACACGTCTTTAGTTTGTGAATTACACTTGGCCCTAGTTTGTTTTGACAGTTCTCTGTGTCGTGTTGTTTTCGGTGGGGTAGAGTTTCATTATTCCCTCAATACTTTTCAACATGTCACACCGCAGCCCTGTTTTGCTTTGTCAGCAGAAACTATTGTGGTTGTTTAAAAGATTATTCGTTTAGGAAGCAATACAAATTGGATGTATTCCCCTGACCGAAGCCCACATCACTGTTCTTTGGCTTTTAATGTCCTTTTGGGACAACAGCGATGTGAACTTTGTTGATTTGCTCATACACATGAATAGACTGCAGGAAAAAGATCCCCTCTCTTAACGGCGTGTTGGATTTGATCACTGGCTGAGGGACTCACTTGTCTTTTTCTTGAGAGCTTGCCAATGGCTGCTCAATTGTTAAAAAGTTGTCTTGAGGCATCAAATAATGAATGACGAATGAAGTTAAAGTGGACTGAGGTCACTGTTTACGATTATTTTACAATATATATATTTGTTTCTATTTAGATATGTAGTAGGTAGTTGCCAATTTATACAAAATGAAAACCATGAATGC
Organism: Micromesistius poutassou; assembly: GCF_964030765.1. Lineage (NCBI taxonomy): Eukaryota > Metazoa > Chordata > Actinopteri > Gadiformes > Gadidae > Micromesistius > Micromesistius poutassou. The sequence continues at coordinate 8,001,463 of NC_140271.1, read as the reverse complement.
TCATAGTATAAATGTACTACTGACCCCTTAATTGAGACGAGAAAATAAACAAACAAGGACTTACTGTATATGGGTGTGGGAAACCAGTAAAATAAATCCAGTCAGAGAAAGCATGGCCTTTTTTGTTAGTTTAGATTGATTTTACTGATTAATTTATTTCCTCATTTAGTAATATTAATCAAAGAACATTTTGCATCAACCTATAAATACAAAAATATAATCGGATACAGCTATTGCTGCTTTATTCATCAAGTACAAGCTCAACCATATCACATAACGCTTTCTGTCTCAAGAACAAAAATGTAAATGGCAATATCTGCCTTCTTTGCCAACTACTTTATTACGCTTCTGTGATAATTGGGATTGCCTTTCAGCTTGTGATGTGATGCATTGGTAAGTAACACATGCTATAGTATACATAAATGCCATTGGGAGAAGTAAGAAGGAAATTACATGTTGAGTGAAGCCATCTCCACACGAACAGATGCTGCATTATAAAAGATAGGCCTGTTAAGAAAGAAAAATTTGTCCCTACTCTGGCTCCTTGCTTTTCAGTTAAACCAACACTACAGGAATTACATTGTGTACGCCAGGCCGAAAAAGTTACGTTTGTAAAGTTTGTGTAAAATGTGTTTGTTTAATTTTGCTAACCAGATCGTTGTAGTGCTGACATGACATTGGTGTATTAATTAAACATACCATATGGCTCTTCAGTGCACAGTATGCAGCATAGGGGGAACGACAGTACAATGGTACCCCACTGTTTCCCCTGTGACACACTTCATAGCAGTGACCAGGGCAAGGACAGTGGAGGCTGTCTGTGATTATGTACCCCAGCAGAACATAGGCCTTAGACTAATGCCATATTGTGTGTTGATTTGTTTGTACTTTTGTTTAAATGATTCTTGTTGGAAATAGGTGGTGAGCTGTGTTTGCTCAATTTCTTGGGTTTTAAAGTGGTGATTATCACAGACAGATTGGTCTTCCCATGTGTATTCTTCTCGTAAATTTCCTTGAAGCTTCAGGAAATGGTCTGGTCCGTTTCAATCCTAGAGAGAATGTGTTTGCTCAAGCAGTCAGTCTTAAAGTGTACCATTCTTCTTCTACCCCCTGACACCTTATTGGCCATTTTCCATTTAAAGAAGAATATAAGTCTTGGTGACAAAAAAACTAAGCACATTCTGATAATGTAACTGGAGTTATGTCTTCAGAGTTAAAATGTATTCTGTTGGGAGTTTCCTACCATGATCATCTGTCAATCTATTTATTTTTGTATAAAATGTTACTATAGTCAGATACCTTCAAAGGTAGCCAAAAATGACACATTTTACAGAAATCTAGGGCACACCCACAGGATCCACTATAGTGAATAATAACTACTTTATCACAGCCATTATCTGAATTATTGAATGACACGTGACGACCATGAAAACACTGAAAACTAATTTTGATCTGATGTTGCTGTAGTTCATATCTTCACATTTGAAAACAGTGTTGGTAGACCTTGTTTTTCAGTGGAATTATGTGTTCCATCCATGTAGGCTACGTGAAAAATATACTTCATAAAATTCAGGAACAAGAGTACCACTGCCATTGTCAGTTTGAATATACGTGTGCTTTGCCAAGGGCTGAAGTCTGCCTTGATGGTTCATTTAATGGCTTTATTTATTTATTTATTTCACCACTATAGCTATTATTAACATGGTGACCATGACTACAATTTACAAAACATTTGAAAGGGTAAGTGAGAGTTAAGCAGTGTTAAAATATGGTGTCAATAGCAGACATCTCTTGCTGCTTATTTCTTATTAATAGTGTTACACATGCACAGACTCAATAATTCACAATGGGAAACATTGATCAAAGTGTGGTTGACGTGGATGATAACACTCATGGCATTGGCAACACGTCTAACAAAACAGCTTTTGTGATTAAGATGGGTTAAACAGAATTAAACTACATGGTTTAGTGCTCAACATTCAATCTACAAACCTAGAATGAGTTGCTGTTGCTAAAGCATGTCTTGCATAGCACTGTCATGTCTAACTGTCAGACATTTTTATTAAGTTAACTTTTCTGGTCTTTCATAGTATGTAAATAATTTAGCTATTAGATGGAAACACTTCACTTTGAAGCAGCATGCAATCTTTCTGAAATTCAGACCTCATGTTGCCAAGAGCTTCTTCGTTGTCATCCACTTGGTTGTTATTGATCGAGGACTGCAGGGAACTGAATCATGGCGTATTGTTTTGCTTACTCTGCTAGAAATGCCTTAGAGAAGATGCACACTAATTGACTGGCTTTTCCCATACTCTGACTCCTGCATACACTTTGCTTTGCGGTAATGTGTATATATAGGTAATGTATCTATAGATAAGGAAGTGTCTCTATATCCGAAGTTATATATCTATACACATTGATATTGTGATTTGAGAATCATCATAATCTTGGATTCTGGCCATCAAGTTGATTCAAAACCCTTATTGTCGTGTGTGTGTGTGTGTGTGTGTGTGTGTGTGTGTGTGTGTGTGTGTGTGTGTGTGTGTGTGTGTGTGTGTGTGTGTGTGTGTGTGTGTGTGTGTGTGTGTGTGTGTGTGTGTGTGTGTGTGTGTGTGTGTGTGTGTGTGTGTGTGTGTGTCCATCACCACCATTGAACGAATTATGAAGCAATCTACTGTCCGTCCTGCTTTACCTCCCTGTTCTCCTTCAGACTGGCTTCTCTTACTCACTTTGGTGTCAGCTGGATCTCTCCATCTGAGGCCACCAACACTCTAGAAGGGCGCACCGCACAGACTCTCCTCCATCCTACTGTTGCTTCTAGGCTAAAGGACCCAGGAAAAAGTGGTTGTTGGGACAAAAAATATAATAAATTAGTTATAAAAAAGTAAATGGTTGACATGAGACCTCTTCAAGGTTAATAGTGGCATCATTGTTTTTTATTTATTCAAAATGATTAGTCCTATTTATTTAATAATGCCATATTCCTACTATACTAATAATCTGCCATGGTAAAATTTATATTTCCTAAGGCCCTGACCTACAATCCACCTTTTAATGGGAATGCGTCAATCTAGGCTGATTCTGGACAGCAGTGAGAACGTTGCGTCCTTGAGAGAAAACATGCTGTATATATTAACAAGAATGTCAACACTCACACCCACTATTGCTTTTTGTACATTTGGATCCAACCAGGGTCACATTTTTGAAAACCCAGCTGACCATTCATTAAGTTTTGATTTTATTCAGTTATGTATCTGAAATATGCACATATTTCTCTTTGGTTAATTCACAGAAATCCCATCCTTTATTCAAATCTAGAATATTACTTTCACAAGAGTTCTGGTGTTGTAAAAGGGGCCCTTAGCAGCTGTGCTTGTGGTGACATGAAATACATTTTGTACGGTCCCTGGCCTCCTCGGGTGCTATTTGTGGGTTTTCAATGTCTATTTAAAAAAACAGTACAGTCATTGTTTTTACAAACTGCGAGGGAATGTTGTCCTACCACCTCTGTCCTATCTATGCTGTTGGGGTTTCATAGACGCCATGTGCAGTCATTAGTATACATCCATTAATACACCAAGTAGGTATGGGATGGGTATCCTATTATGATACATGAAACCATAAAGTACACCGGCCATCCCGTTCACATTAATCCCTACTATAACCTGTGCCTTTCTGTAACAATTACCCCATGATCATATAATGCACTAGAAAATACACTTTCTGGTCCTCGTCATGTGTCTGTTATGGGGATTTAAAATAGTTATTTAAAAGATACTTGGATCCAAAGTATGAGTGATATATTCTAGATCCATGATTAATGAGCAGGTTTTGGGGTTAGGTATGTTTAACCCAGAACCTTTCAGCTGGTACTCTGTACCCTGTAAACGGCTATTCCATTTCACGGGCTGCTTGTTATGTCCACAGGTGCGCTGACGGTAGGCCTGGTGCGACAGTGCCAGACCATCCACGGGCGAGACCGGACCTGCATCCCGCCGCGGCTCCCGCCAGAATGGGTCACCACACTGTTCTTCATCATCATGGGCATCATCTCGCTCACCGTCACCTGTGGCCTCCTGGTGGCATCACACTGGCGGCGTGAAGCCACCAAGTACGCCCGCTGGATCGCCTTCACTGGCAGTAAGTAGCACGTGACGAAGCGTGGTTTATGCCTCTGGTGTCGTAATATCGTGACTGGGTATGACTCGGAAGAGTGGTAAAGGTTCAACACATGGTTTGTTCAGCAATACGGCAGGAACAGAAGTGGTTGATGAAGCCTCTGTGTGACAAAGGAAATTCTATAGTGTATATATTGGTAGGGACGGCATGGTGAAGAAGTCCCCCCTATAGGGTCTGTTTTAGCTCACACAGTTTAACGGTCATGGTGTTATTTTGACCAATCTCTGTGAGCAGAAACGAGTCAGAACGGGTGTTTGCTCTCCTACTGCGTCGGGTCCAATCAAGTCATAATGTTGGCTTTGTGGTCTAATGAGGTAATGGATTCAATTCATTTACATCACACTCCTTTACATGAACTCTTTCTTACCCACCGGACTCTACTGGACATGCTGCTACATATGTGCTCCACAGGGATCGGCACCATCCGTTTCTTTGTACTTTGATTCTTTAGATTTTTGATTGTTATGAAGTCGTCATGTTATGAGTGAAGGCCACTAGCGTTCGCCCGTGAGAATTGAAGCCATGGCGACCTTTTGTTTGGACTGAGCCATCTAATTCGAGCACCATCCGTTAACTATCACGGCATTGTTTCTCAGGTTGCAAAAGTAAAAGTTTACGGAGCCCTCACACGATGCTGATGGCTGTGGTGGAGCTCACGAGTTACTCAGTTGAATGATGGTACCCCTGTCTGGTCTGCTTTGGAACCAAAACAATTACACAATGGCGGTTCTTTTTAGGTTGCTTCCATATTGGCTTTTTTGGCTCAATCTTAGCTCAATCGGCTCGCCAATGTCGTTGGAGCATTTTCCAATAAACACCTTTGATGTCGTTTCCTGCAGTCTAGAGACTTCAGTTGCATGGAATAGCCAAATGGAATTGACTGTGCGTATTATTCTCTATTTCTGGAGTGGTTTTTCAATCAATCTCAGGGCTCAAAATGTGTCTTCCTAAGATGAGCAGATTAGGTTTTCTTAATGTTATCTTATTGTGTTTTTCTAATTACCTTACATGACTGAAAGCAATAGAGGTGTGGCTCATTCCAGTTTTAACAAAGTCATAGTTTGCGAGATTGAGGATATACATATCTATTTTTTTGATGGTGGTTCTAATGGTGGTTCTTCATAATGTACAGCCTCACTAAACCATTGTTTAGGGAGCGAGCAATGTGCTTGTGTGTTACTCAGTTACAATTAATCCTGATTCTTGTGAGATCTAGAGGGTTATAAACGATGTGGAGATTTAGCTTGGCTTGTCTAATTGATGAACCAGTGTTGGTCTTTAGGGAAGGTCACCGTAGGGGCAAAGACACCAAGCTGGGTCCAATCCCCAATGTCTGCAGCCTATCTGTATTCAAGATGCCCTTACCAGTACCTGCTCATTAAGGATGTTGACAATGTATTTGAAATCACTCTTATGTCGCTGTGGGTAAATGTGTCTACTAGATGATGTCACATTGAGATCCTGCACCCTTTCATGTCCACCTCTCTTGATAGCCAGGTGAAAACTTCTGGTGGTACACCTGCTGTCTTAATTCACGTGGTGGGAGTGTGTGGTTAGGTATGCTAGGTTAACTTGGTTGGCTTGTCAAGGTACATAATGCTTGAGGCCTTTAGCACCAGACAATTGACAATTGACCGCAATCATTTTCCAAAGCCTGTGAAGTCACCACATACAGTAAATGCCTCGTGGAATATTCTCTAGTTTATTTTCTCAAGGGGTCCGTTTTGTTGATGGAGCTTCAGATCTGGAGTTGTGCAGGCAAGACCCTAAATGTCGCTACAAACTCAAGAGCAACCATTGAATACACCGTAAGGGAAATATGTGTACAAATTGGTATCACAAGGAAGAAGGGTTGCTGTAGCTACTGGGTTGTTTTTCTTCCCCATTGTCTGCGGAGTCTGTTTCATTTCGACGGCAGCAGACAACATGATGGAGGTTTTCCAGGCACATGGCGACATTTAAAGGTTAGCTTTTGCTGGGAGCACAGTGGAAGAAAAGAGTTACTTGTGTCCGATATGTGTTTCGTATACAATTGATTACAGTGGGACAATGCCACCAAGGGTCAGACTGTGTGACTGCGTGAGGGTGCGTATTTAACATAAGTAGCACTCCAAGCTGGTGAATAGATGTTTCAGTGGAACAATGATCAAAAGACTAAAGTGAGGAGAAAACGGGACGGCCTAGACAATTGACTGAAACAGCTGAGGTGAAACCGACCAGTCTTTTTTACCCGCTGCACCTAAACACACTCACACTCTCTCCGAATGCTTATGATTAATGAACGCTGTCAGCTCACTGACAGCATTCACATGGGTGCCAGGATGGATTTGGTAGGGATTCAGCATACCTGGGCCAGCCCTCCTGGAGTAGATAGTTGGATCACCAAGGAAGGGGGTATCTGGTGATAAGCATGTATCACAATCACAGCTTTACCTCTGTTCTCTAGCAGTCCCTCCTCCTGTTTCCAGCGCCCTGTACCACTCCTCCTCCACCCGTCCTACACCGTGAAGATTAATTACAGACGCAGCCTCGCCTCACTCTCCTCACGCTGCTCACGAAACGTTCTTGCTAAAGGGAATGGCAGAGGTCGAGGGGCTCAGTGTTTAGAGAGTTATGCTTCTAAAAATAACCATAAATGACGTGACCAGCTTGGATTTGTTAGCTTATGGGTTAACCAGTATGTACAAAAAAAGTAGTTGTGTGCACATCCCACCTTCTGGCCAGGTGCAGGACAAATAAAGTAGTATAGAGTGAAAGAAATGTAATGTCCGCAGCACTGCTTAAGCGCCCAAATTAATTTAATGAAAAATTCACAGCAACGTTTCGACCCTATTGGGTCTTCTTCAGGCAAAAACTGTCACATACTTAACCAGTATGTGACACACAGCGCAATCAGACACTAACCAAACTGTTTTGTTTTCATCTGTCTCCACCCCCTCCTCCCCCCTCCTCACCCCCACCACCCCACCACCGACAGTGATCCTGTTCTGCATGGCTGCGCTCATCTTCCCCATCGGCTTCTACATCAACGAGGTGGGGGGCCAGCCGTACAAGCTGCCCAACAACACAGTGGTGGGCTCCTCCTACGTGCTGTTTGTGCTCTCCATCTTCTTCACCATCGTGGGACTACTGTTTGCCGGGAAGGTCTGTCTCCCGGGCTGACGGCCGTGCGAACGCCCGCCCTCCTGGAACTACCAATTGGGGTGGTGGGGGGGGGAGGGCGTTTGGAGGAGCGTTTGGTTTTTGTCCGTTATTTTTTACAGAACAGACAAAAAAATAATAATATCAACAAACAAACGAGGAGAACAAACGAGTCGGGCCTGTCCCCCGTTTTGTGGCGGGCTCCGCGGGGGGAGAAAAATGTCTTAAGCGCCGCGGGACGTCGGCCATGTCGCCCCGAAGGCTGGCTCGCCCGTTATCGGACGTGAAAAAGGAATAAATGAACCAAGCTTGGGGAGAGAGAGAGAGAGAGAGAGAGAGAGAGAGAGAGAGAGAGAGAGAGAGAGAGAGAGAGAGAGAGAGAGAGAGAGAGAGAGAGAGAGAGAGAGAGAGAGAGAGAGAGAGAGAGAGAGAGAGAGAGAGAGAGAGAGAGAGAGAGAGAGAGAGAGAGAGAGAGAGAGAGAGAGAGAGAGAGAGAGAGAGAACACACTCTGGACTCAAGACCGCTGGAGGGCTGCAGGTGCAGCCTAGGCCTTCCCTGCCCCGGTTTATTTAAAACATACTTTGGTCCTCTCGTTATATGTTTGTATTTTTTGCGTTGTTTTCTTTAGTTGCACTTTTTTTGGAGCGCGATCACGGAGACAGCTGGCATTCCTGCGAGACGGGGTTGGAGGCGAGGGGGCAAAAACAGTTGGAGCAAGGACATGCGGCGGGGGCGGGGGGCAAAGGGAGGGGTGGGTCGGGGGATCTGGCGGACCGCTATGCGCATTAATTCTGCTGTCATGGTAACCGTGGCCATTATGTCATTGCCCATTTTATGAGCTCCGCCACTCCCCGACTCAACTTCCTGTGTGCTTACTCAGCCTGGAACACACAAACACACACACACACACTCTCACATACACAGACAACATCCCTCCCCCCCATTGCCGTTACCACCGTTGCTATTTCTGGTTCCTCAAAGCATTTTTTCAGTTGTATGTGTTGAAGTTCTTAGTAGACTGTATGTTTGTTTTTGGTACTTTCCCTTCACTTCCCCTCCCCCCCCCCCCCTCTACTTCCCCTGCATTTCCACTGAAGCAGTTTTACTGTAGATGGTATTTTTTTCATGTTATGTTCTATCCCAAACAAGACAGGAAGGAAAACGCTGGATGTGGGAGGTCAGGGCGGGTGAGACAGGGGCCTCTTACAAAACAAAAAAAGCAAGGCATTAACACAGGGTGTGGTACCCCCGGCCCCTCGCTCCTCTCGTGTCACGGCTCGGCCCCACCAAAAAGCGTCACCCTTTTTGACCGCACGTGGCAACGGCCCGCACACTCTCGAGTCCGTCTGGTCCGCCAGTACTCTGTGAACGTCGATTCCAAACGCTGCAAGATGCGCTCATTTGCATAAAGTGAACTGAAGTTCAACTTCTGCCCAGCCCCTTCAACCCACCACACCCCACGCGGGCACGTGTCCATAACGCAGTGAATGGGAGGTGAGAGCCACACTCGAGGCCACGCGTTTGGTGGGGCCGTGCCGTCAGGGAGACCCTGGTGTGTGGCCCTCTGGTGGCAAGTTGCCGCTTTACCCGTACCGGGTAAAGTTGAATCCCACTCAATTTAAGAATCCACATGTTATTTTAAGTGTCAAAATGGGGCAGCAACCAATAATGATGCGTTAGTGAACATAAACAACAACAATAAATGCAGATGAACAATGCATAGATGACTGTGAACTAAACTCATGTTACTCCAATTAGTTGTAGAGCAGTAGCATTAGTTAACCAAGGTCCAAACATGGGGACCTTTTGACACGTTTTTTTTCTCTCTCTCTGCAGCTGTATATAAGTCTGTTATGGTGGTATTAAGTGACACAGCAAACTCTTAGGATCCTAGGTAGTGTGTAGAGTTGTGAGTTGTGAAAACAAGTGGGAGAGCTGGGGTATGAGAATAACATAGGAACACTCAAATTAAGTGGTATTCTCCTGAGAAGTCTGTGCACGCAGGGCGGGAAATATGGGAACCAAGAGCATTTCGGTTTGAGTTTGCTTTCTTTCGTTTGTATTTTGTTTTTTAAGAATAATAGAGCCGGGGCTGCTGGGCAGTTCCATGCGAAGGGCTGGACCTTGACATGCTGTTCCTGATGCCTGTGAACACACACACACACACACACACACACACACACACACACACACACACACACACACACACACACACACACACACACACACACACACTCTTTCTTGGATCCACTAAGTATTTCTTGCACACATGCATGGACACGCATTATATCCATCTATAATTATAGATACACAAGTTTTTTCTTGTGCACTAACACTAATGCATGTACACGTTTTATCAGCCTAAACTCTTCAATCCACAAAGTGTGGTACACAAATGCATGCATGCACACCCATCTGTCCGGCTATTCTTTTAGATTCACTCTCCTACACATGAGCGCATAAACGCACGCACGTACCTTAACTGACTCTTGGTCCAAAAAATCGTTTACACGTACACATACAAACGCAAACACACACACAAAGCCCATGCAAACATATCAGTCCTACCTTTTAGATCCCACACACAGCGGGATCTTCCTCTAGGTGTGTGGTGGCGGTCACAGGCTCTGGCGTCTAGTCTTTACATAGGCTCTCATCACTAACAGACTTTTGTTTTGTTGTTTTTGTTTTGCTCCCTCTTGGCGCGTGGACGTTTACTGCTAACTGTAGCTCACAGTTCCCTTCCCTGGGTTGAGTCAGTATTATGCCATGACCTTATGATGTATTTTTTTTTTTCTTTTGTAATGTATAGAAACATAAGACAGGATTTCTGTATTTGGAAGCACTGTGCGTTCGTAATAGACCATGGCAAAAAGAAGCACCACAATTGTATAAAAGCAAAATAACTTCTTACCTCATTGTTTTTGTTTATTTTTGTTTTGTTTTATTTGTTATTTGTTTCTGACATACTTTTGAGATGGCGGTGAATGAGTGCCCCCTAATTTGTCTTTTGCCTTGATCGGATGTCTACACATAAAGCCTATGATCGTAGGGGATTATTTATCACTGAATAAAAGAGAAAAAACAACATCCGTGTCCGTGTGAGACTTTAACACAACCCATCGATAGATTAAAAAATTAAAGTTACAGAACCATTTCCCTAATCCAGTTAACTTCATATTCATTCAGAGACAAGAAATATTAACTTGGTGATTTGAGCGCTAGGATTATAAAACAGCTCCTATTTAACCATCAGGTGTGTGATGTGGATTAGCTGTTAGTCAGCCTACCCAGTGGACTGTACCAACTGGTTGAATGATCAATCCATCCTATATTTGGAAAGACACTCCCACGTGTGATTTCACGCGGTAGATTTCAAATTTGCTTCTAATGGCTAATCAGAATCACACTTGGTGGGAGAAAAAGAGACCCTTTTAAGGTGAAACTGCCCCACCCCCAACACAGTAGCCATCTTGGCAAATGCATTGTTTAAGAACGTCCCTTGATAATCTCTTATGTCAAACATCATACATTGTAAGCATTTATAGTCTTGCTGTAAGTGATTTCAAAGCAGGCATCGATGCAATGCATAATGCAAAGGGTAGTTGTGTTATAAATACAAACAAATGGTCAGTTAAAAACCAACCAATAAATATGGTTATGTTTGTCGTTATGGGATATCAAAATATGGTTGATAACCTCCCCATTTATGAATTCAACCATTTGAAATAATATAAAACACTTCACATTACATGCTCTTATGAACAGTGTACCTGTTCTGTCATGTAACTTCAATGATAATACTACAATACCTTGAAATATAGGCCTACTAGGAGAAGCTGGAATACTTGTACTTGGTCGTTCTGTCATCTGTTTCCAATTTTCAATGTTATAGGAACACAAATACTGAAACACATACTGACACACAGACAAACCCACACCGGCACAAACACACACACACATACAGTAATATATCATTGATTTAATGGTAAACTTGAATAGTAAGCCTATAAGTAAATCAAGAATATTAATAAATGAATGTTGCCCTGAGACGTGAAGACTATGGAATATGAAGGTGAGACTTGGATCTATGGATATCAAACTATGGAGCATGGGATAATCCGGCTTCTTCTGGCCGCCAGAATGTTAAAAATTGCATGATATGTGTGGGTGCTTAACGGCAGGAGAACATTTCCCCTTACACTACCACTCTCTATAGACCTCCACTGAGCCGATCGTAAACACAGTATTGATGACAGTGTGGTGTAGCCCTGCTGCTCGTACAATTTCCGCCAATCAATCGATCAGTCGGTCAGATTGTTGGTTGGTCATTCAGTCTGCTTTCCCTCCTTCATAATTCAGTTTAATTCCCAACACACACACACAATTACAGGCAGTGTTTCACTGAATGCCCTTTAACCGAATGGCATACGCTGTTAGCTCTCCCAAGTGTTTTTGTTAACAGGATTGGTAATAGTTGTTTATGGTCTTCATCAATTGTTTATGCAGCACATAAGCATGCACTCACCTATGCCCCAGAGAACCCAACACATCTCTTACTATACCCGTGTGTGTGTGTGTGTGTGTGTGTGAGAGATTCACGCAGTGGTTTTGTTAAGAGGTTGCCCAGTCAACAAAGCTTGGGTTTCTTGTTTCCTGCTGCTTCTCCCAACAGCGGGGCGTTGGAGGGGGGTGAGAAGGGGAGGCTGCAAACACAGCACTCTGTGCCAACCGCAGACCAGGAAGCATAGACTTGGGCTTCTTGCCTCTGGGCCCCTGCATGTAGTGTTGTCTTTGTGGTATTAATGTCTGTTTGGATATCCCAATTGTGTTGATGTAAGATAAGGGGTCTGGGCTCTCTGAGAATGATTTACTGTAAAAACACCTGTTTTGTTGTAATACTGGTCTGGTACTTGCCTTGCAGTGAAGTAGTTTCTGTCTGCATCTTCATATGTTGGAACCAAACCTGTCAGACTGACATGTCGAGACCCCTATGAGAAGGGTGCTTTAATCATTTTTGGGAAATGAGGGTGTCCTAACATCAGAAAGTATAGGACAGGTATTGCAATTTGAAATAGAGTATTCTTGCATGGGGTAAAAATTTCCCTCTCAAAGACATGCAAGGGAGTTACAAACTACCGTGACCAAGCCTCATAGCCAGAATCTTTGCTCGAGACAAAACTGGAAATGAGCTTGCAAGATTTAGGCTGGCTTCGCAAGGCTTATCGAGCCCACATTCATGAGTCGGTCCCTTGGTGCTATGAGCTGTGCATGTTGCCAGCATAATTCTTCCATGGATCGTTACCCATTGTCCACAAGGGACCAAGAATAACTTCTTGGTCCCTTCTTGGTAATAGTCTTCTGACTCGATCAGCCTGGTTGTAGTTGGTAATTAATAGACCTTTTGCTGCCCTGTGTTGTTCCTCACTGAAAACAAGTCCATGTACAATGATTGACTGATAATCCCAACCAGTGATGCTCAACTGTTTCGGTATGGTGTTGTGACCCAAATATCATCAGAACAAGGTGTAACATTTCTTATAGAAATACACTTAAAACGAGTCAGTTGTCACATTGTTTTACAGACCTGTGGATTGAAATCATGCCTCATCTTCAAGCATAACAAATGTATCAGTATGATGACCAACATGCATTTCTACCAGCCCCATACTGAACAAAAGATGAAGGTGAAGAAAAGATTTACTGTCTGTACTGCTGCAGCCCATCCAATGCAAACAGGACCTTTTCCTTCCCTGCTTTGTTCTGCTCAGCCCATTTTCAGCATTCAACCATAACATTTTTAAATTGAAAAACATTAAACATCTTTATTAAAATTACATAAATTCAAATACATTAAAAAAATATGACGCGCAACATTCAGAACATACAAATGTTAACCTTTTTTTCAGTTGAGCAATCTTCAAAAATTCACATTTCGCTAATTTGGCCCATAGAGCAACTTCTGCTATAGCAAAGACTTCACTTTTTTCACCCCAAAATGAAAGATTCTCTTGGCTGAATAAGCCCAAAAATAAACATTTCGATTTTCAAGTTGGATACAAATATACACTGTGTTGTCTGAATGTCAGATCTAAGGTGCATGGACATGCATAATACAATATCCAGACCCCGTTCACCCTGCACAGACAATAGCTGATCACCTACACTGGTTTTGGTGTGTCCTGTCACAACGGTAACCATGGTTTCATGTGGCGAGAGTTCTGTCTGTTGTCAAATGCGAGTCCCAGTTCTTGTTTTGCCACTGAAGGAGCAAAACTGGAAATTATAAATGAAAAATATATAACAAAAAAAAAGGAAAATACCTAGGCACACGCAGCCCGGTGGCACACAGATTCCTGGAAGCTTATCTTCAGTGTCCCACGGTTAGGGTTCTGGCAGCGCTGCACGCCTACGTCACACGTCCAACAGACGCATGAAACATAGCACTCATTCCTAAAATGGCAGCTTTGAGGAGTCTCTCTCTTCGCCCCTCCTCCTCAGCCTCAGCTTCAGCTTACAACCACTGTAGTCTCGTTCAGTCTCATGTTGTCTTTGCTTTGCAAGTCCTTCCGCAATGGCAGGGTGACGCAGCTAATCCAGCTGCGGCTGGACGGCATCTCGCCCACGATCTCCCACGCGTCAGTCTCGTCACAGTACCGCTCAATGGTGTCGTGGTACCTGATGGTGAGGCACCTGTTTTTATGATGCATGTTGAAGAAAAAGTGGAAGAAACACATCACCGCGTCTCTCATAGTTTTAGCATGGGGTTGGTAAAAAAAACAAAAAAAAAAACGCATTGGAATCAAGTCCATTCTTGCCACCCACCGCATCATTTGGATAATATACCGAAAAGATGTTACATTGTAAATGTAAATAAACAAGTCACATTTTTCTCATTTATATCACGATGGTCAGTTCTCTCTCGACCCGCCAAAGACCGCCTTTGCTGTGAATTTTGGGCACCAGCAGCACCTCACCTGTCCCAGCCCTCCTCTCCTCCCAACACGTAGATCTTGGCGTTCACCACGGCGACGCCGGGCCTGTAGCGACGCTCCTTCATGGGGGCGCACTTTGTCCACTGGTTGGTCTCGGGGTTGTAGCACTCGACCTTGTCCGTGTTTTCTGTGGACGCGTGCCAGCCGCCTGCCAAACACAAACAATCAAGACAACCAAAACAACATCATCGAGATTAATTATTAGATTAGAGTCTTTTCGCTGTGAAGTTCAGTCCCTGGCATCTCATCACAATAAATTAATAAAAATTACGGTATTGGACTAAAATTAGTTTGTGCAAGAATACTCCCGATATTAAACATAGAACATTCTTATTTTCTTATTATAGTATATTATTTTACATCAGACATTATAGTCTGAATGACCCCTTCAATACAATACATGTTGGTATCATGATATCTGGTTAAACCCCAGTTCAAGTTTGAAGTTTAAACGGCAACAACAGTGGAAACGTCCACCGGCCTCCTACCTATGACGTAGATCTTGCCCTTCAGAGTGCATGCAGCCGAACCGGAGCGAGCGATCTGCATGGGCGCCACCTCTGTCCACACAGCTGTTTTGGGGTTGTACACCTGGGTCAAGTCTGTTCCGTCACCATCTTCCAGAACAGCGCCACCTGGGCACAGGAGGATAAACCAGCAGTACACATTATAGATCTCCAGACGTCCCTTGCCTAGGTGTGGCAGATATGGATCACCCATTTAGCAAGAAAGCTGTCTATTTAAATGTTTACAATTACATCCTCAAATAAATAAAAAAGTATCACATTTCATAGAAAAACAATAAAGTCAAACATCGGTGAAGTGTGATTTTCCAAGGGTGCTTTCAGCTTTGGATAATAGGGTCTGCTAAATAACAAAATGCGACACTAAGTTCATTTCAATCCCAATTCAACCAATCCCTTAATGGGTTTGAAACCAGCAGATGCAGGCTGGGATTGTGAGACATCATCAACTACAGTACATGAGCCAAAACATGACCCGGTCCATTGCATACAAACCCCTGACCAGGTAATGTTCACGGCAAATGGCTACAATTGTGTGTACTAGCCCTGTCCTACCAGTGACATAAAGAAATCCATCCAGAGCCACCACAGCAGGACTTGTGACTGCCAACTTGACAGACTCCATGAACTGCCAGGTGTTGTTGTGGGGGTTGTAACACTCCATCGAGTCCAGACGCGAATGCCCCTCCCAGCCGCCCATCGCAAACAAGAAGCCGTCCAGCATCACCAGGCCTGGAGGCAAGAGAAGGGAAAGCCGTCAGACCATTGTAAAAATGTTGCCATTACACATTCACAACAGCAGGTGTCGCTGTTTATCTTTCAACACCACAGCCCTGTTTCGATTGTTATAATGTTAGTGGTGGGAGATAGTGCCAGTAGATGACTGTTAAATGGACTGCAATTGTCATGGCAATTGGATTTGAGGAGAAAAGTGAGTCTCTGTAGTTTAACAAAAAAAAAAAAGTTTAGTGTATTTATTCAACAATGAATAATTTGGATTTCAGCTGAGTTTGCTAGTAGCATTAGGACGTGTTATGATAAATTACATCTGTGTCATTCTGCTGTGAAGGGTGAACTATCCAAGGTTAAATATCCTTCACCACAGATGAGTACTTGTATGACTTGATGATGCTGATGTCTTGCACCTGGGTGGTGGCAGTGGCCTCACCTAGTTCAGAGCGAGCTACGTTCATGGGCGCCATCTCCACCCACCAATTGAAGCAAGGGTCGTACCGCCACAACTGCCGGCTGGCTGAGCCATCGGGGAACTCCCCGCCTGCGAGGTACAGCGTGGAGCCTGCACCGCCACACGAAACGCACAGGTACATGGGGTAAGACTGAGCATGGACGGGGAGGGAAACACTTGGCAACAAAATTAACACCTGCCACCAATGGTGGATAGATTTGATCATTTGGCATGCGATACAATTCAGGGTTAACCCAACTGCTTGTCCGGTAGTTTTGTCCGCTCTGGCAGGTAAAACAATTAAAGTTAATTTGGGAGCATCATGGTTTTATCTTTGGTTGTTTTTAAGTAGGCGGTCATGTTAGTTTGTCTATGCTAAATATAGTTCTGCCTCACCAAGGCCCAACATTTATGTCTCGAGCCAAAAATTATGCTAAAGGATGGATTTGTAGATGTATGCAATTGGACAACTAGGTTGTTTTAATTAGATTGTGGACGACAATGGATGTCCCTCGAACCGTTTGTTAAAGAAAATACACTACATTCTTTGTTTATTTAATTGAGGACAAGGTCGTTAAGAAACAAACAACATAGAATCACAGCCACCTCTTCTGTTATCCTTGTTTAAAAGACTATCGGATGAATAGTGTGCACGTTCTCACCTGACACGACAAGGCCGTGCTTGCTGATGGCAAATGGCAGGAAGGCCAGGTTCTTCCACTGGTTCAAGACGGGATCGTAGGTCTCCACGCTGCGCAGCACCACCTTGTCGTCCTCCCCACCCGCCGTCACGATCACCTCCACCATCCCTGTTGCCATGGGGACAGCACAGCGCCATGAGCAGTAGGCGAGCAGTGCTCCACCGGTGGGCTTGGTTCGTCATGCAGTGGATTTTATTCAAAGTATAAAAGGTTGGCTAGTCACATTCATTTCATTTGTATTTTTAGATGGTTAAATGATAAGGTACCATTTCATGGGATCTTCTTAAAAGATGGTGGGTGAGGTGTATACTTTAATTGTTTACAGTATAAAAGCATAAAATACTATACAAAGAAATACGCACTTGGAATTGAATTAAAATCTTGAGGAGTATTTGTATACAACACTCATAATGGGTCTGCTACCGTTATGTACCAGGGCACAGCGAGAAGACTTATCTTCCCCAGTCATCTACCTGTGCCCTGGGACATACAAGTAGCAGGCCCATAGTTAAGAGTTATGAGTGACACCCGTGTTTGTCCTACATATGCGTCTCTGTGGGTCATCGTAGGGGTCTCTTGGTAGAGCATAACCACCCATCTACCGACCCACCCACCCACCCACCCACCCACTCTCCCTCCCTCCCGGCATACCTGTGGAGCTGCGGGGCCGGGTCCGAGGGCAGTGCAGCTCCCCGCGGCGGTCCTGGAGCAGAAGGTAGTCCTTGGCCTCAGAGATGAGCCTCTGGCAGCCCTGGTCCTCCCTCACCACGTCCAGGGACTCAATGACGTCGTGCAGGTAGTAGGGGCTGATGAGGGGAAGGCGAATGTGCTCCAGCACCTTCACCACCAAGACAGAGGCAGGGATGGGTTAGGTCCCACACTAGGGGTGGGAATTGATAAGTTTTTATCAATATCGATGCCATTGTCGATTCTGCCTATCGATCCAATTCCTTATCAATTCTCTTACCGATTCCTGAGTAGTTCATTGAGTGGCAAAAAAGGAGTTCTACTGTCTTCTGCACCAAAAGCAACCATTACATTTTCTACATACTGAACAACACCATAACAGGATATAAAGTAGGAAAGAAACTCTAGGGGTAACTTGAGCCGATGTCGAGGGGCCAGCTGTCTGAGAGCTATCGGTGTCATCATCAGCATGAAACCGGAAGATATTTGTATGCAGATCGCTCTGCCTTATCTACTACTACTACTACTACTACTACTACTACTACTACTACTACTACTACTACTACTACTACTACTACTACTACTACTACTACTACTACTACTACTACTACTACTACTACTACTACTACTACTACTACTACTACTACTACTACTACTACTACTACTACGGGCTGTCACCTTTAAGAAAAATCGTTCGAACGGATATCAAGCAATGTATTTGAATATCTACGAGGCCCTCCCCCCCCCCCACAAAAAACAAACAAACACTAACAGAGATTCAATCACAAATGTAGGCTATAATGTGACAAGAGGAGACATAAACAGGACTAAGGCATATCCTCTTTGTTTGAAACAGTATATCAACTTAATCAATATAAAGTGCCACTATGCATATCACAAAATTAGGCTATGCAATGAAAAACTAAAACGGAACTGCACAGCGCAAACAATGACATGACAACTTAAACAGGAGACATAACTTGATCTGGATCAAGTGCGGCTCTCTTTTTATTCACGGTGTTACGTGCGGCGGAGAACACATGTTGGGAGCGCACAGACGTGCCTGGCACACACAGGGATTTGTGCGTCAATGTTGAGAGAAGCGGGTTTATTGCAGCCCGTCTCTCCACCAATGCAGCGTGTTGCTGTCAGCGGGGATGACTTGGGGTCGCAGTTTACCGCTCAGGCTGGCTGCTCTGTCCATTTTCGAATCAGGATATATTATTTGCTTGATTAGCGCGCTTGACTCGTACGCAGGCTTTTGAACACATGGCACTCGACGAGAAAACCAGAAAACGTCACGCAGGGATCGATAAGAATCGATAACGTTGGAGGCGTACAATTCCGATGGAATTGGTTAGTTGGAACCGGTTCTGAGTAGGAACCGGTTCTCGATTCCCACCCCCAGCACTAGTAGGCATCTTACCCCAACTCCACCCCCTATCATTAGGGGGAGGAGCATCACTCGTTGAACTTTGCATCACTCTCCCCGCCCTAACGATGTGCAATAGTTTCAATGACACACACACACACACACACACACACACACACACACACACACACACACACACACACACACACACACACACACACACACACACACACACACACACACACACACACACACACACACACACACACACACACACACACACACACTTTCGCCTACATTTGTATGTTAGAAATTGCCTTTTGTATTTCATATTTTACATAAATGTAAATCGGCTTTTTGCCCAAGTATGCTCACATGTACAAGGAATTTGGTCTCTGCATTTATCCCATCTGTGAATTAGTGAAACACAGCACACAGTGAACACACAGTGAGGTGAAGCACACACTAACCCAGAGCAGTGAGCCGCTACAGTGGCGCTCGGGGAGCAGTGAGGGGTTAGGTGCCTTGCTCAAGGGCACTTCAGCCGTGGATGTGGGCATGGGAGAGCAGTCCACCGCCGACATTTTTCCTACTGGGTCGGGGATCGAACGAGCAACCCTTCAGTTTCAAGGCCAAAGCCCTAACCAGTAGGCCACGGCTTGAGCACACACACTCTTTTTGTTCACTACTGTTAACGGTAGCCACTTTAGTACAGGTAAGAGTTAAAGGGTGTGAAAACGAGTGAGCCAGGATGGATCATGTGCTTGCAGACTTTACGATTACACACCAAGGCCATTGTCAAAGGTTTATGGCGCTGCTAATGACTGCTGCTGAAGGCCCATGGCATATGGCCCAGATTAGCCACGCTCACCAACAGATGAGTCAAAGACGATAATCATTTGTGTGCATAGATAACAATATTGACCTGGAAAGAGATCCCATCTCAAGAGTAGGCTAGGCAGCCATTTACCCCTCGTTTCAGGGAACAAATAAACACTATTTCAAATACTGACCTTTTCGAAGCTCTGTTTACGACTGCTACATTTGTTGAGCCACAACATGGCCGCCTCAAACACCATCTCCTCTTGAGGAACGTTGAGCTGATCGCTGGCTATGATCTGCGTCAGTTTGTCCAGACATAGAGACAGGAACTCTTCCTGTGTTAGGGCAGAAACACATCAAGGACTGCAACTTAATGTTAATCAACAGCCCCAGGTTGATGTTCTGCTCAGATGACAAATATAGTTTGAAAAGTTAAAAACAACATTTAATTTTGTCCAAAGGACTATTACATTGAAGAGGAATTGGGCGGGGGGAGGGGAGGGGGCAGCCACCTTGCTCAAGGATGTTGAAATGAGGAATAAGAAACACTCAACAACCTCTAGAAGATGTAACCGTCTCGGTGTTCACAGCGGGCACACCCCCACATGACAGCACACACATCCAGTACAAATGTACCTGCTGGTAGACAGGTTTGAAGTTTGCCAAGATGTATTCCATGCTTTGTTTCTCCAGCATTTTACAGGAGTGGGCCTCAGCAAAGCAGTGGATGCCCACACAGTTGGTCTCGTCCATCTGGCGCTCCATGAAACGACAGCAGGCCTCCCGGACAGGCATGATGTCCAGCAGGTTGGCGGCTGCTAGCAGTGCCTATAGCATATGATTTGTTTGATATGAAATGCTTTCTTGTTTGTTAGCGTCAAAGCTATTTCAGAGACAATGACAAAAGAGACAAAGTTTAAGTACAAGAACCTGATCGGGGGAAGATAATGGTTGAAATTGTTTGTTGTGTAACTATCAAAGTTTGATTACTGGATTTGATATGGTTTAAACCGTGACTCATCAGTCTATGCACTTTTGTCATGTAAATACAATTTTCCAAACAAATATCGATGACATAACTTTATGACCATGCAAGTGTGGTATGCAAATATATGAATATCTTAGTCTGCGCATGATTATTCAGCCTTAAAGAAGCCAAGGTGTGCATGTAAACCGTGGTAAACGCTACCTGAACGTTTGCTTTGGAGATGAAGACCTCTGATGTGTAGGCGTAGCTCACCAACATGCCAATCATCTGGGGCTCCAACCCATTGAGGGCTACCCTTTCCTGTCGGGACTCTATCAAATCGACAGAGAACATTGCCTAAAGACAAAAAGGTGAAACTTATGTTGTTTCAAATCAATTGTTGCCATAACAGTAGGTTGTCCAGAATAATTGAGACGGGTTGTCGCACTCTTGGCAGAGCTGTCAAAAAGCACACAAACTCACTTTAATTTATAGGCCAGTTTTAGTTAGCCTGGCACCGCCCGCCTACGTACTTGCGCTCAATTTTCATTTCCCTCCAGCACAAATGAAATGAAGTTCGAGAGTCTGGTAGGACCAGGCTAAGTTTTAGTATGGGTGGCGAGACTTTTGACGACATCAGTTGCATGTCGTTTTTTGGACGACTTGCCCATGGATGACAGGCAGAGACCTAACACAGTTTGGGAGTTGCGTTTACCTGAAAATAGGTGCTTATTGCCGCCAATACAATGCGATGGCATGGGAACTCTTGTCCACCACAACACAGCGTGACATCACAGAAGGCGTTATTAAGACGGATGCTGTTGAGGCCCTGCAGGACCTTGTCGGGATGTGTCGCTTCAACAAACATATAGTCTTCACTGCCCGCATTGGCTTGATGAATGTCGTTTTCCTCTTCAAATGTTACGTCTGCAACCGTTGACGACGCAGCGTTGGCATTGAATGGAACAATTGCTGCCATGTCTACTTTCTAGACGAACCTGTAATGTAGAGTAAGGAAGGTATATAAATTACGTAATAAGGACACGTAATTCGTGTCCTTATGAATTACAATGAGC
The DNA here is from genome assembly GCF_964030765.1 of Micromesistius poutassou. Lineage (NCBI taxonomy): Eukaryota > Metazoa > Chordata > Actinopteri > Gadiformes > Gadidae > Micromesistius > Micromesistius poutassou. The sequence goes on along the minus strand of NC_140271.1, from coordinate 7,979,812 downwards.
AATCATTTGTTGCATGCATGCAACAAATGATTAACATTAAACATATTTAATGTTTAACATTAACATTAAACCTAACAAGATAAGTCTACCATACACCAGCATCTCATTTAGCAAACAAGATAAGGCAGAAACGATAAGACCAGGTTACACGTAGCCTGCATATAAACTACCAACTGTGGATTTGAAAAGAGATAGCCATGAAAACCATCGTTTATTCCTTAACGACATATCGTGGCTGTTAGTCGATCACAACACGTAATCCTTAAAAATCTTTCTTACGAATACCGCGTGATACAATTGCAGGGAACAATGCTAGGGAGAGTTTGAATAGCATTAAACACAACCAAAGACATGATCTACCTGTAATGCATAACCGTCTTCACACCACTGTCAAAATCAAAACACTCTACAAAGTCGCACAGCAGAGCCGTAGATGCGAGGGCACCTTAAATATACGTCTCTCACTTATAACTCCGCCCACCTGTACCCAATTTCGTACTCGGACAAACGTTTATGCAAACTTTCATATTACTTTTGAACGGTTGTTTTATTTGCTATGACATAGATAACATGAAATGATCACCATTTAATGTAAAATGTATTTAATAATTGTTTTTATTTTCATTTAGATCTAGATTTCAAACCGGTCTATCTTTATATTAGATTTGCTAGAACTTGCGCATTGCCGGAGGCGACTGTGTTTTCGTAGGCGGAATCCGGAAGAAGCCCCGCCTCAAGCGCTAGGATTGGACAGGCAAACTCGCACGCTGACTCCTACCCCTAACCCTAACCCTAACCCTAACCATAACCCTATCAGAGAAATGCGTTTGACTATCCCCTCATTAATGGTCATGATTCTTCCGGATTCCGCCTACGAAAAACACATTACTGGAGTCTTCCATAAGGCTTCCGGTTACTTTACCATTGCGTAATGCCCCCGCCCCTTTTGGGGTGTAAGGGGGCGGTACCTCGCGCCCTCCCTTCATTTCCTTAGCTAATTGGACTGCTAAATCCAAATTTCGACCTATTTTTTTTTAACGATTAAGAGCCCGGTCAGAATCGTTAAACATAATTTTTTAAGAAATAGGGGTTGAAATAGGAGTTTCCTTTCAGTCTGCCTCTTTGTCATAGGCTATCTTGGCCCGCCTTGCCAATAGCTGAGGCCACAGATCTCTTATTATCCTGTCCTTTGCTCTTTAGGGAAGTAAAGAATATGTTTGTTTGTTTTTCAGGCATGGTGCTGGCAGTTTTACAGCACTTGTGTTCACCAGAAAGTATGCTTGGTCTTCTGATGACAGGGATATGACGTGTGGACTATTTTATGCTATTAAATTGGCAAAGACCTTGGAATTTTAATTGCCACCAAGGGTGAAATACCTTGTCGTGCTGCCTTCATGTATTGCTATAGCTTGCAAGCTAGTCATGTGTTTTGAGCGTGTGTTTTGAAGCGAGGCCTGAAGGGATGGTGGGATTTTCTTGTTGGATACTTTCAAAATCTGTCTTACTCCAAATTTCCTACCCTACTTTTCATTGCCATTAAAGTAGTCATTAAAGTAGTCATTGCCTACTTTAAACCAGTGCGCACCAATTGTTAAATCCTCAAGAAGTCCCCTGAATGATAAATCAACACTCCTAGTTGTAAATGTTCTTTGCTATCAATTAATAACTTTATTCATTTGTAGCCATGACAAGATAGTAGATTTTGTAGTATTTCCTGTAGCTTTTCACTGGGTCCGTCTGTTATGCTTAACATTAATTCCAGGTATAATGATGTATGACATTCATGTCATGGTCTAACCTCTGGGGTTCCTGAGTTTTATTAAATAATAAATCAACATTCCTAGTTGTAAATCTTCTTTGTTATCATTAAAAAATTAAATGGTAGTCATAGCAATTCGTTTTTCTTGTATGTGGCTTTTTGCCGTCTGTTATGCTTAACATTAGTGCCAGGTATTGGCCATTGATATTATCGTTTCTCTACTGGGTTTCTGACCATGTCAACATCCTCACACATTTTACAAATCATCTGTTATATGTTTTATTAAATGAATAGTGTCAACAACCGTGACTGTTTTATTCAAATACCGATACATGTGTCATGCCAAAAAACGCAGCAGTTGATTCTTTTTTGTATATTTAAAACACCATTGCTAATCAACAGTTGAATAGTTCCGATCCTATCACAGGACGGTGACTCTCATTTTGCCGGGATTTGAAAGTGCACTTGTTCTGCGAGCAGCCGCCTCCAGAATCTTCTTCCTCGGGCCCAGCTGGATGCGAATGCCTTTGAGGTCATCGTCGGAGCAGAGCATGAGTGCCTCCAGGTCCAGCTTCTCCCGGTTAAATGCCATGGTGAATTCCTGCAGGGAGAGGGTCGACAAGAAGGTGTCCAAAGGGGACGTCTCCTCGTCAAGCTCGTCGTCCAGCCCCAGCTCATCCTGCTCCCAGGGAACGTCGGCGTCGAAGCCGCCGGCTCCTCCGTCGTCGTCTCCCGCCCCGAAGATCTCGTTTTGGACGAGGAAGCCCAGGTTCTCGTTACTCTCGTTGGGCATGTCATCGGCATCCAAACCCAACTTTTTCATGAAGGTCAGACCCCCGAGGCCAGGTCGGTTGAAGATGGAGAGTTTGTTTTGGGCGACGTCTCCATCATCCTCGCCCCTGTTGGAGTCCTCCGTTTCCTCCTCGTTCTCGTCCTGCTCGCTGAAGACGCCCAGAAACTCTGGCTTCTCCTGGGTCCCGAAGACGACATTCCCATCTCCTCCTCCTTTCGTTAAGGTGCCCCCCTTATCTTTTTTCCCAAATCTCTGCAGGGTTCCCATGACGCTTGCAGAGAGCGAACCAGAGGGCTTGGAATTTATGAGCTTGGAGAACTGCTCATTGGACAGGGAGCCCGTGGTGGACGTCTGCGCCCCGGCGCCTTGTTTGGATATGGACCCGCCGTTGCTCTGGTACATCTTGTCCATCTTGGTCTGGTGGCGTTTCTTGACCTTCTCGCAGAGCTTCACTCGTTTCTCTGCCTCTTTGGTGGCCTCCTTCTTCAGGCTCACCACTCGCTTGGGGTCCCTGGTGGTACGCTGGGAGGCGGAGGCGTCCAGGAAGCGCACGCAGTCCATGCGGTCACGCGACGCAGCCACATCCATGGCCGTGTGGAACTCGTTGTCCAGGGAGAAGAGGTTGGCATTGAAGTTGACCAGAAAGCTGAGGATGTGCATGTGGCCATTGTTGGCAGCGTGGTGCAACGGTGTGTTTCCCCAGATGTCACACCTGTCTGGATCTCCACTGCAAACGAAGAAGAAGAGGAAGATCAAGAAGAAGAAGAAGAAAAAGAGGAAGAAGAAGAAGACGAAGAATTATCAGTTTGGGTTTGATAGCTGTACTGTAGCACCAGGTATACCATCCCTGTGATGGTTGAATGGTTTATTTTATTCCCTTTCTCTTTCAACCTACTGTACTATGAATGAAGGCTAAGATGTCCATCAAAATATATTATATTATATATATTATATAAAAATATATATTATTTTTTCTGTTTATACATTTGCACTAACATTCAATTGAGCTGATGTAGTAGATGTAGTGAGTTTTGTACTATTTCACCTAATAATAAGCATAATAAACAAATAATAATAAACAAAATAACTCTGACACTGGGATTTCAACATGATAAAGGTTAATCAGTGAGCTATTAAGTATGAAAGTCCTGCTATACCTCTTGCAATAAAGCTCATTTAGTGGTATCATAGCAACAGTCACTCAACAAACAGAAGGTATTTATGACCACAGGCTGTAACTGACATGTGGTACACAGAATTATGCACCCTGGTCATCAACATTGTAATATATAAGATTTAATTGATTTATTAATTTGTGCCTCATAGCAGTAAGACTTTGAAGAACATATTTGTTATATTGAGAGAGACACGGAGGGGGGTTGGGGGAGGTTATGGATGAAGGGATCTTTTGTTTAACAGGCTTTGGATGATTTAACATTTGGCTCAGTGCATGAGAGAGTCCATACAGTGGAGGATTAGTTTACTTTTTTTCAAAGTAAACATCAGAGACTAACTTAGACTAAGTTAAGCATAGGACCAAACAAACAGGTTTATAGTACGGTGATGACAACAGCTCAATCACATACATGTTGACCAAATCCTCAACTTAACATGAATAACAAAGGTAAAATGTAGGATTTAAAAGATTTAAAGTTCAGTTTCAATTTCTAACTCTAAGGCCTAATTACAAAAAAAGCTCTGTCTGTGAAGGCTAAATATTAGGCCTATGTAAAATCAATAGGTGCACATATATTAAAATCAATAGGTCATATATGTTAAAATTGACATATATTAAGAGGAAGAGGAAAATGATGGTTCTGTGTGAAAACAGAACTATCATCATTCTGTTGTTCATATATATTTTTTATTTCTCAAAGGGGGGCTTTAACTCACCCCCGACTGCATATCAGCTGAAGGGCATCGCCGTGCCCGTGAAAGGCAGCCCATAGGGTGGGTGTCATGCCATCCTCGTCCGGTGTGTTCAAGTCCTTTTTTGTGGCCTCCTTCAGTAGATCCAAATACCCGTCAATCGCAGCTTTATGGTACCTAGACATTGTTAATCTCCCCTTCTAAATCTATTTATATAAATATATCTCACAACGGCCTTTAATAAAATAAAACAATATTTTAAAAGTTCTGGAAAGAGCCTGTCATTTTGGTTAATTGTTGTGACTTGAAGCACACAAGAGAATGGCAAGCTATGTAGGACTGGGCGTGAACGTAATTGCTGCACTCCCTGCCCGCTATAAAAAAAGAGGCAAAGTCCAGTCTCTGCGTGGCATCCAAGGAGCAAGGCACACGCCATGGCCCTTTGATTCCAAACGTCATTTTGTGCTTGAAAAGTTTTTTTATAAAATACCTTGTTGGTAAAAAAATAAAAAAATAAAAAATAAAAAATAAAATATATATAGGCCTATATATGTTTTTCACAAGTTTAATATCATTGAAAGATCAAGTTCACGTTCAGGGCATCGGAAAAAGATCGATATTGAACTATACTTTAAGTTCCGCAAAAAAAAGTAAAACAAAACCAAAATGTTTGGAGCGATGAGAACTACTGCTTACATTGAATGACACAACAGACTCCTCCTCAATAGATGGCGATGTCACCGCCTATCGCCAAGCACTCTCAGATATTGGAGGACTTACCACAGAAGGACTCGCATCAGTAAGGATACTTCAGATGATTCCGTTGTTTAGGTTTTGCTTAACTCAACGCAAAGAGGGACCGTATCATATATCTACCTAGTTTTCATAAATTGCTCTGTACCAAGCAATTTATATTTGATTGGCTATCCATCCTCGTCTAGCAAGTGCAGAAATGTCAAACACCGGTTCTTCTATAAGTATCTTGTCCTACGAGACGCTCGTTCATGCGGTAGCGGGGGCAGTGGTGAGAAAACACATTCACGTACACGAACCATTTCAACCATTGTACTTTAAGGCATTTGTTCAAATGTTTCGTCAACGGAATTGTCGCCCTGATGTCACCAAGATTGGTTGACTTAATATCTTGTCCGTCAGTTAAACATTACACTTCATTGTCCCCAATGTAGGGAAGCGTGACAGCAATGAGCGTCTTCTTTCCTCTGGACACAGCCAGGCTTCGACTACAGGGTGAGTTAGGGGTCTTTTAGGAGAGACCAAAAGATAGCAGCCCTGCTGAGCTCAAAACCTGTGCTCGCAGATTCTATTGTTTCTATTATATACTGAATTATTATCTATTATAAAACACCTTATTTAATGGTGCTCTACTATAGGATTGTTGTATATAAAGTTTCACTTTAAATGTACTAAATGTGTTCTCAGTTGATGAAAATCGAATGTCTAAATCCACCCCAGTCATCCTGGCTGAGATTGCAAAGGAGGAAGGCGTGTGAGTAGTGTTTCATAACACATAATCTCACAGCAAACATATTTTCCTTCGGGGTCAAGGCTTTAGTTTTTGTGCTGCAGTGTCATAGTCCAAATGCTTAGATTGTTTTGAAAAATCAACTGCAGTAGAAATTGCAGTAACACACACTACACTGCAATAAACACACAGCACACTTGACCAAAAACACAAGCATTCATTTGAATGCCCTTTTTATTATTTCTAATACACTACACACAGTATATTTAAAACACCATTTTACAATCTTAAAAAAGGTAAACATATGGTAAAACAAAAGTATGATACCGAAATCCTCTTTTGAACATAATTCCAGTTGTTTAGACACATTGGAAAAAGTCTATAAAGTAAAAGTTCAACATATGTCATGCTCAAGGGATGCGCCATGTATGTCCACTGCTTGTTTTCCAGACTGTCTCTATACAGAGGATGGTTCCCAGTCATCTCCAGTCTCTGCTGCTCCAACTTTGTCTACTTCTACACCTTCAATGCTCTGAAGAAGCTGGCCAGCGCAGGCCCGGGGAGGCCAAGGCCGGCTAGAGACCTGCTCATGGGCGTTGTGTCAGGTGAGAAGAATCTCCAATGTCTGCCGCCGAGCTGTAGGCATCTTTGAGCCAAACGCCCAATCCTCTTCCTGCTCCTTATGGACATGTATCTAAAAACAAATTTCACTGTTTGCGAGCAAGTTCATTTTCTTTACAAGGTGTCTACTAATTAGTACATTTTTAGATGCATCTTGGGGCCTTGATTCAGTCATATGGAGAGCATGTGGTGGTAGGAGTACAGCAGAAAGTGGGGAATCAAAAGGGGCTTGCAGTATCAGTGTTTCCCACAGACCAGGTAGCAATGTGTGGTGCCCCCCTGCAGGGTTGGCAACTTTTGGATTTTGGCCGGAGTGAGACTGTAGAATTTTATAATGCTTACATTATAACAGGGTGGGGGAGTTGGATTGCGGGCGGATGGGATTATCGTGTTGGATTGCGGGCGGACGGGATTGTTGTGTTGGATTGCGGGCGGACGGGATTGTTGGGGGGGGGGAAGAGCAATTTAGCGCTCGTCCGAAGCAACGAGAGATCTAACGGGTATTTTTCTTTTTTTGGCGTGACATTTGCTGTGAGAGCGTGAGATATTTATACTTAAAAATCGCGTTAAAATAAAAAAAGCGGAATCAATTTGTGGCACTCGTTGTTGAATCTGTGGCGCTGCGCCACACATTGGTCTATGTATGGGAAACACTGAGTATGATGGCTGACATCTGTATGTTCTTCATCCAGGGGCAGTTAATGTGATCCTGACCACACCAATGTGGGTGGTCAATACGCGGCTGAAGCTACAGGGGGCCAAATTCAGAAACGAGGCCCTCCGGCAGACACACTACACAGGCATCTTCGGTGGGTAGCTTGCTCACATTGTTTCATCTTAGCATTATGACTTTAATGTTATTTTCAATTATGTAGCGACTCAATGCCCCTGTCTATTACAGCTGTCAATGATCTCTATCATGTGTATATATTGTTAAAGAATATTTTTAAAAGTATATATATATTTTTTTTTCTCTGTGTTGTACTTTCTGCTATGACACGAGTTTCCCATCTGGGATGGATGAAGCATATCCACTCTATCTTATATTTGACCCCTCCTCCCTTGCCTCCCAGATGCCTTCTACCGAATCATATCAGAAGAGGGCGTGGCCACCCTGTGGAACAGCATGCTGCCTTCCCTCATCCTGGTCTTCAACCCAGCTGTGCAGTTCATGTTCTATGAGGCCATGAAGAGGAAGGCGGGCAAAGGAGGCCGGGCGGTGAGGAGAAAGAGAGACAATTTCCCCCTGGGATCCTTGTTTACTTTTCTTATTTATTTTTTAACGGTTTGAAGGTCAACAAGTCCCCAAGATATTTTTTGTTAGCTATTGTTCTGGTTGTAGGTTTATTTGATTTTAGTTGAAGGCTATAACAAGAAGATGCGTTCATTTATGTATTGAAAAAGTGTTTGTGTGTGTGTTACAGATAACATCGGCAGAAATCTTTGTGATTGGGGCCGTTGCCAAGGCTGTTGCTACCACGGGAACCTATCCTCTGCAGACAGTGCAGGCCATTCTCAGGGTAAAACTAAGACTGCATCTAAATTAAACAATATCTATATCACTAACTTTATAAAATCTGTAACCATAGAATCCTGAAATGGACCTGTTTGTTCACCAGTTTGGCCAGTACAAGGGCGATGGTAAGGGAGGAGCATTTGCAAGTTTGCGAAGTGTAGTGGCCCTGCTGATGGATAGAATCAAGTAAGTCAAGGTTTTTTGTTACTTAGCCCAGGGATCAGGGATCTTTGAACCGTCATCGTCATTGTTTTAAATATGTATCCTACTTTTGCTTTATTTATCAAATTGATAATTAAATAATAATAAACATTAGGTTTGAGATCAAAACTGCAAATGTATGGGACTTTAGCTATGGTTACAAGGTGCTGGCTTGCTCAAGCCTGATCATAACCATTAGCTCAGCTAGAGAATCAATAATTATTTTCTGAAATTTTAGTATGGCTTCAACTTTTTTTAATATGGCTCAGGTTTGTGAAGAAAGAAGGAGATGTAATCCCACGTGACCATAGTTTTTCAGACCCACGGATCCATAATTAACCTATGAGCTACACCTTTTTTCACCTCCTACTATTATTTTTCTATTGTGATAAAGGTCTATTAGTACCATAACCCACACATATTACATGATAGCTTTTTGAAGTTGCCTGAAATCTGTCATCTTGAACACAGGAAACATGGTTTCCTTGGCCTGTACAAAGGACTGGAGGCCAAGCTGTTGCAGACGGTACTGACGGCTGCCCTCATGTTTGTGGTGTACGAGAAGATCACCACAGCCACATTTAAAGTGATGCGCATCAACAAGGCCATGAAGCACTGATGACGATTACCCCTCTGTCCAGTTGAATTGCTTACCTGAGATGTGCTGACCTCAACCAGAGAATGAATCCCTGGCTCGCCAATGAATGACGGGGGGTTGTGGTACCCTAGCACTGACAAAGCACTATTAGCCATGCTTTTTTACTAATGGAATCAGTCGTGGTGATGAGTTTGGGATTGGAGAGCTGATAAAGTCTAAGATTGTCATCCTTTATCCATAGCCAATGAGAAATGAGCTCTGGGGGTTGGCTTTTAATCAAATAATCCCTTTTGTCTTGTTGGGCATAGTAGTCCTAATGGTCCTTTATTTTTTTTTACTGATGTAAATTGAAAGGAATGCACTCCATGTGGTTTCTTAATACTAAGAAACATCAAACAGGAGTATTTCTCCTAGTTCAACTAAAAATGACTTAAACTTAATTTATTATTTCTGTGTGTTGTCTTAACTATTTTGAAACAATTGGAGTCATAGGTAGCACAAAGTTAATGATTCCTCACCTTGAAGGTATTGCCGGTAGTTTGCTGCTTCATGAGTTGTCACTCCAACGTTAACTGTTATGTTGGGTGCAAGTCAGCCAATGGCTTTACCCAAGTTCATAACTATACACTGGGTATAGGAAAAAGACCAAAGGGGCATGTATATATGTTCTGATCTTCTGTAAGTTCACTCTGCTCAAATGATGTCTTAAGTTTGGAAAGAAAATATTGAATAGATATTTTTGTTGTTTGCTAAAGCTGTTTATCTAACTTGTCTTTACAAAAGGTATTTCTCATTACATCTCAGGCAAACTGAACAGTAACTGAACAGTATGCAAATAGTTTGAAAAATCCACATAATTTATTATAAAATTCTGTACACAGTCGCATTATGTTATTGTAATATTCCATAAACATTTTTTATGTCACATTTACTGATATGTAATCATGTTAACGCAATAATTACATGAAGAGTTGCCTTTGCCTTTTTTACATTTACTAATGTCTGGATGATTGAACAATAATTGTTTTGGAACAGTCACATATTGCTTGTGAGCCTGGGAATAAAAAGGGAGAACCAAGCATACAGTGGCATTGTTCTGTTATTACGGTGCTGTTACCTTAATAAAATTCTTTCAGTCTGGTGGAACCCCACAACATCCCATATGACAAGTGATGCCTCATCTAGCCACCTCTGCTAAACAGACCAACAAATATTTGTGATCAAAGTCTCTGGGTAATAGTAGGCTTGCATTGACAGACAGTCTCTTGGAGGTTAACCAGTTGGGCCCCTCCCCAAGGGGAGGGGCCTGGTTCGGCTGGGGTCAGTGTGGTGACCCCATCCCCTCCACATACCAGGGAGGGAGGAAGCAGTAGATGGAGTCTCGGTGAACGGTGTAGGTCACGTCTTGGTGGGGGTCCCAGGAGAACAGATGAACCACCCTGCAGGGGAAATGAATCACTCGCTTAAAGGACTGATAGAGCATTGCCCTCTCAAAGGAAGATCAATGCAGTGAACATTTCAAATGTTCCCTCTAAAATGGTTAAACATTTTTTATAATTTATGTATGCTTTAATAAGGTTATGTCTTCAAGCAAATATAACCCCATCTACAGTCTACCATATACAACCACATCAATTTTCTTTCTTTGCCAATTTTACCTGATTATTCTTATCCACTGACATTTGACATTGAGCTAAGATTTGGGTGATTATTTTAGTATCATGGTTCCAGGCATTCAGCACACGAAATATCTCTCCACACCACTGTGGCTCACCTGGGGCTGTCCTCTCTGACCACCATCCGGACGAAGGACAAAAACTCACAGCAGAAGTTCATACACACGGTGGGTTTCCAGCAGTTGTATTCATTCTGAAAAAAAAAATCATAAAACAGAATAGAGGGCCATGAAGTTTCCATTTTGTCGAGCAATCGACAGGGAAGGGAACTTCCTAATGAGACCAGGTTAAAAAACAAACAGCCATCAATGGCTATGGCAGGCTGGCCCAGTGTGCAAGCATCTCTAAATAAAACCTTAATTATGTTATGTTTATCTTTATATACTTATATATATATATATATATATATATATCTATCCAAAGCAAATTACAGTGAACTGCTTTGAATAATACACAGGGTTAGGAATCTTGTGCAAGGAGGCCAACAGGTAGTCTGCGGACACACGTGATCAAACCAAAAACCTTTAAGCTTGGATTCAAACGCCCTAGTTGTCACTACAATATGATCACGCCCTGGCTTGATCATCCAGTACCTTGATAAGATGTGAAATCTGGGAGATGTGAATGGTCTCGGTCCCGACGACCAGGCCGTCGGGATCCCGGAAGCCTGCGACGATACGAGGAACTCCCGGGAGGAAGGACTGGGCCCACCACTTGAGCAGCTTGAACCTGAAGACAAAAGCAACCACCAAGGAGAAGGACAACTGGAAATTAAAAAATAATTATTGTGTTGGCCTATGTGTGTCATGATTCAGACCATGGGTTGCCAGATATTAAAAAATTGGCACACAAACAGAACGCTGGCTTGGCTCATCTGGCGCTCGTGTTCGTTAAGTGTCTCAACCTGGCAACCCATGTGGCTTTTCAGTCTTGGGAGGAGGGGGCGGCGGGAGAAAACTCTCTCCAGTAACGTGAATTTGGACTGCCAAGCCTTTTCTATTGCCAACAACAATATATAGTAAAATACTTAATTAATCCACAAAGCATGCACAGATATTACCCTTGCATAACTTTCTACCATTGTAATGTGAATCAATGATCTAGGTGCAATCTATGAGTTCAAATTACCTATGGGGGTCTGAATAAATTGCCCAAATGCTTAAAGAATTGGACTTCTAGCCGAAATGTTCCTGGTTCAAACCCTGACATCCACACTCCACTTGTAGAGCAGATAGAGCAAGATGCCCAACCGCTACCTGCTCATAAATGTATCGAAGATCATTGATGACTATGGATGCTTCTTGGAAATCTGCTTCTACTAAATGACTGAATAGCATCAATAGAGTGCAGTCTCCTGCAGACAGGAAGGACAGCAGAACCCGCCTACCTGTGGAAGTTACTCCGTTGTTTGGGTGTGCAGATCTCCGCCGAGGTCTTCAGCTCAATGTAGCAGGCAGGGGCCGCAGGGGACTTGGGCCCTCCGTCCCGGCAGTCCACCTCGCCTGAAAAGAGCAGCTTGTGGTCGGCCAGCTTGGTCTGGACCACAGTGCAGAATGCCTCGTTGGTATTGACCACGCCGCCTGGGTCTGGGGAGCCCTTGATATCATCTACGGAGAGAAGATTCCGCATCACAATGTACTCGTCATCATCTATTTTTGCATAACCCTTTATCCAAAGGGAAAACAATTCCTACTTTGTGTGGTCAAGCCATGGCAGGTTTGTAATATAGATTATGCACAACCTTGCCCTAAACCTACAGGTGTACGTCGGCCTACCTGCACATAGGTACTGCTCAAACTTGTAGCCCCAGTACATCATTTCTTCGTGCCGCTCTGTGCGGTTTTCTGTGTCGCGGCGCGAGGCTTCCGTCTCCACCTCGCTGAGGTAAAGGGTGCCTCTGAACAGGGTGGCTGCTAGCAGCCAGCCCTCCCGCGTCTCGTATGGCGTGGTCAAAAGCTTGGTGAGATGTCCGCGCCATGTGACAACGTCCACCCCCAACGCCCTAACAGCATTAGAACACAGACCGATATCACATGAGTCAAGCTCCCAACAACCATTAACATGAACATTTAAAGGTGACATGTTATACAAAAAGTGTGAGTGTGATTTGCCGTTACAAGCCGTTTTGAAAATCTGCCTCTTCTGACACCACAAGTTTGCTACAGTCGACTGGCCGGGTAGGCTGGTAGACTGATCAATCCAGCACACATCTAGGTGGAAACGCCCACTTGGGATGTCAACAGAGGCCGATTTTCATGACGGCTTGTAAACTCACACCTGGTGTGAGTGTGTCACTTTTAACACTGAAATCGTAATCGGATACTAATGATTATAGTTTTGACCACTTTAGTGTGTTTTTGACATTATAGTGTGTAAGACAATTGGACGATACCCAAGTCTTATGAGTAGTCAGAGCACTTACGGTGATGATGAGGCTGCAGCCACACTGGACTCGAGCTTTGATTTGTTGGCTAGAATCCACCGCAGGATGTGATCCAGTTTCTCCTTTACACCGTCGTCTCTCTTTACAAACCGGTCCTTGTAGCCATCCCGTAGGTTAAAGTCAGGCTTAGGAGGCGGCTGCACAAAATATCTAATTTGCCTGGCGTCATTGAAGAACCTACGTTCAGAGTCCAGTGAAAAAGAGCCCACTTCCACAGGCTGTTTGTAAACTGGAAAGGGTTTTTCGTATAACTGCCGCCTGGTACTCAAAGCCCGGCATGAAGATGCTGAGGAGGAGAGAGGAGCTGGATCACCTCGGTGCGGCGAACGGCTTGGCCTAAAGAGTTTAGGGTTTACACTCAAAGTGTCATTATCCATGTTTCTTCTGTGTTTTTTGTAACCGGAGGGTGGAGGGTTCACTTTGCGTCCATGTTGGTCCATTGCAGCGTACAGTCAACCCACAGTATTGCATGAGTTCCAACCCGAAAAGGCTACTTAATACGAATTGCGATCGTATTTTTCGTCCAATGTTTTTAGCTCATGCTACCTGGACCTGGTTCTAAAAAGCACTTCCGGTTGTGTACGGCATGCATAATTCATGTTGACCAGTAGGGGGAGAAGTGTGTGTGTAACTCAACTTCAATTTAACACCACAGAAGAAGAGTTTCATTCTGTTTTGTAACTGTTTGTTTTGAACACGTTGTTTGCTTTTATTTATGATAACTAAGTTATCTAGAAACGAATCCACTCAAATTATATAATGAATTAACGTATGGTCGATGTCAATACATGGCTTTACATTAGATAAGCTACGATCTGATGAAAAGTAGAAGATTTGTGTTTTGGCGTTAGCAAGCACTTAAGGTGGACCAGCTGATGCTCGGGTGCTTGATATTGTAGTCTTGAGGCCACATCAACGGCATTGTACGCCACATTATAAATATGAATCGAAAACGAGCCCTCATTTCAGATACGTTTAAAGTGAAGAAAAGAAGAATATTTACAGAGAAGTTTGGGGCTACCAATAATAACGGTAAGAAAGAAATTGGCTCGTTGAAGTTACATTTCCACTTCTCATTGTTGCTATGCTGACTTATATTCGTTTTAGATGGACCGATGGACATTAAATCCACCCTGCTGGACCTTATGACGCTGTTCCCCAGAAAGATATTCAATGACACGTTGCCTCAAATTGTGCTGAAGCATCAACTTTACAGCATACATGACGACAAGACTAGAGTGGACAGGCAACTGGTAATATTAAGATCTCTCTCTCTCTCTCTCTCTCTCTCTCTCTCTCTCTCTCTCTCTCTCTCTCTCTCTCTCTCTCTCTCTCTCTTCCCCCCTCCCCCCATAACTTTATTTTCATTGCATTTATCTTCTTTTACAGAGCGAACTTCGGGAAAAGGGAGAGATTTTGATGTTTCAGCTGGGCTTTGACTCTGATGCATTTGGACTTGTATTCACTTCGGACTATAAAGCCAAAGTGTTGGCATCACAAGAGGGCGAAGACACACAAGGAACGGTTGAGAGGTTCCTCGAGAGAGTGTTGCCTGCCTGTACGGATCTGAGCTTCAACAAAGACCAGATGCTGAAAGAGTTCCTCTTCACAGACTCTGCGATAACGTATGGCTGGAACTGCTCTCATTCTTTTTTTTTTATGTATCCATTTGTAGGTGTACATATTGTAGTGACAACTAGGATGTTTGATTCCTATCTGAAAGGTTTTTGGTTTGATCACCTGTGTCCGGGAACTACCTGTAGGCCTCCTTGCACATGATTCCTAACAATGTGTATCCATTATTCAAAGCAGTTTGCTGTAAATCACTTTGGATATAGTTATAGGGATATCGTAAGATAAAGATAATTTAACTAAGAGGTTTGATTGAGAGATGCTTCCTTGTTTTTGAACCTGTGCAATCAGCATTGGCCAACATTCTATAGTTTGTTAGTGTTTGTTGGATTAGTGTGCAAGCACTTAATTCTATTCTAAAGGGTTTTGTCCAAAATAAAGGAATACACCCATTGCTAATGCAGCTATGACCAGTATTGAAACTGCTTGGTGGGTTATGAATGTTTTTCTTTCGGCCTCACAAATGTTCTGTATGCTTTTCTCTCCCCAGGCAACTTGTGAAGTCGGGGGTCCTTACTGTGAGGGATGCAGGCAGCTGGTGGCTCGCCATCCCCAACTCTGGGAAATTCACAAAGTATTTGATACAGGGTGGGTGTTGTAACCTAAGGGACAACCATCTGGTTTTTCCTGTCATTCCAGTGCCTGCCTGGCTGACTGCTTTCAGTGCATCTGTCTTCCATATGACCATGAATGTAGTGATAAATGGATGTAGGAACAATGCGATTGTTCAGGAATTGATGGGATTGTGCCAAAGTGGCAACACCCTCAAATGGGTTAACTCCCAGCATGTTATCACTCCATGGAGCAATGTCTAATGGTTGTTGGCCAGCCAGCTTTATGAAACTGGGAGCTGTGCATACCAGCATGGACATGTTGGCCATCATTTCATAAAGTAGCACCAAACAGCTCAGCATTTCAGTTACAATTTAGTGGTGTGTAACTAAATCACCAGGTAAGCCTATCATCCATTAAGGGGTTATGCATGCAATAGCCTGTCAACCTAGAGGAGGATTCATATAATAACAATAGTGCAAGATGTACTGTTGTATAAGACTTGGCTGCAAAATGCCATACTTTGTTGAAAAGGTATGAGTTCCTCCATTGTGTGCTAGGTTCCATTAACCTTGCTCTTAATTTTTTTTTTTCATTAGGCCGTAAAGCAGTGCTCACCATGATAAAGAAGTCAAAGTATAGCGAAGTATTAAAAGAACAGCTGGAAGGAAGGCGTACCAATGCTCAAGTTAAGTTCCAGATGAAATATCACATCCATGATATTGTAGGTGCAGAGTTGGTTCAAAGGTAAGTCTACTTCAAAACAAATATATATATATAAAACAAATGTATATCTTGTAAACAAGAACTGAAGATGAGCAATATGTTCAAATAAATATGTAGAAAGTAATATAACTTTATACAATTACAGTACAGAAAATATATATTTTATATTGGATGTGATTTTATTTTTTAGGATTCCAACAACTTCAGGGACATTGTTGCGCTTTGTTGACTGAATAACTGGGACAAAACATGTGGGTGGTCTCCTTTTGCTGAAAGTGAATGCATGTCAACAAGAAGGCATATGAATATGTATGATTTTCTTTTTTTTTTAATTATTATTTTCATGAAACCTTGTGGGTTGATACATTTTAAAATGGACCTTATTATTAGGTTGACAGAACAGATATTATGTATTAAAGTTGACATGTTAAGCATTTATTTGTGTAGTTTGCATTGTGTTATTCTAGTCTGCCAGACAAACATGATCCTGATCTGGAGATATCTTGATCACTCAACGCCTTCAAATGTTTCACATTCATTCTGAATTTACATGACCAAAACAACATAAATAAAGATAAAGAAAATAAAGCATGACAATCAATATATGGGCTTTAAGTTACTGCAGCCATAAAACTTAAGGTCACAACATGGGCATAAACTGGAGTGTGATGCCTCATTACCATACAGTGGGGCATGTACCCTGATCGAGTAGTTAATACATTTGTAAATATGCAACATGAACAAAGGCATTCTAATCGTAATTTTCAGTGTCGCACATACACAATATTAGAATTACAAAAAGCTAAGCTCTTAGGGAGATTAAGGTAGTGTTAATTGTAGGAGGTAAACAAAATTAATTCATAGTTAATTTCACGGTACAGTGAGTGAACTTAGTGAAGGAAAAAATAAACCAAACAATGAAAAAGATCTGTATATTACACCATGTCTGACAGGAGCTTGGATGCTGTCAATAAATGCCATCAAGAGTGACATCACCAGTAGTGGTACTGCTAAAATCAAATGTGCTACAAAATCAAGTAAAAAAAAAAATGCCCATGTTTAAACCAAAGGCTACTCTGGTTTTGTTGCCCTTCACCCAAATATAGTTAAATACCCTAATACAACATTCAGAATTAAGAATACAGTATGCTGTAGTGTAGAGGGCCCAAGAGGCATAGTCAGACAATACTGGGAACCCCCTGTTCCCAGGTCAAATTAATCAAACAATTGTGTTCTAGATCGTATAACATTAGATCTGAGACACCTCACAATATGCACTTGATGTTATTGATGTGCTTGGAATGGGACATAAGAAGCACTCATGGTTTTAAGTTTATGGTAGATTGAGAATATTATGAGCACATTCATTTCATATACATTTACTACAAGTTAGCCCGTTTATTACTTCGGTGACTGCACTCATAAAATCTTAATGGGACCAATAAAATCCCTTCAATCTCAAAGCTGATCCACCATCAGCAGAAAATTGTGCAACAAAAAATAATTCACTACACATGGAGGTGTACATTTGAGACAACAAAGCATTGTCTACTTAAAAACAGCATTTCATATCTGCAGAATGTATTTGGCAACATCTGTTTCCAATCAAAAGAAACCACTACGACTGTAAACAAACAAAATGGAATCCCAGTGGGCGAACAAATTCAAACATTCCATGGTCCATTAGTGCACTACCTACTAAAGGCCACAGGAATTGTATCACATTGTCATCACCATTTTATGGCCCCTACTAAATGCGCGTGCGTGGTAGCAAGCTATAGATGGAGAATACAGGGTCATGTCCTGGAAACTAACTACACTACATCAAAATCTGATTGGAATTGTTGGCACTGCTGAGTCATGAAAGAGGGTTGTAAAAGGCAGAAGAACATCGTAGCAGTAAAGTCTGTTAGATGAGTAGGGTTTTCCGGTGTAATTTCCTAACCTGACGACTTGCAAACCACTCACTCCGCCCCCATAACACTGGGTGGGGTTGCTGAGGGCGGTGGATTAGAGGAGTGAACACTTCTTCTTCTGCTTTTTCGGTGGGGGGCACAGAACCGCCCGGATGGCTTCGTCAAACACCGTCTTAAGGCCACGCTGGGTCAGGGCGGAGCACTCTAGGTACTTCACCAACCCTGGGAAGGGAAGGGAAACACGGGGCAGATGTACATTGGGGATTAACCACTGTCACGTGAGTATGCTACAGACAGAATTATCATCTCTTGGCAGACATACAAGATGCAATTAAATAAATAAAAGCAAGGCCTTGATTTTTTGGAATCTCAAAATAAATGATCCACCTTGACTCATTTAGCCCTGGTGTTGTTTACTATAGAGTCATTTACTATAGAGTCATCCTGCTTCAGTAAATTTAGATACACTTCATTAAGTATACACTTCAGGTAGGGGAGTGGACGTCTTGTTCAGGAACCCCAGCACTTTTTGGCTCTGAGTCAAACAGTGCACTGTCCTGCCCTGGAACTGGAATACAATGCCCAGTGAGAACTCATCAGCAGGGATGTGTGCTTACCGATCTCTTTGGCCATGGCCAGGCCATGGGGATAGGTTATGGGGCTGAGCTTCTTATCCCTCAGCTTATCACAGGTCTCCTTGTCTTCCCTCAGGTCCAGCTTGGTTCCCACCAGGATGATGGGAGTGTTGGGACAATGGTGATTCACTTCAGGGAACCACTGCATAGATAAAGATTACGTCTAAGTCCTTTTTTTTTTAGATAACCTGGTGGACATCGTCAAAAGTGTACAAATTAAGTGACAAATTGTCGACACATGCGTTGGACTCTAGCAGGACTCTAAAACATATGCATATCAACAAGAATATAATGTCCCATTTGGAGAAAATATTGTTTTCTGTCACTGCTACCTAGTGGACTTCACCAACTGGTAGGCTGCTCTTTTGTACATCTGGATGTCACTAGAGGGTTGTTTTTGAAGTGTCATATAATGGTTAATCAACCTCCCCCCTGGTGGTAAAATGGGTACCCTTTGCCAAGGATTCCCACGTCAACTCACCTTGACGCGAACGTTCTCAAACGACGCTGGACTCACGAGCGAGAAACAAATGAGGAACACATCCTGGTGGGTACAGACAAGAAGTAATCAGAGCTGATAAATAAATAAAAAACAGGAACATTACAAAACAACAAAAATATCCACAGGTTAGTTTGTTGTCCCTTTAGTGCAACTTCTTCATTATATATATAAATAAATGTATACAGCCCTCGGTCTCTACATGCTGAGCAGTGCTTGTCGTGTGATAAAAGCCACTCCAAATCTCTCACGCGTGGCATTTCTCTTGTGAGAAACACCACCTGTGTGTGCAATAATAGGTGCAATGGTAGGTAATTAGCCAGTGTTGTACCGTCTGTGGGTAGGACAGTGGGCGGAGTCGGTCGTAGTCCTCTTGTCCCGCTGTGTCCCAAAGGCCCAGGTTGACCGGCTTCCCATCTACCATCACGTTGGCCGAGTAGTTATCGAACCTTTAGGGTGAGATGGTGTTTGGGTTAGTTTTGGGTACACACACACACACACACACACACACACACACACACACACACACACACACACACACACACACACACACACACACACACACACACACACACACACACACACACACACACACTTAAGGATACAACCCAAAAACTGAAAGAATCATGCAAGTAATAAAAATTATCAAAGCAGTTTACTGATTTGATTATTTTTATTACTTGCATGAGTTATGTGATACATTATAAAAATCGGATACTTTTTTTTTTCTTAAGGAGAATATTTACTCCAAGTGGTTTACTTTGATGTAAGAATCCATTCATCTTGTTTGATCAATGTATAGAATGAACAAAATTTCACAAATTGGCAAATGAATGCGATGTGTGTCATGAACACATACTTACTTCCATATTTTCTATTTTTTTTTTCCATTACAATGGAAAAAGTGACCTTGGTTTAAATGTACCTGTTTGACAATAAGATAATGTGAGGACTTTATGGAATGACATGTCTATTCATTATCTTATATGTATGCAAACTTATATAAAAAAAATAAATAAAAATAAAAATACATGATCAGGCAACATTGATGGACAGCCTATGTGGCATCAGTAAAAATAAAATTTTCAGGTTTTCTTTACTGTTTTTTTTTTACATAAATAAACAGTGACGTCGCCCAACAGATACTCACACAGTGGGGATGTACTCTCCAGGGAAGGCGTTGGTGGTGTAGCTGATGAGTAGACATGTTTTCCCCACAGCTCTGAGGTTGGGAGGAAGAAAGACAAGTTTCAGCATTCCAGGACTTACTCCCCCAAAACACAGAAACAGTAACGCATTACATTATTCTAAAGTCTAAAGTCTTGTCCCTTAGGACTGCATCGTTCACTCCCTGAAGGGATCCAGTCATCCAGTAACTTTCGTCAGTGGGCAGACTTTTGTCTTTTTAATTATGAAAAAATAAAAGTACCGTTTTCCCACCACCACCCCAGGACGGGTTGAGATTACCATCACTGGTTTGACAACGATAATCATGGTGTGTTTTGAATGTCTGAAGAGCTTTAATTGCATGGTAATTAAAGCATTTTTGCACCTACATTTCTTTCATGGCCATTGGCCAGCAAGGTTGCTAGTGTGGTTGAAGT
This sequence comes from Micromesistius poutassou, assembly GCF_964030765.1. Taxonomy (NCBI): domain Eukaryota; kingdom Metazoa; phylum Chordata; class Actinopteri; order Gadiformes; family Gadidae; genus Micromesistius; species Micromesistius poutassou. Next base: position 7,959,289 of record NC_140271.1, on the reverse strand, counting down.
ATTCCCGTAGTGACTCTCCAACTTTGGTATTTACCACACCCACAAGACCAAGTTGAATATTACGAGTCAGTCAACAGAGTACTGACTAAACAGCTGTAGCTCGTTCTAACCTCGCCACCGTTCGCTGCTCTGGCGAGACGCCGTTCTGTACAGAGCGACAACAAGAGTTTCCCCAGATGTTTCTTCACACACACACACACACACACACACACACACACACACACACACACACACACACACACACACACACACACACACACACACACACACACACACACACACACACACACACACACACACACACACACACACACACACACACACACACACACGACCTGTTTGGGAACTGATTTCCATTCAAAATATCTGGAGAACAAAAGTTACACGCACGAATACAATTATTTGGATTAACTGGATTCTTTCAGTGCACTACAAAGGATTTCATAAATAGTTTTGTTCATAGCTAAACCAGAATATGCATTATGGTGTAAAGTAAAAATATATATAAAATCGATTGGTAAATGAACATCTATTGGTACTGGTCTGGTGTGCAATAAAGTCAAAACGATTCTTAAAAGGTCTCTCTGATGTGGTTATACAAAGAAAGCAGGTAACTGTCTGTTACAGGTGGAGACAGGTAACCTACATAACACTTAATTGTTGGCTCAAATTGTCTTAAATTATTCATAAATACCATGAACGACCTGCACTTGATCAAGACATGTTCTAGCTGTGCTTGATACATCATAGTCCTTCATGTAGGGGGATACAACAACATAACTGGCTTGTTCTTACCCGTCCCCTACAACGACACACTTTATGGCCTGCATCGCGCTGGCTGCAGGAATGTCTTCTGGAGCTGCTCGGCACCCGGCTAACGATAGCGCACGACTCTTTTGTCCGAACTTGGTTGCTGTTAAAACTCCCAGAACAGCCTCGCGGATCACAGTGTAACTCCACAGAATAATACCATCGGGTGCAGTGTACTTCTTTGAGATAATACAATAAGTTATGAATTAACTTTCGAATCACTTTGCGGAAAATTCACCTCCCAACATTCCCATGCTTTAGAGAGCTTGTCATGCAGAGTGGAGGCTATGTAGCAAAACATCAACGGCCACCACCCCTGACAGGAAAAAAAAACCTGAGGCAGCCACACACACTATGCTGTATCCGGTACACCTATACAACCAGCTAGCCGACCAGGCTAGGCTACGCCCACACAGACCTTTCACAGGGGCAATTTAGAGTAACTTTCCATCACACCACCTTGTTCGCATGTTGACATTATAGCCGTCATTCTAAATGAATAATGTAGGACCATCAGAGGAAAGAAAGCAATTACCAATACTCGTTAAAACATTTTAATTTATTATAATACATTTATTGCGGACCGCTTTGGTTGTGACACACACACACACACACACACACACACACACACACACACACACACACACACACACACACACACACACACACACACACACACACACACACACACACACACACACACACACACACACACACACACACACACGCACACACACGCACGCACACACACGCGCACACACAGTGGAGGAAGTGACGTCTCTTAAACAAACTGAACTCAACATCCTTGTGTCCCTGTAAAAGTCCTCGGAATGACCAAAACGAGAGCAGCCGTCGGTTTTGGGTGGAGTAGCCACTTCAAATGTACCAGCAATAACGAAAATTGATAGCGTGTCAATGACATAAATATGAACTCGAATGTACCGTATTTCTGTTAGTTAAGTGGGTACACCTTAACAATACGGTAGCATTTGCCATTGTGTTGTTGACTTCGTTTTATGGCGGGTCTGTCGTATTTAGTTTTAAGATTTTCGGGATCCGCCGGTCGGTCCTATGGAGTGTTTTCCAAAGGGTTGACGAGGACTTTGTTGATATTTTTTGATCTCGCATGGCGTCTGAGAATCAGGTTCCCCTATATTTACCTCATCGCGTCGATGATGTTCAATGTGAGATTACAGGTAATCCTGATTTTTGAAATGGAAATCAAATGGAAATACTGACCAGGCGCATCCTATGCCCATACGCTAACCATTACTAACCAACCGGTCTAGACATTGAGTCAAGATCGTCAAGTTTATTGTGCTGTTCCAATCGACTAGACTAATGTCGTTTAGTCACATGTTGTGGTTTTTTTCCTAACGTACAACAATTGCATTATCCTAAACACAATAGCATATCTCCTTGGCGGTGAATAGTTGTGTGGGGAGTGACATGTATTATTCATTGATGCATTGCCTAGTCATCTGCTTCTTGCTTTAAAATACAAGAAAATGTTTTCTAAAGATTCACATCGAATATGTTCTATCCATAGGTCCACATCGAAATCCACTGATCCACCCTCATTCGGAGTGGAGGACCTCTGCTTGGCGTGGTTGGTACCTTGAGGACAATTATGTGGACTAGGATGACACTACTATCAAAAATGAGTATGTCAGTGCATAAAATGTCAGGAATGGTGTCCAATTCAGCTTATGTCACTGAGGCACGGTGCCTTAGTTCGGAAAGGACACATCCCAAAAGTGACCTGGGGCGGGTGTTGATCTGTGAGTGTTGCGAGACACACCCGTCATAGTCCTACCTTGGCTGCAGATGCTGGGCTACCTGTTCGGTCTATGGAAAAAGCAGCAGATGGAGGGTGGGATGTGACACACTGCCCTATGTTTTTATTCAAATGGCGAGGATCTACTGACATTTGCTATGAAGTTTCCTGTCGAGAAAGAAAGCTGTGTTTCTCTGGGACTTTCTACTCTTTATTGTCAACGGTTGACATTTTTGTTCATTTGGATTATCATGTTAACCTGTAATATAATGACAAAAAAACTGGAACAATTGTTAAGGATGTGTAGAATTATATAATTATTTACACTGCATGACACAGTCTGGCACATTTATTTTTTTCTGTTTACTGGACACTTGAAATAAGAAGATTGGCAAAATGATTGTTTGATAACCAGGTTATCTGACAGGTTTATCATATAGTATATCAACAGCCAAGTTGAGCATTCAATGAGCTCGGCCAAAATCTCAATGGCCATATATGGTACGTTAAAAACTGATATTGCATCTAACTCAATATTTCCAAATAAAAATATTTCCAACCAAATGTGATACATTTTGGGAAATATCTTTTCATCGTAATCTGTGTTTCTTTCATCTCATGATTATTTATTATTACATTATTATTTTCAAGTTCAATTTGTTTGTTCTGATGATTGTTGATTATCTTTTTGCACACAAAAAAAAGTTTGGTTCCCTAAAGACAACTTTAGGACTACTTTAGGACTCCAACTAATGGATATTTGTCGTGTCGATATTTGTCGTGACATTAATAAATACAATTTCTTTATAAGATCATAAAGCTATTATTCCATCCTTAAAAAAATAAAACATTAAATTGGATGACATTAGGTAAACAACTTGAGTTCCAAGTGTAAGATTTAAATAAAAAAATATGCTACATACTCATGCTCAAATTAATCTTAAATTTCTCTTTGTTATTGATGTAAGGAAGCAGAGAGGGACTCCCTAGATAAAGGGTTCCTGGAATTCTTGCCAGGAGTTCTACCTCCTGGCACCACCTCTGGCTGGAGTCACAGACAGCAACACATTTTCAAATATTTTGCCTATTTGCTCATTCTATTGTCCAATCATTGGCCATATAGGGACGGCTTAAATCCATTGGATGACCCATTGAAAAGTTGTTTTCAGAAGGACAAATATTTAAAAAATGGCCCTTGTAATTACAGGGCTATCACTTTTTAAAACACACTATCATGATGTTTATCTATACAGAGGCAACTGCAGAACAAGCAGCACTCAGGTAGGAGGTAATCACAATGGGTAGGCCTACTATAAATGAAGTAGGATTGTACCAAAACTATTATAGAGCAATAGCCTCTATAATAAATTTCCTTGACATTTCTAAATAAGTCTAAATACATTTCCTCGAAATTTAAGCCTGTTGTCTCCTACATGAAATTGCCATAACATGATTATAAATATGTGCAGGACCTTTCATCGATGTCCAATCAAAGTGCCAGTCTTTATTTTCCCGGGGTTAGCTTTTGCAGCCGCAGTTCTTTAGTTATCCACACGAGGGATGCACAGTATCAGATTGTAGGAAACGCCGTTGGCTGCGAATGTGCGAACCATCACCAAAAGACAAATACAAAGTTGATACTTTTGCGCCGTTTTTTTATTTATCTTTGTTGGCCCCATTGTTTTGATGGTCAATTAACACACCAGTTCTTCTTCATCTGTGTTTGATCATTTGATGCAGTTCATAAAAAGACAGCATAGCAATAATACAAAGTGACATCAAATATATATATATATATATACATACACCTAAATACGTATAGAAGAAACCGAGCAGAAAAACATTGTTCAATCAATTACCAACTCCTCTTTTATGTATTTTGGAAAAAACAACAACAAAATAATTATGATGTGCATTCTCAATTACTTACCAACTTATGTAAAAAAAACGTAAATATACATGCTATATTAAGATTTGTTTGTATTTTTAAGGAGGTAATAACACCTACATGTAAAATATAATGTGCCTCCTAGATGTTTGAAGCATCGTCTTCAAAACAAGAACTGCTGATTATCTTAACTTAAGAATTATGTAGTGTATCTCAGCACAAAATGTCCCCCACTAAACTAACCAGTCACTACAATTCCCTGCTGCTATGTAAAAAAAACTAAACGAGTTGCCAAGGCAACAGCATTAGATGATTCTCCATGTGAGCCCCCAACCCCCCCTCCCCTTTCTACAAAAAAGGGGATTCATCTCTGTGGGATTTTGCCAGAGGAAAATGTTTTAATAGGGTTATGAGAGACATGGCTAGAAACAGATAGATATAGATAAGTCAGGTCACTGTCTTAAAACCAACTGTCATGTGTGTCGGCCTCCCATCAGAGAGAGGGGAGAGAGCTGTGAATGAAAAGATTAGGCCTACGCAAAATTGGCTTAGCCTTTGGCATTTGTGGTAGCAGTTTGCATGGATTTTCATTTTAAGTGTCAAAGACTGAATCTTAATGCAAGCAAATATGACCAGGGTTCATCAACCCTGTATTTTCTGCACCCCATTTCTTTAGAGGCCCATAGTATCTTTAGCACACGTATATGAACGTGTATGAGGCAATGAAATGAATGCTTCCCTTCACCTCCTCCTTCAAAATCCATTTCAATTAATAACTTTTTATTATGGATGTAAATAATAATGTGCTAGATTTTATACAAAGTTTCTATCTTGTTCAGAAGATATTGTATAGACTGAGACAAAGGCACCAGAACTGATAAAATTTGGTAAAATATTATTCCGTCTGACAGTATTCTTGTCCTTTTATGCACTTTTTTTTTTTTTTTTTTACATATATGTGTTCATTATTTGTCTGCTACCTGTTTGCGGACAGTTCAAGAGGGTTAAATAAATGTATTAATTAATGAGATAGACAGCATACGATTTCCAGCAGGTGCACTATTATACACTTTTATAAAATAATGAGTAAAAGCTAACTGAACTGCATTTCAGAAATTACACATAGAAACACAATCAAATAAATTCATCCACAGAATGGATAACTGTTTCAAAATGTAATCAAATGGTAATCCATGCTATATTTGTTGTACTTCAGCCTAGGATGCATTAGTCTCCAAACGGTGATGTCAATGATTATCCCTTTGGATTGGGAAAGACGCCTGAGCACGGGCTTAGTACGAGCTGCAACACTATTCAAAACTGATTTGACAGCACGTCAGGTTTCTGTATGCTATGGTAGGCACCTATTTGGGTAAACTCCTTAAAACAGATAGCATCAGGAGAAGCTATACGGGCCGTATGCAAAGTGTTAGACACCGATTCGATTGTGTGATGTTGACGGATAGCTTTGGCTGACCTAAAAAAAAATGAAAATCAAAAGGAAGGGGGAGGAGGAGTAGGAGGAGAAGGCTGGGGGGATGGATGAAGAGCGAGGAGACTGCCTGCCTGTTTCTCTTCCCCAGTCTACAGATACTACTGGAAATAGGTCACATTTGATTCATTCAACACATTCAAATCCTAATTTAGTTATTATGATGACCCTCATATTCCTACAACTTTGTATGTAATGTGTAGAGTAAAGGCGTATGAATGTCTAAGAAATGGCTATTGTATTGATTTGATAATTATATTTGATCATTAAAAAATAAATACTTAATGTATATATAGCACCATATAAGCATATACACCACTTAGATAGTGTAGAGAGAAATGCTTTAGGCTACTGCCTAAGACTAGTCAAAGTAAGATAAAAACAAACACAAGATATGTTACTTTAAATAAAAACATACCCATAATCCCTATGAAGTCAACCATGGTCAGGTTATCAACACAATAACCTAAATTGAAAATACTGAAAAAAACAACATGTGGCTTTGATCACTTGTTTTGCAGTCATAGAAAATCGCTCGATTGCTTCATGTTTTTCAGGCCAGGAAGCATCGAGATCTGAAACAATATATATATTTTTTGTTTATTGGCAGCAGTTCTCTGTGGGAATTTGCAGAGTGCATGGAGGCCAGAAAACACTTGAGAGAGCTCTGTCCGCCCAGGTCGACACGATGATATTCAATCTCAGTATGTTGAGCAGGAAACAGACAGAAAGAGAATGCATTGCACCACCCACACACATGGCTTCACTTAGCAATATATTTTTACACACACATGCACACGTATGTATACTCACACACACAGGCTCATATACACATGCGCCCATGCAAATGCACACACACACACACGCATGCGTACATACGTACCGCAGCACACATGTACCGCAGAACACACACACAAACACAACCACACACAAACACAAACACGCACACATGTCACACACACATACTGCATCCTTTGTGTGCAGCAAACACCAGTCCAAATAAAGAGTGAACTTGCTGTAGGACTTTTAATCAACCCCTCCCACCCCTTCAACCATGTTCACTCGTCCAATAAGATGTGAGGAGGAGGGTGAAAGAAGTGGTGAGGACCTACTGTTTGAACAGCATACTGAAGCTGTTATTTGACCCCAAACCAATCATGCCCCCAACCCCATCATATCCCCCTCCCCCTCCAACCTTCCCCATCTGAAAAGACGAAGAATTTGTGACACTGTTTTCCCTGAACTTTGATTCTCTATCCCATCATTCTGTCTAGCGAGGATGTGATGCTAGGTGACGTCACCTGTCGACCTTCCAGAAAAACTGAAATAATGATCTCTGTCAGAGATTTAGCTTTGTGAAACGGGCTCATAGTACAAACAGATGTATTTTGGTCAAAAAACTATTCATTATCTGTGTTTGTTCTCAATACATCTCAATTAATTCATTATTCTAACTATAGTGAACGTGGCATATACTGGATGAAAAGCAGCCTTCTGGTAAAAATCTAACCTTTTAATAAATGTTCACTATGAAGTCATTATTGTGGGTACCTAGCTCAATAACCTGTCCAACATGTGCCACTATGAAGTTGTAGCTTTTTTGAGTACCAGTACTTCTCAGTGGATCCCCTAAGAATGCAAAAGGTGCAAGAATGCAAGAGGAGGAGGAGTGGGCGTCATGAGGAGACTTAATATTAGGGGATGTGCTTTCACCTCAATGCACTGACATGGTTTTGAATTCAGGGGGGACAGGGAGGGGGCTTCTCCTGCTCATTGAATGTAATATTGCTGTGTGTGTATGTGTACATGTATTTGTGTGTGTGCTATTACTTGCAGAGACCATATGACCCCCCCCCCCCCCCCCCATTTCAGTGAGTGCTCAATCAGGTCACGTGAAGTCGGATTGCCCCAGACGTCCCCTCAGATGGTTACAGTAATCCTCTCGATGTTTGAGGGCCTCAGGGGCTCCTCCACAGTGTCATGGAGCAGAGGTTGCACGGGGGGGGGGGGGGGGGGGTACATGGTACGCACCATGTTTTAATACGGTGCGTACATTTGTGATTACTGAATTGCTTGAGAAGGAAAGTCCTATTTAGTCTGGAGCTCAATATACTGCAGTCACAAATGTGAATGCCATCCAATCACAATGTATATCTTTGCAATAGCTTGCAATGTAGTGTCTATGCACTTGTTTGCACATGTTTGTATATGCATTTGTATGTGTGTTTAAACTGTCAAACTCTTTGCTTGAACAGTTCCCTTTCACCATTTATTGAGAGGAGTACATGGGCTTCACATAACCATAAATCTGGGAATTTATGCTCCAAAGTTCATGGTTAGGCCAATCCTCATTTGTATAAAATATGAAAATGATGCCAGCTAGGTTGAGTAAGGAGGCACCTCAAGTATAAAAACAGGGTTTAATGGCTACAACTGAAAACTAATGAACTCCAAAAGAAAACTAAAAACAACAGGAAGCATCCTGCACACACACACACACACACACACACACACACACACACAGGTGCATACACACACACACACACAGGTGCACACACACACACACACACACACACACACACACACACACACACACACACACACATAGACACGCACGCACACACACACACACACACACACACACACACACACACACACACACACACACACACACACACACACAGGTACACACACACACACACACACACACACACACACACACACACACACACACACACACATCCCTCAATTTAACTCCAAACTGCCTGTTTTATGTTGCTTCTAGTGTTGGTTATTGAGAAACATTCAGCACCTGGAACACATTGACAAAACACAAGTTGTGTTATCTAATATCTTATGAAATACATTATATGTGAATTCCCAAAATGTTATAAAGGTGTTACATGCAATGCTTTTCCAGTGGCACTGGTGTTTGTGGCTGGCTCTCGATTTTTCCCTCTGGGACATGCCCCTTGGTACCTTCTCTGGTTCTGATTGGATAATCTGACATCAATCCCAATCAGCCAGTCTAAATAACGAGCCGCCCAAGAAGGCTCTCTCTAAAGTTGTTGTGAGAGCTGCAGCGTGCGCTATGCTATACCTCATGCTTTGCGATATTCCTGCCCTTTGCTGTGTTCTCCTGTTCATCACAGGGAGGAGGGCCAGGTAAGCTGGGGGTAACCAGTACATCTCACACATGTAGTAGACTTCCTGTAGGGAAACATCAGGTTGGAGGTGGAGGTCACCCATGTATGTTTTATGTTGCTGGCCAGGCTGGTGGATTTTGGGATCTTTTCTCTTTGGGAAGCCTTTTTCTTTGGCTTCATGGGTAGTAGACCACAAAGGGGCTACTACCCTTTGTGTCAAATGTTCTCAATAAATGTACTTTTTTACTTTCTTAAGTTGTGTCTTCAGCCTCTGGTGTATGTCTCATCAACCCTTATTAATTTCCGCTATTAGGTTATAACCATATCAGCCAATTAGAGGTTATGCATGCAATAGCATGTGTTCAACCTAGAGAGGGAGTCCTTTAATGCAAACCAATATGTAAGTAGATTTGGCCTAGTCTACTACATCAACAGCTGTTAGGAGACCCCAGCCACCAAACCCAAAGCAGCTGGACAGAACCAACCAATCAGAGCAGCTGCAGTGCCTCTGGGCTTGATGGTAAAGAGCGCTCCAGTGGTGTGTAGTCCTCATGCAGACATCAATCAGATGCTGGCCTGTGCTGTTAGCTGGTTTGTGTTGTTGTCTGCTGGTTTACACACACACACACACACACACACACACACACACACACACACACACACACACACACAGGAAAAGCGAGATATTTTGAGATACATTTGTCAGAGGAAACCCAATATTTATGTTATTATGCACAGTAAAGTGGTTAATAGTGTATTTCAACCGTCAACCTTTGGAGTTGGTAGTGACCCATATAAACTATATATATATATATATATATATATATATATATATATATATATAATATCTTTACTAAAAATCCAACAAGGCAGGTGTGACTAATGATTTGATTACAGATTACATGTTGTTGCCTATTCTCAGTAGGCAAAGTATTTATGATATGTCTACAGAATCTCTTCCTCTGTATACGGAAGTGAATGTAAATGAAAACATTTGTCTACCAGATCCATGTGAATAGAAGCGTTTCTTAACATCTGTTCATTCTTGACCAATGGAGTAATGTGCATGCAGCGTTGGACACAGCTTCTTTTGGGACCGGAATGCTATAATTGAAACCTTGTGTGTGTGTGTGTGTGTGTGTGTTGTGTTGTGGTGTGGTTCGGTGTGGTGTGTGTGTGTGTGTGTGTGTGTGTGTGTGTGTGTGTGTGTGGTGGTGGTGGTGGTGTGTGTGTGTGTGTGTGTGTGTGTGTTTGTTTGGGGCCACTTGCTGATTGTGCAAGAATGTTATTTTTCGCACTATATGTAAAACAATGTGCATGTCCATCCTACATAATCAAGCAGACATTCTTACGTCTCTGTGAATCGTATCTTAACATTATGTTAGAAATTGTTAGAGCCATGCATCTCTGAAACACCCCACCCCCTTCCCCCTTTCTGTTTATCCTCCTCATTCACTGAATGTGTGAAGCGTGTTTACAAAAAACGGGCTCACACTCCCCCCAGTCGTTTTCGTCTTCCCTACGAAGTCGACTGACTGCACCTGGTGTAATGGTCTCAAGTTACAGCGATACTCTTGTAAACGTTGATGTGACCTATTTCATACAGGCTATCGTTCCAACATATAGCTATCATGTTCGCTCAGTGTAGCCGTGGATCCTCAAACAATACATACGTATCCGGCACGCGTCACGTGAGGCAGGAGTGATAAACGGTCGTTTGTAGCTGGAAAGGCGGGACGGAAAATGATGACGCAGAGCAGACTGTCAACCGGAGTAGAGAGAGAGAGAGAGAGAGAGAGAGAGAGAGAGAGAGAGAGAGAGAGAGAGAGAGAGAGAGAGAGAGAGAGAGAGAGAGGGGGAGAGGGAGAGAGAGAGAGAGGGGGAGAGGGAGAGAGAGAGGCTTGAACGGGATAGCATACCCTCTACCTTCACTAGTGGAGTAAAGAGACGTATCTGACGAATGACGATCACATGAAACAACCACAGTGTAACATGGGCACGCCACTCGTTTAGCTGCACGTGACAATCGTACGCCGATTAGGATGCACAGTGGGGATTAATTGCGACTGTCAGGAGATACATAGCAAAGAGTGTTCTATAGGACGACGATGCCCGTGACAACCTGTGAGCTGATGTGCCCAAGAAATTAAGCGTGCATTTGATTTCTACTTTAATCGTTCAACGGAAGTTTCTGTGGGCGTTACACCATTTTTTGGGGGCATTTTGTTAATAGACCATGGACGACGACAATCACGGTAGGCTCCAGTCAATGCGATGCTGCATTTTCTACTTTGAATATTTATGTAGGCTATTTGTTGTTGTTATTATAATTATTTGCCGGGTTGCTGTGGGATTGGAGACAACGGCCTACTTGTTGTATTTGCTATATATATTTTTTTATTCACTAAGGAAGTACAACGAAGTAGAAGTTTCCTTATTTATTTTTTTTATGTTTAAATTGCAAAAAATAAATTTTAAGAACAATGTCTCCCTTCTGTAGTAATTACCAGCTGCTACGCATCATTCCCCTGTAGCGACTAGGACCTACCTTTGCGAGGTCAAGTTACCAACCTGCAGATATAGTACGCTGAATACTTCTCAGAGACACGTGGTCTGTCTATAAAGCTGTCATGGGTCACAGTCAGACCGCTCTGTATGCAGCCGGAGCTAATGCAGTATGTATGGATTGACCTACATATAGGGCGCTGAAAAGAACCCATAATGCTGTCTGCGTCCGAGTTGCCCAACCGTGAAGACTAACTAATGCACCATTGTGTCATCATACTGTTAGCAGTCATGGATCTGCGGTCTCTTGTCCTGACCACTATACCTACACTTATGAGGCATGAGGTCATGTCAAGCCCTCAAGCTCCACCATTGACCAAAGTTGAGAAGTAGTCTTTTGCCAGAGGGAGTGCATTTGTCCCGTGGTGAGGGCTTTAGGTCTAGAGATGGGACTGTGAAGTAGAAAATTTTGAACGAAACCAAGCTATTCAGTAAAAGCCTCTTCTCCATGACAATTATTTGTTGCAGCAGGTTAAATCGCAAAGTTATAATCCTCATCATAGAATATGAGTCACTCACTGCACTGCAAATGTAGCCATTATCCCATCATCCTGGGTGCTTTAGAGAGATAACAGTCCAGTCCTTGCATGCCCATTGTTTGGTGAGCTTATAATGGGCTGCAATGTGCATGCAGGGTGGTATGCCTGGTATGATGGTACACACTATTGTGCTATTGTACAATTGCACAGGTCTTGTCCCTGGCGATGGCACATGCACACAAAAGCACACACGTCTTTCCACTAGTAAAATGCCATGCTAACTGAAATAGGTTATATTCTGCCCTTGTGGTGTTGTCTACTGTGTAGATCTAAGAATGGACAGACAAGGGCCTCTGGTGTGTGTATGTGTGTCTGTATGTGTGTGTGTGTGTGTGTGTGTGTGTGTGTCTTCTCCAACTTGTTAACACTTTTGAAAAGTAAGGTGTAGATACATTTTGGTAATAATTACGTCCTAATTCCCATATGCGCTCACAAACACACACTAACACAAAGACAAGCACACACACACACACACACACACACACACACACACACACACACACACTGGACTTCAACAAGTGAATGTAGTTTGACGAGGAGAGATCTCAGAGAGAGTGAGAGAGAGTGTGCGATAAGAGAGAGAGAGAGAGAGAGAGACAGATAGGAGTTGGAGGACAGCCAAAGTGGTAATGGAGTTGTTCAAGGAGAGAACAGAGGGGGTAGTCTGCATATTCTCCTTAAATCAATGCGTTAGATCCAATATAAGTTCCCCTGTCTTCTCTAATGATGAACTCTCGGAGCATGCTGCTGGCAGACAGGAAGTGTTTTACATCTGTCCTCGGGCTGCACAGTGCAGTTTAGAGGATCTTCCAACAACACAGTTTTTCTTTTATTTTCCTTCCATACTTTACTTATATTTATTGTTTTATATTTATACATTTTTGTTATGGAAAGTGTAAGGGTGTTGCCATATTAGATACGAGTGACTCGTACCGTGCCCCAGGATCGATTGGCTATAACTAAAAAGGTAGGTTTGGTAAAGAACCGTGTACCCTAGTACATATAAACTGTTCTTGAGACCATTCTTTTCAAGTGGACCTGGGCACGGTTTGCTGATCCGCGCTCGGGTACAGTACACAGTGTCCACACTGTGTACACAAACTGAAACTTTGGGGTCAAGTGTACTCGGATCCTGGCCCGGGTCACTGATGTGAAAGCCCCTTACGGATAAGAATAGCCTACCTGCTGGGTATCGTTGAGCTAAACGCCCAAATCACTTTGCAAGTAAATACATTTTTTCTTAATACATTTTCAGTTTCAGGATAATATAAGAATTTTAAAAAAATTCGCCATTCCTGGTGTTGCAGTTTATATGGCGCCATATACTGGATTAGAAACGTCAAAGTTTGATATTGATAGTGTATCTGTATCAGTCAGACAGTAACAGTCAGCAATAACAATGTCTTCAGCAACGCGGATCCCAAACCGGCCTCTAATTGGCTAGACCAGACATAATGAGCCCCTCTAAGGAGCAGCCCGTTGGCTGGTAAACCAGTAGTGCGTTTGCTCATGACATGGCTAAGCAAAGAAACACAGGGAGTAAGAAGACAGCCACGTCAAATCAAACATCCAAACCCGGCCTCATTTATTTGCTTTGAGAGTGTTTGGCTTGTAATGTGTGTTAGTCTATGGAGCAACCGCCTCTTCTCGTCAGTCTATTTATAGAATATTGGCCCCCATACACAGGGGGACTAGAATAAGCGAGACCCATATGGTATGAATCAGAATATTTACGCTAGGCGCTGGTTTCACAGCCTTCTGATGGCTTGTGTTTCTGGCCATGGGCCCCATTACACACTATGAAAACAACTCATTGACGAGAATCTGTGTGTGTGTGTGTGTGTGTGTATCTGTGTGTGTGTGTGTGTGTAAGTGGGGTGTGCCTATGGGATTAATACACATTTAATCGTAATTGAGGCAAGAACAGGCCTACTCCCTATCTAGAGCTGTTCATCTGTCTGCCAGTGGCTTATAGGATATTTGTCCTGTAGCTCTTTGCTAGATTAGCGAGCGTGTTTTGTGTGTGTGTTGTGTTTCTGAGTTGAAGTGGTGCTGTTGTATTTTTCCAGTCGGTCTGTTGTAATCCAAGTACATATCTAAGGGCATATTCACACCAGGAAAGTCCTTTAGTTCACTCTCTTTGGTCTGGAACAAAATACAATGTTTACTTTTTGGTTTGGTGCGGTTCATTTTCACATTGCAATTTTTGCAACAGTCCCAGAATTTGACAACAAACCCACATGTGTGCAAAGATCATTCAATCATTGGACAAAAAGGTATGGGGCGGGGTAAAGCGTTAAATAAAAAAAGGGGGGAGGGTGGGGGGAGAAAGCGGCGGTGAAAGTAAACAATCATGGATATCCAGCGTGATATACATTGATCTGCAGACAGGTCGACCTCCTCCCTTATCCTGGTGCTGAATGTGTTAAATGCATCAGCATTTTTATGTGTGTTTTCCAGCATACCTTTTACATGTTTTTGTCGGACCGTCGGGTGAAAATGAGTCGTGGGTCAACATGGAGCAGAGGAGAGGGAATGTCTATTGGATATCGGACCCAAATATCAAACAATATCAAACAACAAAAAACTAATCAAACAATAATTCCCATAATGAGTGCGACTGAGCGGGTGCCTGTTACGTCCAAGGAGGTGTATCATTTTTAGAACTGGATCGGACCAAGGTGCGTACACCAGCCCAAAAGGTCAGCACCAGCAATTTTTTTGGTTTGGTTCGAACCAAACAAGGCAGGTGTGAATACGCCCTAAGAAGAGGGGATCTCTAAAAGTACTTCACATTTGAGACCAAGTCAGTCTTAGCTAGCACAAACCCCCTTATGTGAGCTTGATAATGAGCTGGAGCTTAACCGAGATGCCGTAGCACAACATTTCTATAAATATTGCTTGGAGAACTCTGAAAGGTCAGATTTGTGTGAACTTGGAGAAACTGCTTTAGTTGAACATGGTGCTTGCGCCTTTACTACAAATGATGAAATGTATTTATTTATTGAGCATTTACCAAATGGATGGAGTAGATAGGAGCAAGAACAAACAAAGCAGAAAAAAATCCAGATGCAGAGCAGATTACATATTCTCGACATATGAAGGCACGTGTAGGCAGATCAGTCTCCAATGCAGTTTCCAATAGGGTTTTCCTCTACAGATTACCTCTTCACCGTTGCTTGATGACCATGACCACTTCCTGGTGTCATGGGTGGGTCTGGGCCACTGTCTGGCACTAACAGGATCAGCCTCTCTCTGTGTCCCAGCCTCAGGCCAAGTCACTGCAACCTTCTTCTCTGTTTCATGCACTTTCTCCCGGTCTGTTTTTCCTCTCAATATCCTTCCCTCTCTAGCTGTAGGTCTTTCTCTCCATCTCACACTCAGAATGCATCTGCAGGCTCTGTGTATGTGTGTATGTATACTTTACACTTCTCTCTCTCTCTCTCTCTCTCTCTCTCACACACACACACACACACATGTTTTTCTTCTTCTTCTTCTCTCCATATCTTTCTCTTAACTTTTCCTTCATTATCTGAAACAGTGGACCTTTTAGTGGTAAGTCCCAGTGTGTATTCTAAAGTATTTAAACTGCTTTGGGAAGTAGAAGTAATTAAATGAAGTAGTGAGGTCTGGATGAGAATCGGATGTGGACAGCTCTTTACATTCAACTGTGTGTGTGTGTGTGTGTGTGTGTGTGTGTGTGCATAGGTGTGCTGCTCACGTGTGCACCCATGTGTGTTTTCGCATGTGATGTGTGTATGTGTACCATCTTTGACAGATGGTCTTCTGTACAGCGCAGCCAGCGACTTCCTGTTGAGAATGAATCTTACCAAGGTAGA
This sequence comes from Micromesistius poutassou, assembly GCF_964030765.1. Lineage (NCBI taxonomy): Eukaryota > Metazoa > Chordata > Actinopteri > Gadiformes > Gadidae > Micromesistius > Micromesistius poutassou. Next base: position 7,943,233 of record NC_140271.1, on the reverse strand, counting down.
GAGGCCTTGGCTCCACTAGTCACAGATATCACATTTCACGGTATACTCACCTGCCGGTGCTGGCCTTAAGGGCAGTTCCGAGGGAGTGTACAACAACCATGCGAACCACATCAAAAAAAACGTTTACTGTTTCTCGTCTGGGGCCCCATTTTAACGCGTGCCCCTCCTCCATGAAACCTGTGTTATGGCGAGGGATTTCAACTCCAGCCCCAAGGAGCGGAGACCCTATTGAAGTTGATGGTCAGGGGCAAAGACAGTTGACCCTTTTTGTGCGTTGAGGTTCAAAAGAGTCGTGCTCGATTTTCCAGACTACAGCTCATGGGGGGGGGGGGGTTAATAAAGTGCACTAGTCCTCCTAATTCCTATCCAGGCTAGTTTCCTCCTCTACAGCCAACTTAAAAAGAAGAAAAATAACCAGTCTGGAGTAAGTGCTGAAAAAAACCCCTGACAACCCTCAGATGAGAACCAGATTGTGCAGTATGTCCGGGGGGGGGGGGGGGGGGGGTTGAAGTGTGAGGCGAATCCAAGTGATTTCTTCTCTCTCCTTTGAAGGGAAGAACTGCAATGTGCGCTGGGATCCCAGGAGCCTGAAGTCATGCGCTGAAATTAATTTTTTAGCAAAGAGAAATAAAAAAAGTCAGGTTTCACTCAGGGCTTGATGGGAATCTCATGGTTTCACATGTTCAAGTGAGGTATGCACATGTGTCTGTATGTTTAGTGTGTGTGTGTGTGTGTGTGTGTGTGTGTGTGTGTCTGTATGCATGTGTGTGTGCTGTGTATGCGGTTCAGGAAACGGAAGGGAACAAGGAGCAAGGGAGTGTGTAGGAAAAGGCAGGGCTGGAGCAATTATGTAAGAGGCAGATACTCAAACCTGCTGAGGTAGCAGGGAAGAGGTGTATCCCACTCTACCTCTCTCTCTGTCAGTTGGTACGGCTCATCCTTCGTTCTGAGAACACGTAACGCTCAGATGGACTTGTGTTTCCTCTTAACGTTAATGTGCCTGACTAATGCTCCGTTGGTTTCATAGGGAACAGAGCATTAATGCAGAGATAGAAAATAAATGTGTCTGAAGCTAGTCTCTATGTCAAACTGCTGGTGGAGGCACTTCTACGAGCGATGAATAATTGTTGTGACTTGAGGTCTGTACTAATTCATTTAAAAGACATGGCAACTCAGGCAAAAATGGGTCCAAGCTGCCTTTTCCAGTACACGTTGATCACCTATCGTTATAGGAGGCTTTGCTTTGAGGTTCCCCTTCCTTCCTCCAACCCTTTTGATTATGTTCACAGGTTGAAAATCAATTACAATGCGAGTCAGAACAATTCCAGATGTGATCTGGCAGATCCAGTACCATTCTGCTCGCAATGTGTCCTGGGTGCAGTTACACCTTGCATTAATATTTTTATTTCACTTATCCATATAATGTAATCCAGATAGATGGATCACTTTTTCTGACTGTTAAAATAGAGATTGCTTTTTAATGCCAGATTTAGATGTGGTCCACTTCTTCAACAGTACCATCACCACCCCAAACAACACCCCCACCACAATCACTACCAACACCACCGTTGCGACCAACACCATCACTGTCATCACCACCATCACCAAGACTACCACCACTACTACCACCACCACCACCATTATCCCCACCATCAACACAACTACCATCAACACAACCAATGTCATCAACACCATCAACCCAACTACCACCACCACCACAACCCCACTCACTATGTCCTTCTCCTCACCATGTCAGTGAAACACTGCCACATGTGCTCAGTGCGTACTGTGGGATATCTGCCAACAGGGCATGTTTTAGTTCCTTCCTCATGTTTTTCTACTTATGTTCTTTATTTGTGTTGCTTTAAGATGCTGCTGCTGCTAGTACTGCTGCATCAAGCACAATTCATTGTAGTGTAGCGTGGGCTGGGGGTCCGGGGGACGGGGGGCGGGTGGAGCAAGGGTGAAGGGAGGTTGGTCGGACAAACGTTGTCGCAATCATGCACTCAGGGAGACTCTGTGTCGCTCTGAGTGGCACTGCTTGTCTCCTCAAGATCAGCAAAATGCTGCAGAGAACACAGCAGGGCAGCTATGTAGTGAAGAGAGGCCCTCCACCAATGCTTCCCTGTGTGTGTGTGTCTGTAAGTGTGTGTGTGTGTATGTGTGTGTGTGCACACGTATGTGTAACTGACGTGTACATGTGTGTGTGTGTGTGCTTGGCACGTGTGTGTTTGTGTGTCAGTGCTGCTGCTATATTTGATTGTATAAAGAGGGTTATTGTGAAACGCAGATATTCACAGACATTGTCTCTACAACGGTATGTCTGTGTTTATGTTTGTGTGAGAGAAACAATGTCAACAGAGAGAGCTTGAGAGAGACAGAGAGAATGATAGAGACGGATAGAGACTGATTCAGAGAGGCTGGGATATTGAAACAGACAGATGGAAAGACAGAGTTAGGGATGGAGATAGAGAAAGAGAGACTTTGATAGAGGGACAGAGTTAGGGAGAGATTGATAGAGAGACAGGGAGAGATTGATGGAAAGTCAGTGATTGATTGAGACAGACAAAGAGACAGAGCGAGGAAGACATTGATTGAATGAGAGATACAGAAAAAGAAAGGACAAAGAAGGAGAGAGATTAATAGACAGAAAGAGATTGATAAAAGACAGGCAGAAAAACAGGGTGATCAGATAGAGAGACAAAGTAAGACAGTTAGAGAGCGAGCCGTGAAGGAGTGTGCATCGGATGTACAGTGTTGTGTACGATGAGACTTCTTTAAGTAGGTTAAATGTTGAGTGTATCTATGCATGTATCTATGTGCGTAAGTTTACTTGTCGATTGAGTGTGTGCTTCAGTATGTATATACTTGTGTGTTAATGTGTGTGGTTGGGGGTTTGCGTGTGTGTGTAGATTTACTGTGCAGTGAGTGAGCCCTCTCAATGCATAGACAAAGAGGGGAGATCAAGTCAGGCTTGGTGATGGGTGTGTGTGTGTGTGTGTGTGTGTTAGGTGGGTTTGTGAATGACAGTGAGTCGTTTTGGGTCAGTAGCTCGGCATAGCTGCTGCATGTCATGTCTCACACACACACACACACACACATGCAGAGTAAGCGCACTCACAACACGTATAAACAGGATGCAAGCCTGACAACCTGGGAACAAACAAAAAAAATGGAAATGGATGGAGGGAACCATCTCTCCTGGTCGTTTACGTATCAGTGTGTGAATTATACAACCTCTTTCGTTGACCCTGCAGTGTATAACCCTAGATCCTCAAGAACAGGAGACAGATGCTAAAGACAGTGAAGAAGAGGCCTGTTTATATATACAGTATATAATTTACAGTATAAATTATCATATATATATATATATATATATATATATATATATATAGACTGTGTGTATATGCACACACTTTCTCTATCGGTTCTGCTGTCCTCAGTTTCACACCTATAACTCATGCATTGTTCAGCACTCAGCAACACATCCCGCTGTGATTGATAATGCAGTACATCATAGTAATACAAACACACACACGTGCAAGCACACATACACACCTACACACACACATACACACCTACACGCACACACACACACACACACACACACACAGCCATACGGCTATCAAAGGGTTATCATCATAGTAGACACATACTCATACATGCACACACACACATACACACATGCACACTCACACACTCATACTTTCAGTGGACCCAGGGGGTTGGCCGGTCAGAGGTGTGTCGTAACTCTCAAGGGGTGGTTTCTTCACCGATAAATCTCAGCTAACCTTTGACCTGTTGTCACGTCCCATCTACATAGTTGAAGGAGAGGAACGACCTGATACAATGGGAGGAGAACTTATTCTTTCATTCATTTTTAGTTCTGCTTAACTGACTAGACGGTTGGCCTGTCAGTCTATCAGGAGGGGTTGAATGTTATACTCTTGCAAGGAATTTCCAGCACTGAAGTTGTGTCTTTCAATACATTTATATTTTATAGGACTTACCAGTCAAAGCCCGTCACAGTCAAATGACTCTCTGAACAGGAAGTCCCGCATCATAGGTGTTATTCTGCAAACTGCTGCTGCTGCTGCTGTGGCTGCTGCTGACCAAGGCTAACACTCTAACGGTCGTGGGTTTTTCATATTTCCTTCCCACGTTTTTCCCATATTTACTTAAAAGTATGAACGCAGCATTTATCAAGCTGCACTCATCATTATGTGATGCAGCTGGTGGGCGGAGGACAGGCTGGGAGGGGGCAGCTTCACTGGGTGCTCCTCCTGTGTTCACAAGCTGTGTTCTTACCAGTGTATTTGCATTGTAGATGAACACAGATACTTCCACGTTATGTTTGTGGTCACCATGTAACGACCATGTTACGTGCTTTTTAAAACACCTCTCTCTCTCTGACTTTAAAGTCAGGAATATACAACATTTTAAATACCCTATCTAATGCATCTTTCTTTTTTACTTTATTTTACCTATAACCTAGTCTTTCTCTTCCTTTCTCTTCGCCTGAGTTGGCATAATTAAGCTATTAATTTTGAATATACATCCTTGGTCAAATTGAATAAACAGCTTCTACAGCCTATGCTATTAAACCATAAACAAATGCAAATAACTAACCCTGACACCCAAAAAATAAAAAGGCAAAATAAATAAATACATACAAATCGAAAAACCTTAAATAGTCAGTAATGGCCAGGCTTTAACCACCCACACTCTTGGTAAATCCTCATGTCTGGTGTGCTTAGCTCCATCCGCTCTGCTCTCCTCTTCTCTGCCTTCCTCTCCTCTCACCGAAAACAGCTGGCGGGGGCCTGTTGGCAGCAGAAAGCATCACTCTATCTTCCTGTCGCTCGCATACACCCACTCCATACTCCATACTCCATACTCCCACTGTGTCATTTCTTTCCCCCCTCTTACCTCTCCATGTCTCACGTTCTTCTGTTTTCCAGATGAACTGACTGGAAAGCTGTAGCATCCAATAAACATAGCTCTTAGGGCATTTTTTTGCTTCATTTCTGTCACACGCTCTGTTTGTCCTCTGCAGGCCCCTGTATCGGCTTTCTGGCTAGTGAGACACTCCAGTCGTTTCCTGAGTGAGACACAAAGGACCATGTGGCCAATTTTTAAGAGGCATGGAGCTCTATTCATTTAGCGATCCCAGATGTACTCACAATAGTACATTTAGAAAGTTACACATCCCACTCTCCAGTTTGGAGCCAACTTTGCTTGGTGTGAATTGACTGCATCATACATGCAAATACTAACTACACCTTATTTACTTGTTAAAGACAGAGCTGAGAGCAATTAGCAGAGGATTAAGTGGCGAAAGGCTTTTTACGTTGTGTTAATTACATATGTTGATGATTTAACTGGATAATTAACTACTTTTGCATTGCAGCCACTTCACCAGAAATGCACAATTGTCTTACAGTTGCTAACCTTCTTGCACATGGGTTTCAGTGCTCAAGGTTGAGTCCTCAGTCAACAAGTGAAGCTCATGTCTGGTGAGATTATAAAGACTGGGATCCTCACATTGTAAAAAAAGAAATTACATTTTCCGTGAACACATTTACCAATGATTTGTCTGATGCTGCATATATAGCATTCTTTGCGTTGCCCTGCCACAATAACCGCCGTCCTCCACTCTTTTATCTTAGACTTCTTCCTCTTCCTTGAGAAAAAATCATTACCCCAAGATAGAGACAGAGATATGAGATAGTGAGAGAACGGTTTGCTTTTTATGCCATCAACAGAAGGCAGACACACAGATGGCTAAAAGCAGTTTCAGTCATGAGGCATATCACCTGAGCAGATAATGTGTGCTATTTGAGAAGGAGTATACATTATAAGTCACTTTTGAAAAGAAACATCTGCTAAAGGGTTCAATGTAAATTACTTTGTGTAAAGGCAAATAACTCAGGGGTAGTTTTCAGAGGGAAAGTTAATAATAAAGAATGTGTACAATCTGAGTCAGATATACTAAGGGGAACTTGAAAAGCTACAACTCAAGTCTTGCGATCTTTGACATAATTTGTCATTTGTCATTTGGGTTATGACACAGATATCAGACCCATTCCCGACTTGGTTTTTCATCCCGTAAGAGGATGGGTATCTTGAGGCAGTAGGCACTTGTGTGAGGAGACGTCGCTTTGATACAAATAACCGATTGGACTGGTGGATGCTCTGATCAGGCTTGCTAAAGCTTCAAGTGATTCTGTCACAGGGTCCTGCTGGAGGCTTTGGAGTGACAAAACAGTTTATGTTGATTCGATGTGTCCTCTGATCATATTTTCATAGAAACATGACTATGTTTGTTTAGAGATGACAGCGAACCTAACCAGCACTGACTAGTGTGGATAAAAATGCATGTTTTATTTAACTAGATAGGATAGAGGAACAGGCGCTGTTCCTTTCATTTCAGTTGTCGTAAGACGGCTATATATGCAAAGCAATATTCCTTGTTTGTAAAAAGTGTAAGTTTGTATGTTTGTATGTATGTTTATGTAAATCATCTGTGGATTTTCTGAATGAAGCTTTTGGCGGAAGAGAGGGATTTATTTGAGAGAGAGAGAGAGAGAGAGAGAGAGAGAGAGGGAGTAATAATTCTCCTGAATATAAATCTGTGCTGCACTTGCACAGACTCAGTAAGTCTGCTGGGGGGACTGCCCTTTTGGCCATTATATTAAGAGGGGGAAAAATATGAGCAAACTTTAAAATCAATAGTACTGATGCCAAAGTTATGAGGGTAAAGTGATAAAGTGGGCGAGCGGCGAGGCCCCAGGCCAGGCTCAATGTGTAATCTTTATAAATCTTTCTAAAAGCTTTATACATTTCAGGATGAATCATGTACTTGGAAATGAGACGACAGAGAGGAGGCTGCTGGCTCTGTTTTGGCCCAACACATTGAACTGAACATATTGACGACCATTTGAATTTTCCAGACATGCAACCTTTCTCCTTGTGGTGTCCTCACATGGACCTTTATTTAAAGTAAAATTAGCCTCAAAGTGTAATAGCACCAAACTAGGGTCCCTACTAGGGATCGACCAATATGGATTTTTTAGGGCCGATACCAATACCTTTTCATCAGCCTTAGCTGATGACCTTCACGCCGATACCAATTTTCTTGAGCCGATATTTGGAGCCGATACTACCCTGGAAATCCAGAGTTCAGATTCCCCTCGCCCAGAACAATAACAAATCACATCGGTGTATCTGATATAGGCAAGCCAAAAGCGTTGCTGTTTTACCGCAGGATATGGCAAGAGTCTTATCTATTGGTTAGCTCCACTAGTCTGGATACGTCACCCCTTGTATTCTTCTGATTGCTTGTAGTGTTATCCAATTGCGTGCAGTGATATTCTCAAATGCATGCTTGGTGCCGCCCCTCGAGTTGGGCCATTTTCATTACTCATTGCCAGACCCTACAGCTTTCTAGATGTGGGTCTGGATTTCCAAACAAATGTTACAAGTCTCATTTTAAAAAAGGAACTTTTATTGAACTGTCTGTAAATCATGCCAGGAAAAAAAAAAAAGAATAATAATAATAAAATTGGCCGATATATCGGTCGATCACTAAAGCATCAATAACTTAGTTAGCGTACCGGGAGTTTATTTAAAAAGACTGTTTTACAAGTCTGTGCCTTACCGGTAGGTCCATGTTTACAGGAAGTCCATACTCACTGCACGCTCCCACGTAAATTGCTACTGTAAATAATATAATAGAGGCGCCCCTCTTGATACTTGGCTGTTTGTGACAATATCTAGTGAGTGTTGGCAACAGCTTTAGACTAATTTGGGCTCATTACTCTCTTGTCTTTGTTGCCTTAGGAAGCAGAACTCCAGATAAATGTACAGTCACTAATGGGGGAATGGGAGCCTCCGATGTGGAGTGTTAGCTCTTTGTTTTGTCCAATCAAATCACTAAAAGCAGCCATCACCGGAATGGAAAAGCTTGATGCCACCGGGGGTAGTTCAATCTCAGACCTCATCAAAGTTTAAGAGGTTGCTCTCAGAGTGAACGGACATAGTAGGAACCATGATGCTGCAGTGTACTCCAAACCCATCTGTGAAAAGTGGATGTAAATGGCTTTGCGGTGAACACCACTTTACAAACGATGTTGATGTACCTGCATCATATTGCACCAATTATTCTTGTTATGATTGTCCACCCACTGGCATTTAAATTTTGAATTTGTCCATATCCTGCTGTTTATCAAAACGTTTTAGATAACTGAGCATTAATAGCACCAATTTTACTTTTAATATCCAATAAGGCTGTTTGTTGAATGTCCTCCAATTAAAAAGCCGAAAAAGTATTGCAACAATTTGTGTGTGTGTGCATCACTGCATGTGTATCTGTATGCATGTGTGTTGGTCTGTACATGCACACATGTGTATCAGCGCTTATGTTTATGTATGCAAGAAAAAGGTGTGTACATGCATACATTTGAGAGTGTGTGTGTGTGGGTGTGTGTGTGTGTGTGTGCGGTCTGTGTGACTTCAAGAGACATTACTTTAAGTCAAGTCAAGTGAAGCTTTCTCCTAAAGAGCAGGAATGTGGACGGGACAGTAGATGATGGGAGGTCTGGTAGTACCAGATTGTGACGTAGCAGCCTGTGGAATTTGGCCTCGTTCCACATCACATACAATCTATCAAGAAGCAGGAACTGTGAGACGGCGCTCCACCTGCACAATCCTTTAGTGGCTTTTGCGTGATGTCAGATGGCTGTGAGTGGGCGTAAAATTGCCAGGACGAATGGATTACTGCATTGTCTAATGTGCATGCCATTGTGTCATTAATTGCTCCACAAGGTGTAAGAGATTAAGTGTAGAGTTACTAGAAGGTTCTCAGTAACACTGGAACCCTCATGACCAGCAGAAGGGGCCGGGACATTCAGCTCTTCTTGAATCCTGTCGTGCTGATAGGAATGATGGTCATGTGACCACTGTAGAAGAGAGATGATTGGACGGCGATCACGCACAGGCCATGAGTATTAATCAGTTTGATTAGTTAAAAAAGATAGTGAATTGTTGTAGAGTGGATGTGTCTTGCACAATGTTCATTTCTTGATCTTTGTTTTCCACAACAAACTTGTAAATGTATTTTTACTTTTCATGTAATGCAATGGGAAGTTGAGGAAATATTTGAAGTAATTCCACTACATTGGATTGAATTATTCACACACACACACACACACACACACACACACACACACACACACACACACACACACACACACACACACACACACACACACACACTTCATTGGTTTATGATGTTATTATTCAGACGTGACATACTGGAGTGACGGCCACGTACGTACTTTGTCATGTGCGTTTTTTGGTCCTTTTTACCCCACCAACCCACTATAAATAGAAAAAAGTAATGAGAATTTGAACATCCCGGCAAAAGTTGTTAATTTCCAGAGACAGTCTGACATATTCCTAGAAACTGCTTACATCACTGCTCTCACTCAGCTTGAATGCAACTCTTGCAGCGATTGCAGTAACCAGACTCAAAGGGCTTTTCTTATGACATTCTGCTACGAAGAGTATCCTGAATTAACTTTTAATGAGGAGCACCAGGGCCCTTCCCTTGTTTGTGTGGTTTCCATTGTTACTGGCAGCAGCCCGAAGCGACCAGCACTTATCAAAGCACATGTCCTCCTTATTATCGTGTCCTGTAGCAAACCTGGAGGAAATCAGGGCGTTTAAATGGATTATGAAATCACCAGTTTGCTCACCGAGGAGAATGCTTTGTTGGAATGGACATCAGACACTGTGTTTGGAAATGACTGATACCTTTTATACATTCATATTTTTATTCATATTTTTATTCATATTTTTATTCATATTTTTAAGGCAGATGAGCAAAACTAGACTGTGTGGATAGTTTTCTAGTTGTCTTCTCCTGGTCTCTTTGAGGTCTAATAGCTGCCTTATCCTATTGACCCTTTTCCCCATATATCCATCTAGCACAGCGCCATCAGCATGCCTTCCAGCTTACTACTGCTGTAGCTGCTGCACTCTATGTCAAGCAGATTAGACGGGGTGAATCCACGGTCTTGTGATTTAGCAACCAGTCAATAGAGGCACGTCAGACTTTCAGAATCAGATTTGAATCTCTCCCAGCAAGCTGTGCCAGGAACCTAAGCATTCGTCTTCCAGCTTGTCCCCACCACCCCGCCAGCATCTTCAGACACTCAGGCACTTTTTGAAGAAACTTTTTGTCCTTTCCCAAATTTTTTTCCTGCCTCTGTGCCGTTTGGACATGAGACGACGTGAAGAAATCACATTATTCAAGGCTAAGGGGATTTTTCCACTTGACGATTATTTTTCAGCTTTTCTTCTTCTTGTCGCATTATATCTTCAATGGAGAGCGAGAGCTTCATGTTTCACAAAGACAGTCATTCAGATTATATCAGAGAAACAGAGAGATTGTGTCATGAGGGAGCTTCAGACAGAGCAGTGATGCTGTTGAGCAAAAAAGTATAGATCACATGCAAACAGATCCATTCTTCCGTTTGACGTGCAGAGGGCAGGGCAAAACAAGTCATGAGCCAAACATTCAGAGTCAAAACCACGAGATGAGACCTCATTGGCAGGAGGGTCAATTGCTATCAATAGTATCTGCTTAACATTGGCTTAAAGGAGAATTCCGGTATTATAGCACTTTGAGCCCCCTTTCTGGGTTGTCTAGGATGAAATAGAGTGGTTGACACCAAAATGTTGACTATTGGTCCTGTCTCGGGTATTTGGCTCATTTAGAATCGCCCCTGCCTGCTTCAGAATGGCTTGCTACGGGCATGCACAAATCTGTCCTTAAAACAACCCTAAACGTTGGTTTTCAGAAATGTGCAACTCACCGAGTGGTTAGTAGTGTTCGTTGATGTTCCAAATCAAGTATCGTAGCGAAATACAGATTCTGACGTGTTTTATTGCGTTGGTTGTAGTCTTTTCAGTCTTCTAGCCCTACTGTTGAGACGGAGAAACGAGCAAAGACTACAAACAAACGTAAACAGCCCCCCTTTCCATTTCCGGCCAACGAGCAATGAGTCTTCCAACAGAAATAAATGGGATTTACAAAATGTGATAAATGTGCAATAAAACACGACAGAAACTGTACTTCACTACGATACTTGATTTGGAACATCAACGGACACCACTAACCACTCAGTGAGTTGCACTTTTCTGAAAACGAACGTTTTGGGTTGTTTTAAGGACAGGTTTGTGCATGCCCGTAGCCAGCCATTTTGAAGCAGGCAGGGCGATTCTAAATTAGCCAAATACCCGAGACAGGACCAATCGTCAACATTTCGGTGTCAACCACTCTATTTCATCCTACAACCCAGAAAGGGGGCTCAAAGTGCTAAATACCGGAATTCTCTTTTAAGGACAGAAGGGTCTCAAATGGCTCGCAGCCATTGCCCCTATAATGTATTAAACTTGAGGGAGTGCATATTTAAGGTCATATACTTTTATATGATCTTTAACATGCATTGAACTAGGCTTGTGACCCCATCCAGATATTTAAGTTTCCTTTTTGCAAAGAATATCAGTCAAGCCTTGATTTTCTTGGACTGCAGCTCCCTCCCTTAGTGCTTATTGGTCCTAGCATTTTTCAGTTTTTGGACTTTCCACAGGATTGATGCCTGACCAATTTGCAAAAAAACCCAAATGTGAATGAATTGGGATTCATCTCACGAGGCTAGCATTGAACCGTGCAATGGGATTTCTACTAAAGCAATGCCAACAGAGTGTGTGCTTATGTGAAAAAACAAATCAAGGCCTCGGTGTGTCTCATGGCCTCCACTGGGATTGTGTTAAAGCAGACCTTCACGAACCAGGAGTCAGTCAGAAACCTAATCCGTTATCTTGAGCCGTAAGCTTTGACCTGCGCTGGGAAAGTTGACCTCACATCGTCATTACTGTGAAACAGCAGCAAGTTGTACTGGATTACATAACATATCGCTTGAACACACAATATAATGTGCATATGTGGAACACTTTTTGGTGTGTATTGTACATACACATTATACAGTACCACAATAAAACACAAAATATATTGTGTATTGTACACAATACACTACTGTGTGCATATTGCATATATTGCAATTTCAATCAATATATATCTACTTATCTATCTGTCTATCTGTCTATCTGATTATCGTTAGCTCTATCTATCTATCTATCTATATATATATATCTATTTATCCATACATTTATACATCTATACTTTACTCACTTTACTTCCCATCTGCCACACATTTCATCGATTTTGCTCCCAGCTAATTTAAGCTAATTCCTGTGCACTAATTGCCATATTATTAGGGCAACGGAGCCATATTCACAGAACCATCATTAACCATCTGAGCACTGGGCCAAGCAAAGTGCTTTCTCGTCCATGACAAGGAGCAGTCCGTGTGTCCGAAACCTGACGGTCCTCATCTCTCTCTCTCGCTCTCTCTCTCTCTCTCTCTCTCTCTCTCTCTCTCTCTCTCTCTCTCTCTCTCTCGTGCGCTCTTGCTCTCCCTCTTTCTCTCTCTCTCTCTCTCTCTCTCTCTCTCTCTCTCTCTCTCTCTCTCGTGCGCTCTTGCTCTCTCTCTTTCTCTCTCTCTCTCTCCCTCTCTCTCTCTCTCTCTCTCTCTCTCTCTCTCTCTCTGTCTCAGAGAGTAAAGAGAGTACTGGGTGTAGAATGTTTCTCTCGCCTCATTCGTCACAAAAGGAAGGGGAAACAAGAGAGTGCAAAGCTGCTTAGAGCTGTGTGATTACGTTAAGGGGATTTCAATCCACTCTCACTCCAAGTGTGTGTGTGTGTGTGTGTGCGTTGGTCTATGAGAGAACGAAGAGCGTATAGCAGAAGCTCCGTCTGCTGTAGCTTCAAGTGAGAATGACCTACTTCCTATGAACACGCTCTCAAATGGATTGCCGTTTGGTGTGTGTGTGTGTGTGTGTGTGTGTGTGTATAGGGGGTGGGGGGTAGAGGGAACATCAGAGAGATATGGGGATGAGGGGGGAAGGTTAACGTGGAACTGTTAAATGAACGATAAGTAGTGGTCTCTCAGGACCTGTGCCTTTGAATAAAATAAATGTGCGTGATGCATGTATGGGTACATTGTATTGCCTTTGTGTATCTTTGTAGTGTGTGTGTGTGTGTGTGCATACGGGCAGTATCAAAAAGAGCTCACCTGTGCATACAACATCGTCAGGCAGTAAACGTGTATTTTATCGGTCAGCCAGACGGCGGCCATCTGACCTATATATCTTTATGATGGGCTTTATGATGGGCTCATGAACCCTGCGAGGTGGACCGTTAAGAATAGGACAACTGATATTTGAAGACGGAGTGTGTAAAATTCTATATTTCGTTGTGGGGGGAGGGGGGTAATTTGATGTGGATAATAGGACTGAATTTTGTAATTTATTATTTTATTCACTAAGCATTTATTTATTATGGTTGGCTGTACAACTACTGTGCAAATATGTTTTCCTTTAAAGTGTTTTTACTCTGATTGTATTTTAACTCCCTGAGTTAGCTGTATCTCCTGCTCTGATACACTTGATCCTGCTGCGCAGGGTGCAGGGGAAGGTTACCAGTAACGTGTGTGAGAGTATAGAGAGATTCAGTGATTTGGTATTCACTGGGTATTCACATATCCTGCCTAATCCATGTAACTGTGGAAGGACAGGTTGCTTGGCTCTGGACTGTATTCTCCACCCACACACACACACACACACACACACACACACACGCATGCACACACACACACGCACGCACACACACACACACACACACGCACGCACGCACGCACGCACGCACGCACGCACGCACGCACGCACGCACGCACGCACACACACACACACACACACACACACACACACACACACACACACACACACACCTGTTCTGTTTCGCATCTTTCTGTTTCTCACATCGCTTGCACTTATCTGATACTGTTTTGCAATCTTCTTCTCTTTTTTCTTCTCCCCTTTGTTAAACGCTCAGTACCGGAGGACTTGTCTCTGGAGGAGAAAGATGAGCTTTCCAACATCCGGCGCAGGAAAAAAGAGCTGCTGGATGATATTGAGGTAATGACTCTCACCGTTCAGATGATGCTGTTATGCAATGCCACCATCCCGTCAACCCAGCTTTACAACACATCCGATACACTGCAAGCCAACTACACATCACATCCCATATACTACACACAAACCCCACTATACATCACATCACATATAATACACACCAATCCCACTATACATCACATCCATACTACACATCAACCCCACTATACATCACATCACATATAATACACACCAATCCCACTATACATCAAATCCATACTACACACCGACCCAACTATACATCACATCACATATACTGTTAATCATCCCCACTATATATCACATCACACACATACTATACATCAACTATAGGTGTGAAAGGGCCTTTAAAATAACAGCATATTAACAGGTAGCTTTAGGACATGAACCAATATTAGTGTTGCTGTCAGCGTTTTATATCAATGTGCAACATGGCATATGATGGAAAAAAATATATAAATAAAATATAGAAAACATGACACAATGATACAAAAGCTAATTCATGTTTGGGCACTATGTCGCAGGGCTGTGTTTCATTGGTCGAGCCTTTGTCTTATTTGAAGTGTCAGTATAAAGCCCCAGTATAAAGCATACAGAGCCTGAATTTTGTCTCATGTTTGTGGTAGCGTGACACAAACAAGAATAAGAATCCTTTTGTTGTAACAGAGCACATAAAGCGCCAGTGCAGCTTGGCTGTATTTATGTTTCACAGTCAAGACTATCACTATTTCACCTCTGTCCCGACATGGCTATGTTCTTTGGTTTAAACCCAATGGGTCGAGCGGTTGTAGCTAGCATGCAAGCTAATTTGCTTATCTTCTCCATTGCAGCGGTTAAAGTTTGAAATTGCAGAAGTGATGACTGAGATCGAGCAGTTAACCTGCGTAGGGGATAGGTAAGACTTCACCCTTTGAGCTTTTCTATTGTATCTTACCCTCTCTTCTCCCTCTCTTTCCTCCTTCAACCTCGTTCAATCGCTCACTCCCCCGAGCCTCACACCTGTCATCAGTGTGTGTGTGTGTGTGTAACTTGCATGTGTTTGAAGAGGGAAACGGAAGTAATCGCTGACCAAACATTGTCTAAACATGCTCCATTTAGACCAAGGTGCTGATTGGTTGGTTTAGCGGGGAGGGTGACAGCGTTTCTGTGCAGATGGCGAGGGGGCAAAAGAATACACACACACACACCTGCGCAGGTGGCTATTTTCATGTGGGGTGCATGCAAAGATCTCTTGAAATAGATGGTTGTTGAAAGGGAAATTTTACAGGGAAATACAAACCTTTCAAAAAGCAAGACGGCTGGTTGACAGACAGGTCAAACCCATTTTCAGCTATGTATTTCTCCATCTGCCTGTATTCATGAAGAGGAATACTAACCATTCATGTAACAAAACATTCATGTATCAAAATAATTTGATCAATAACTGAAAAACAAAAACTGGGGTTGGTGTCTAATCATGTACGCTTGTGTCTGTTTTCTTGATTACAGCAAAACGACACAAAGAAACAAACAGATTGCCATGGGAAGAAAGAAATTCAACATGGACCCCAAAAAGGTCAGGCATCCTCTTGCTTCTCAAATTAAATTGAAAAGGTCCTATTGAGTTACGGTCGGCCGGTATTTTTTATAGTGGATATGAAATTACATTTTCAACATGATCTAATTAGACAGCGTAGTAAACCACACTGATATGTTTCCTGTTGTTGTTCTTGTATCCTTGCATAGGGTCAGCTGTCATATTCTAAACCTCAAACCTCAGGAACTGTCTAAATGTTTGCTCATTCAGCAGATGCTTTAATCCAGTGGCTGACAATGAATTTGTAGCTAAATTAAAAGGTAGTTAGACACTCTAAGCTAAGCATTGAGTAGATGTTTTAATCAGAGCATGGCCATGGTAAGATTTTGCAAGGCGCAGGTAATGTGCAGTCCGTAAATCTTCAAAGTAAACGTCTTCAGACAATCTTTATAGAGAAAAAATGGGTACATATGAAGATGTAGTTTGGCCATATGAGGTCTGCTAAACTCCATTTAAAAAGCAGTGCATTTATTTGACTACAGTCAAAACATATGACATTTCGTCCATGTAGATTTAAAGCGATGGCCAACAGGATGTTAAAATGTAAAATAACTAGGGCTGTCAAACTATTTTTTTTTTTAACCGCGACTAATCACATAGTAGTTAACTCGCAATTAATCACATTTTTTAAATTCAAATAATATATAATAATTAAAATATATTTTAAATCCACTCCAATTGAAGTTAAATGAGATTATCAAATGGAATGACACATTATCATTCATACCAAATGTACTTAATAAGCAAAATCTAGACCAAGTGATCTTGAGTATTATTGACTCACTCAGTGTAGGTTGAATATGAAACTTACGGAACACCACAGATTTGGGATTTGTAAACAGGCAGTTAATTAGTACAATTGTAAACCAACAGTTACTACTAAGTGTAGTTAAATTCAAATAAGTAGCACCACAGATTTGGGAATTATCACTTACTGCAATTGTAATCAGGCAATCACTTACTGCAAGTTTAATTGAATGTAAAGTAAGTGGAACTAAAAACAAAAATGATTTCTGATATGAATGTTGACATTCTGTGGTCAAAACCTTTAAAAAAAAACAGAGAATGTGCATTAATGCGTACATTTTTATTAATCTTGTTGAAATAAGATTGCGTTGCGCATTATTAACGTGCTAATTTTGACAGCCCTAAAAATAACCATAACAAATCACAGAGGGTTGTATGCCCCACACACCTACCAGGTATATTGTCAGGAACTTTTAAAGGAGTATGTTAATATACATCTAAAATTCAGCCGATGAACTCAGGTCAGACGCTCCGCCCCCTCGCTGTTTTGTACTTCCCGAAGAATCGAAACGCGGTCCATAGGCATCATCGCCCCCTAATGTGAGGGGCCTGGTTTGGCCACATGAGTGTACAGTAATTGGTCAGCTGCCTAGCTCAGTAGCCAGGAGTGAAAAAGCACTCAACTCATTAAATCAGCTTGAAGGAATAAAAGGACATTGTTAGACAAAAATAACTTGTGATTGCAATGGATTTCATGTGTGTGTTTGTGTGTGTTTGTGTATATGTGTATGTGTGTGTGTTTATGTATTTGTGTGTATGTATTTGTGTGTATGTATTTGTGTGTGTGTGTGTGTGTGTGTGTGTGTGTGTGTGTGTGTGTGTGTGTGCGTGTGTGTGTGTGTGTGTGCGTGTGCACGTGTGTCTCCGCAGGGCATCCAGTTCCTCCTGGAGAACGATCTTCTCCAGCACACCCCCGAGGACATCGCTCAGTTCCTCTACAAAGGTGAAGGCCTCAACAAAACGGTCATCGGAGACTACTTGGGGGAACGGTAAGGAATCCCCCCCCACCCCCACCCCCTCCAAGCTATAATTCTCTCCCACCTCCTCCCTTCTCTGGGGAGGCTGGAATGGGCCCTCCCTTCCTCCCCCCCCCTTCTTGTCTTCCATCCTACTCTTCTGGAGTAGTTGGTACACATAGACGGGACTGGATTTATGGAGCTGGAGGAGGAACCCTGTTTATACCTACATGTGGTTTGTTATTGGTGGGAAATCAATGGGGTTTGGGGCGGTTTGGGTCTGCTTCGCTCCGGAGGTAGAGAGGGTTGACTTGTAACCGGCAGGTTGCAAGTTCGAGCCCCGGCTCCTCTTAGCTGAGTGTCGAGGTCTCCCTGAGCAAGAATGTCGCCTTGCATGGTTAACTCCACCATCGGTGTGTGAATATCATGTATGAGCCGTTGTAAGTTGCTTAGGATAAAAGTGCCCTGGATGTAAATGTAAATGTTAAAACAACATGGCAGCCTAAGCCAGAACGACAGTCAGTACCTGTGATTAACACATTAATGACGGTGGTATCATTGGAAATTTTAGGATATTCTCATGAATCCATAATATCAATAACATTATCCAGATTCAGCTCCCTGCTGTACGCGGCCTGTGATATTTAACAGTGTCGCAGTTTCTTCGATACCCCTAGAACATTCCTATCAGCCGTGGCTCATTTGTGTTCCTGAAGATTCCCCTTTTTTAATAGATCCATGTTTATGTTATGTTATGTTAATGTTTCTCCTGTTGGATCTCAGAAGTTTTCCGACGATAATCGTTGTCTTTCCCGCCCTTCTGTGCTGCTCAGGGATGACTTCAACATCAAGGTGCTGCAGGCGTTTGTTGAGCTGCACGAGTTTGCTGACCTCAATTTAGTACAAGCTTTAAGGTGAGCAGTGTTTATTTTGAGTGTATGTATGCGCGTGCGTGCATGCTAAAATGCTATTCAAATACTTCTATGAATACACACCGTTGAAGTATTTTGTCACTCTTAAATCGAGTACCTTCTTTCTTTCCTTCATTCATTCCTTCCTTCCTTCCTTCCTTCTATCCTATCTCTCCTTCCTCCCTACTGTTATGCGTCTGCAGGCAGTTCCTGTGGAGCTTCAGACTCCCTGGCGAAGCCCAGAAGATCGACCGCATGATGGAGGCCTTTGCCTCCAGATACTGTGGATGTAATCCAGGTGTCTTCCAGTCCACAGGTACCACACCCGCACACACACACACACACACACACACACACACACACACACACACACACACACACACACACTGAGTCAAATAAAGCAGGCGGCCAGATGTCTCAGGATAGAAAACAGTACTTGACCAGCCTTCCTCCCATCCCCCCTCCCTCCTCCTCCATCCCCCCCTACCCCAGACACAGATCAATCCCCCAGCCTCCAAAACCTCTACAGAGGCTCTCTTTATTACAGTGTATTATTCCTATACGTCCCTCCCACGTGGAACCAAGTGACAAACCATCCTCTAGCAAGGGCCTTGAGGTAGTCCTCCGCTCTGATGGATCCATCGGAATATCTCATTCCATCTCCTTGTGTGCATGTAACCTCGTTCCGGGCGTTCTCATCTCCCGACCGAAGGCCTGTAATGGGGTGCACCAAATGAGTGTTTTTGGCGAGAGTGTTATTGGACTTATGAGCAGGCTTCAGGGGGAGCGTTATCTGCTCCAGTTGCAAGGATTTAACAGCCGGAGGGACAGAGGTACGGAGGGACTTCCGACAGAGGGAGGATGTGTTTGATATTGCGCTGAATACGGCATCACTGTTTGTCCAAACCTCAGTAACCTCACTTTGTTGTGGTTCTTCTTGTCCGGGCCTCATTCTTCTCGCTCCGGGGAGGGATTGTTAACTGCCATGCAGAGCGCAATAAAGGAATGGTAATTGCATTGCAGTTGAACGCTACAATTCAGGGTCCCCTCTCAGCCTAGTGTGTACATATCCATGTTGGTGGTCGGTGGTAATGATTGGTGACGGGAGTATTGACCGGTGACGCATCCTCCCCACCTACCCTCTCCCGTCCCTTCCTGATTGTGGCAGTTGGAGATGTACTGAGCGGGGGGGGAGGCAGGGGGGGTCATCCATATTAATGGGATTGGGATGGCGTAAGATGTTCCAAGTGTGTGTAATGTAAGTATGTGTGTGTGTGTGTGTGTGTGTGTGTGTGTGTGTGTATGTGTGTGTAAGCATGTGTGAATGGGTTAGAAGTAGGGCAAACAGAGTAACACGTGTGTTCTGAATTATTTATGGCGTTTCAAGTGTATTGGATGTGCGGATTGCATGATAGAGAGAGAAATAGATGGGGTGGATGGACAGACAGATGGATGGACTGATGGATGGATACATAGATGGATAGACATATAAACAGACAGACAGACAGACAGACAGACAGATATATGTCCTTGGGATGTCCTATCTGTTGCAAATGGGATCACGTTTGTGACCTAGAAAAGCGGGAAGCTTACTTGATTAATATCTCACTCTTAGCAGGCAGGGCAAGGTCAACAGGCAGCAGACCCTCATCTAGATAGACAGCTGATTCATCCAATCACCGAGTCCATCCGGGCTCATAATAATAAGGGTGATAATGATGACCAACAAAATTATTGATTATTGTATAGAATGTATTGGTGACCGACATGAGTTGTATTGGTCAAGGTCACTGCATTAGCCGACCGAAGACGATTCTACTCAGAGGAAGTGATTTTTAGGGCTGATGTCATGTAGCAATTCAGTAAATGGAATAGTGTAACAGAAACTTGATTTGAATGTTTATAATTTTCCACAAGGAAAAATGTTAAATCATCAGGACGTGCTCCTTTTGAGGGCAATCCGTTCTCAAAATAAATATATATTTTTTATTTTTAGCCTAGGTTATAATGATATACAACTAACATGGGGTCTGACTAATATGCTAATATCAGTGGCGGAGTAATACTCATAGTGATGAGTCACTTGAGCACCACTAGGGCTGCTTCCACGCTAAATGTAAAGCCAAAGGTCTAGTTGACCAATCGGGTTGCTGGATCTCCCCCGTGGTACAATTAGTAATTGGCACCTGCCACTACCCTGCCGCTAACTCACCTGTAGTGCGAAAGGGTCCCGAGTGCCACGCCCCCTTCCCATCTTTCTCATTTGATTGAATAAACTGAATCACGGAACGACACACCATTTTGAAAACGAGCCCTCCCTGGTGGACTGTCTTCTGTGTGACGTCATGTGTGTGACGTCACACGTGTGACGTGTGTTTGTTCTGCCCCCCCCCCCAGACACGTGCTACGTGCTGTCCTTCGCCATCATCATGCTGAACACCAGCCTCCACAACCCCAACGTGCGCGACAAGCCCCCCGTGGAGCGCTTCATCTCCATGAACAGAGGCATCAACGAGGGGGGCGACCTGCCAGAGGACCTGCTCCGGGTGAGGAGAGAGTGTGTGTGTATGTGTGTGTGTGTCTTTGTGTGTGTGTGTGTGTGTGTGTGTGTGTGTGTGTGTGGATGTCAAGTTGGGTATGGGGGGGGGGGGGGGGGGGGAGTACACTAGTACTAGTACAACACTAGTACTCAAGTTGTGTGTGTGTCTGTATGTGTGTGTGAGGTTGAGTTTTTTAAGTGTGTGTGTGTGTGTGTGTGTGAATGCAGTTGTTTGTGAATATGTTTGTAGGGGTCTGTATTGGTGGATCAGCATTAAGGCTGACTCTACTCTACACCATTTAAAGATTACCAACACAACAACAGCAACAACAAAAACAACAAAAAAACATTATTAAATGCCTTTAAAGTGCCCTTGGACTGGAGAAGGATTAAGAGAGTTATCAGGCAAATTCATTCATACTGTACAACTTCTCTTCTCTTACTTTCTCTCCTTTGACGGAATATATGTGAATGTATGTGTATGTGACGGTGATGTCTCGCACCTTGTTGGTAAGACCCTGAAATAGCGTGTTTCACAGTCATGCTGTATGTGTCGTGAATACAGACTTCTCAGGGTGTTGTTCCGGCTGGAGGGAACGATGCGTGAGCTCAAATCAAGTCTTTACATCTCTTTCCCTTTTTTCTCTCTCTCTCTCTCTCTCTCTCTCTCTCTCTCTGTCTCTCTCACTCTCTCTCTTTCTCTTTCTCTCTCTTTCTCTTTCTCTCTCTCTCTCTGTCGCTCTCTCTTTGTTTCATACCCAGAATCTGTACGAGAGCATAAAAAGTGAACCCTTTAAGATCCCGGAGGACGACGGGAACGACCTCACACACACCTTCTTCAACCCGGACCGAGAGGGCTGGCTTCTCAAACTAGGTGAATGTCAACCAGGCCCCTCGAATATGATCTGGCTCTCAGTCACATCGGAGAGTTAGTATAGTGATTAAATATAGAGCTGTGAGTACTATCACCTGCTTCCATCCAAAGTGACCTACAGTGAAAAGCGATTTGGGTCACCGGGATACAAGTCATAGACCTCTGAAGAATAAGTCCCGCCTCCGAGGCTCCCGGTTCCCTCAGTCAAATGTCTATGGGAAATAACATGAGGTTTTTGAATGATCGTCCATAACAAACTCTGTAGGTGCGTCACGTTTTGAACTACACACATTTTCCATCTAGTTCCGACTGGCTTTTTGGATTGTCAGTGCCGTTAAAATAGCATTTATAATCGTTTACTACTTTAACGGCACAGACAATCCAAAAAGCGAGTCGAAACTAGATGGAAAATGTGTGTAGTTCAAAACGTGACGCAGCTTTTACTTTTTCGCCACCTACAGAGTTTGTTATGTACGATCATTCAAAAACCCCATGTTATTTCCCATAGACATTTGACCGAGGGAACCAGAGCTTCGGAGGCGGGACTTATTCTTCAGAGGTCTATTAAGGTAGGGTTTAAACTAGGCCTGGGCGATATGGCTGAAAGACATATCACGATATAACTTGATCATATTGATCGATATCGATAACTATTGATAATTTTAATGACCTAAAAAGACTAGGAATTACCATGATGGATTTAAACACTTCTGTTTAACACTTAATATGACCTTCCACTGTTCTTCATTGATAAATACTCCAATGTCGATACAACAATGAAAAACACTCAAATATTGTAAATAAGTATGAAACCGCATTTGTGTAACAAACCCAGCTGCTAGATTCGGTGGTCCAGTCTCTTATCGATATATATTGAACATGTTTTATATTAATATTAATCAAAAGTCTATCACAATACGATAATTTATTGTTTTATTGCCCAGGCCTAAGACAGTTAATACATAGACAGGTCATCAAGGAGCAGGTAGGGGTTAGACAGTGAGTACAGAGACAGGTCATTAAGGAGCAAGAAGGGGTTAGACAGTGAGTATAGATACAGGTCATTAAGGATCAGGTAAGAGTTAGAGAGTGAGTACACAGACAGGTCGTTAGTGACCAGGTAGGGTTTAGACAGTGGATACTGATACAGATCATTAAGGAGCAGGTTGGGGTTCGACAGTGAGTACAGAGACAGGTCATTAGGGACCAGGTAGTGGTTGGACATAAAACCTTGGTTATTTGGATTCAGTATGTGTAATTTGTTTTGAAGCCAGTGTTTGTGCACACCTGGCAACACACCTTAACAGTAAATACACCACATGAATCATCATAAATATCTGTGGATTAGACACAGGAGATGGAATTGTACATATGTGCTAAATGGTATTTGCTTGGAATGTGTTTGTGTGTGAGTGTGTGTATGGATTTAGATGAATGTGTCTTTTGTGCGAGTGTGCTTAAATGTGTGTATTTAAGTTTTGCGTGTGTTAAAATGTGTATATTTTAATGTGTGTGTGAGTATTTTTGAGTGTGAGTGTGAGTGTGTGTGTCTGTGTGTGTGTGTGTGTGTGTGTGTGTGTGTGTGTGTGTGTGTGAGTCAGTGTGGGTGTGGGTGTGGGTGTGTGTTGAAAAGTGTGCTCGGAGAGTTTTTGGAACTGCTCATTTGTGTCCTTTGAGACCTAAGAGTTCTGTGTGCTTGCATGTGTTTTGTATTAGCACACCTCCGTCTCTCTACACTCTGTACTCACCTCATGGTTTTGCATGCATGACTCCCCCTCAACTGCCCAGCAAAGGGCCTTAATGAGTCTTTGAAACTGTACAGCCCAATGAGTTTCTCCTGGTGTCCACTTCCTGATCCACCGTGGTGCTCAGTTACCATGACGTTTGTTTGTTGCCCTTTCAGAGGTGGACATGCTGCTGCAGGCGGCTTCACTGTGGTTTTTTCACACACGCATACACACACACACACACACACACACACACACACACACACACACACACATTCACTCATGCACACATGCACAGAAAACAAACACAGAGCGTTTAATTGTAACATTCCAATAACGCCTATGGAAGGTCTCTATAGACTTATCGAACCGAGCATATGTGTATATATACGTAGTCTATGCAGATAAACCCAGCATGGTTTACATAACCAGCACAATAACATTCTCCTGTGTTTCCTCTCTCACTATTCCAGTAATACTTCCAGTTGTATTCCCAGGAATATTCCAGTAATATTTCTCAAATTTTTACTTTTGCAAACTGATTCCTGGAGAACTTGAACGATTGATGGAAAACACTGGTCATAAAAAGAAAAACTAACGGATAAAACAGGATTCCTCTTCTCCCAGGGCGGAGATTTGAGTTTAAAAGACACGCTTAAATAGAGAGGACCACCCTGTCATTGTGTTTTGACAGTGTAGTTATATGTCACTTTCAGCATAGCAGCAGAAGACAGAGTATGCTAAAGTATGTATGTATGCTACACACATACATGCAGAGCCAACAGCATGTGTGAGCCACATCTCTGACATTTATGCATGTAGCACTTTTACTTTTAGTATCTCCAATAGTAATTGTTCTCAGCCTCTTAATCTCTGTCTCCGTCTGCTGTTGCATTGTACCGGGACTCCTGAGTTAATGTGTGTGTTGACATGTGTGCATATACTTACATGCCACATGGGGCTGTTGCGCAAGCCCTCCTGCTTTCTGCTCACAGACAAAAAGAGAAACATTGTCTTTGGTTGTACTGATGCTGTTGTTATGGTGGTCCTGTGCTAAAGAATCTTACTCTAGAGTATTTTGTTGGATCGCTTCGTATGTGTACAGTCCTCATCGACACGTGTACATGTGTTTCTTTCTCTCTTTGTGTTTGTGTGTGTGTGTGTGTGTGTGTGTGTGTGTGTGTGTGTGCATTCACAGAATTCATTCTTCGCTGGCAGTACAATATTAATATGATGCAAGTGAATAATGCATTATTTTAATGAAACATAGTCCTAATGAGGTTGGAATCTAAGAAGAAAATTGATGGTTTGCCTGAATTTTTTGCATATTTTTAGATATTACATATTTATTTTAGCTTATACTAATATGATTCTTTTTCATTCATAATTACAAATGATACTCTTTCGGTTTTAGAAACGGTATGATATCTTCATGTATAGATCATTCACTTTTCATGTATTTAGCACAGGTTTAGGGACATCCCAGTCAGACCACTTCCTGTCTGGGGGTGCCCACCAGTCCTTCACCTTTTGGTCACTTCCTAATCCTTCCTGTGCTCACTTCCTGTCAGGGGGCCGAGTAAAAACCTGGAAGCGACGGTGGTTCATCCTGACTGACAACTGCCTTTACTACTTTGAATACACCACAGTAAGCCTTCATGTTTACAGTTTTAACACACACACATATGTGCATGTGGTTTTTAGTTTTTACTGCTTGTACATATATTTATCAGCTTTTTAGTATGTGTCTGTTGGGGGCAGGATTGCGTGTTGTGCTCCTATATACACAAAAGTGCAGTAAGTCTTCCATTCGTTTTTACTGTCTAATGGGAAAGCGTGAGTGTGTTCGTGAGTGTGGTTCTCCCTTCTCATTGGTGCTTATCTGTGCTAGCTGCTCTGTCAGCAATGTCCTCCCGCTACCCTGGTATTATCCACCAGGACACTGTCATTACGTCCTGTCCCCTGGACACACACACACACACATGCCGGTTCACGCACATGCACAGCACATGTGCACACACACGTTTGAGTGCACCCACAGACACGTTAAAGAGATAGGAACAAGGGGTGACAGAGAAATTAAGGTTCAATTCAAGTGGGAGCAAAACATGTTTGTCCTCTCTAACACTTTGTCTCTTCTCTTCTCTTTACCTCTCCTCTGGTCTCTTATTCTCTCCTCTCTACTCTCCCTCTCCCCTCCTCCTCCGACCCCCACCTCACCTTCTCTACCCTCTCCCTCTCTTCCTCCTCTCCTCTACTCTCCTCACCTCGCCATCTCCTCCTCCCCTCTCCCCTCCTCCTCCCCACCCCCTCTCCTCTCTTCTGCTCTGCTCCCGCTCCATATCTCCTCCTCCTCCTCCTCCTCCTCCAGGACAAGGAGCCCCGCGGCATCATTCCACTGGAGAACCTGAGCATCAGGGAGGTGGATGAGCCCCGGAAGCAAGTGGGTGGTTTTCTTTAATAACAATCGACTTATCCTTAAAGGGGAACTTCACGCTCGGCTTAGACAGAATTGTGAACAAATGACGTCAATGGTCACAACACGTGTATGAGGCAATACTTTCTCATGTTAGAGAATAGACGAGAGAGACGGTTCCCCTTTAACATTATTCCCTCTCACAATCTCATAAAGGTCAGGTCTGATTGGTCGGACGTGAACGATCAGATGGTTGCTGGTTACTTTTTTGACAGTAGAGGTAAACATTATTGACCGTACACTGCATTATCCTTTACATGACCAGAAAAGTAATAGGTATAGGTTACATGTACTAACTATTAGGCTATTAGGTATTTGAATGAGATTATAAGATACCCACTCCTCTTCTGGTTGGTATTTAAGCTCTCCTAAAGGACCTCGGCAGGACACCAACACCAGTATACATAACAGCTCTATCTGTTATTTATCATCAAGCGTTACCTGAGAAGCACCACTCCTCTGCAAAGCTCAGCTCTCTAAGTGGCTTCCAACACACTGCAAATCACTCCTTGAATTCCTGAGCTCATTCCAAACTCCATTTAAATTCTACCTCTGTCATTCAGTCTATTTATAGAAAGATGCTGAGCAGTGTTGTGAGCCAAACGATGTCCGGATGTTTGTGGTGACATCACAGTTGAGATATCAACTTGATCATCTTGACCATCATGGCCAGAGCGCAGCAGCAGCATTGGTGCCCGAACCCTCACCGTCTTCCATCACAATGATGTCATGATGACGTCATGGCTTACGTTGAGACACGGCTTAAATGGTTCTCCTTCAGCTCCTCTGACATCACCTCCCCTTCCTTCTCCCCTTCTCCCCTTTTCTCCTTCTCCCCTTCTCCTGTCCACCAATAGAACTGCTTTGAGCTGTACAACCCCAACCACAAGGGTCAGGTGATCAAGGCCTGCAAAACGGAAGCAGACGGTCGTGTCGTCGAGGGCAACCACGTGGTGTACAGGATATCGGCGCCCACGCCGGAGGAGAAGGAGGAGTGGATCAAATCCATCAAGTAAGACCGCCTCCCTAGTGCTCACCTCGGACCAGGTAGTATACTCCCAGCCGAAATGTACTGGGTTCAATGCCCAATGTCCACAGTCTAACGGTAGTGGTCTTTGAGGACATGGAGGACAAATAGTAAATCGATAATATATGACATTTGACTTGTAGTCAATAAGTTCCAGGGTAAAAAATGCCTCTTTTAAAAAATAGTCGGTTTTCTTTCTTTCGCTTCATGTTTGTGTTGACCCATTGCGTTGTTGGAGGCAGAGATCAGTAGGTGCGTATTTGGCCAACACAAACTCAGCCAGCAGTAGTAAACTGTAAAGAAGTGTCTGTAAAAGTATCAAATCAGCACTGTGTAGACGTAAACCTGACATGCAAGATGGTTTGTTAGACAGAACCATCTGGGAACTACTCCTTGGAAAACAGTTTGGATTGGGCCAGGTACTTTAAATAAATACTTGACAAGGGATTAAATGAACAATCTGTTGTTCACTGGCTTCCACGTCTCACGTAGGCCACGTGATACGGAAATATCACAGCCCTTGCCTTCTCCGTCCATCTCCATTGTTTCGACGGATAGTTAAAAATATTGGATGCGCACATATAACTACGGAGAGGGACTCCGACAGGGTCTCCGACGACGGAGAGGGCTCTCTGTGTCTACGTACAGCACTTTACAGAGGAGTATAAACCAGCCTTTAGGCTCTGTGCTGTCTCCCACCAAAGGTTCTGCCATAGCTGCACTACTGGACTCCAGATTAAGATGTGACGTACCCTGTTTTACTCTTAATTGGGTAATCTTACTACTATATAATAGCAGGCCTGTCGGACAAGTTACTCCCCCACACTTGGCCAAGTGCGCATGTGCCACTTATCATATAAAAACCGTTAAAACCGTTAACATCGCACCGACCGGCATGTCAAAAAAGTCTCACAATCTTAAAGAGACAGCGTCTCTATAACACAGAACGAAAACGTCAGTAACACAGTATGGTTCTTGAGCCTCCCGAAATCTCTTTGGATATTGATGCAGACTGTTTTAGTTATTTTATTTTTCTAATGTTTTGTGTGTAGGCTATGTGTGACTGTAGGCTAGTGCTGCCTGTCTTGGCCAGGTCACTTGAAGAGATGTTTAATCTCAATGATGTTTTTCTGATAAAAAAACAAACAAAACATCTTAAACTCTCACATCAGGTAGCTAGCTGCTATCAGACACACATGTAAGTTGTGATATTCTCCTGCTATATTCCTGATGCCGTATGTGTGAACAACATATCCTGACATTTGTACCCTGAAAATCTCCTGAATAATACTAGCCCTGAGGTAGTATTTTCTCCATAGGAAATTACATGTGAATGAGGAGTAGAAAGTCTGTATTTCTCATACCCCTTGAGTGGGCGTGTTGATGACGCTTCTGCATGTCATTGAGTGGCCCCCTAAATGATAATCAGCCTGTTGCCTTTTGTTCGCTGAATGGTTAAAAAATATTTAAATGTTGGCACTGCTTTTAAGAGTCATTTGTGGTGAACGCTAAAAGATAGGTCTTATTATAACCCTAAAAGTACACATCATACAATAAATTACAATACATGAGTGCGTGCTTCATTACGTAATAGGTGAACCAAAATGTTATACGTTGTAACATTATAGGCAAAATGTTATTATATTATGCGCTCAGAAATTTGTTACATTATTGACTGGGGTTTCCACATTACAGCTATGGGTTTAATTACAACTAGAGGTTGAGTGCGCGCAACGCGCGTGCGGAAACTCTAGTTACATTTATAGACGCACTGTGGGAGTATATAGTATGATGGCAGTCCACTGGGCTTGCGTTGCAGGTAAGGGGTGTGGGTGTGTGTATGTGTTTGTGTTTGTGTGTGTGTGGTAGCTACAGCCCTGGTGTTACATTAGCTCCGGGTGTAATTTCCTGCACGGATAATATTCTAGGTATCAGACGATCTGCAAGCTCATGTTCTTATATCAGAGATATTTCCAGCAGACCTGGCCCGAGTCGGGCCAATCACAACTGCTTATCTAATTTGGGGGTGGGCGGGTTGATACGATGACTGCACAGAGCAGCGCCCTTTGGGAACACCGGCGTAAACAACCAAGATGGCTGCTACTGATTTGTCACACGTTTCGTTGCTCTGATTGGTTGTAGGTCAATCCAATTGCATCCATATGCCTTTGTGTTGGAGTCCGTTGATAAGGCCCCTTGGAATTCTAAATGAACTGAGAGGTCCCAGACTAATTCGCTTTTGCGTATTGGTCTTGTGATGTCGGGCCACATGGATGGTGCAATGCAAAATCAAGAAGGCTCAGCAGAGCACTAATTCACTGTAATAAAGTGCATGTATTCATATTAAAATAGAGATGACCGCACAAACCGTTAACATTTAACCACAAATGCACATATAGATGCATTTTGTGTGTTTGTGTGTGTATTTGTGTTTGTCTGTGGGTGTGTAGAAGTGGGAGTGGAGCTCAATGGAAAATTAGGGCACAGACACCAATAATATGCACTAATGCGTTAGCCTGGGCTCATGCGTTTGCCTTTGGGACGATAGATTCATGCATCTCTAGTTTCTGTAAGTTGCCGCTCTACTGGTGCAGCAGGCAGATGCACACGTTCACCACGGACAATAGAAACACTTTGGATAAATGGCTTCACAGTTGATCGGAGCGGAATGCTCTAGTGAGCCGTCAAAATAAACTCACTGTTCTATGGTTCTTGTTCCTTGGAAAATGTTTTGTGGGAAAATGTGTGACATAAATGCCCCTCCTGCCCAAAAAAATTCATAAACATCACAGTATGGTGTGTGTATAGAGCTACAGAGCCTCGATGTTGGTGAAGGATGGAGTGGAGGGAATCAGAGATGTTTAGCCTGCTTCTTGCTTTGTGCCGGTGCTAACAGGATTTAGCATGCATGAAACTCGGCTTCTATTTGGAGCCAAAATGGCTTCCTGACGTGGGTGCTTTGATGGTATGGGGAAGCCTGATCCTGAATGGCTCAGAACAGAATGAGAAAATGGCACTGTTGTTTTAGCTTTGCTACTATCACAGCAGGTGGCGATTCATCATGTGTGTAGTCTAAGTGTGCAGTGTGTGTGTGTGTGTGTGTGTGTGTCTGTGTATGGGCAATATCTTGCCAGAATAGGGAATCAGTGAGGTATGCCTTGGAAACTCACTGCAAGAAAATATAAGTAAACGTGTGTGTGTTCATGGTGCGAGGGGTTAGCATGTTATTTCAGGAACCATGGAAACTAGGTCACTAACTAACTTTTGGTGTCAATGTGCTTCTAGTATTTCCATATCAAAGATGCTCAAGCCACTCCTCTCAAGTGGCCTTGCTTGGTGGCAGATTGGTTCATTCAACTATGTCATTTCCTGATTTGCTGTTTAATGTACTTTGCATTTCATGGTTTTCGATTGGCTCTTTAATATACTATGTTATTTGCTGGTCTTTGATCTGCTTTTTATTGAACAGTAATTTCCTGATCTTTAATGTTATTACTTAGCCTCTGATTGGGTCCTAACACAAACCTGTCCTCTGATTGGCTCCTCCAGGGCTAGCATCAGCAGAGACCCATTCTACGACATGCTGGCCACCAGGAAGAGACGGGTCGCCAACAAGAAGTGAAGAGGGACAGTTTTATCCACCACCTGTGACCTCAAACACCAACCCCACCATACACAAACACACCATACACACATACACCCTATACACACACACACACACACACACACACACACACACACACACACCATACCGCACGCACACACACACACACACACACACACACACACACACACACACACATACAAAGTCACATTCCATGTTTAAACTGCACTAGCCAACAGAACCTGTGCTGCAAGTTGTTGGACATGTTAAGGATGAAAGTCACTAACAATTTACCTTAGACAGACTCACCCAGGGGCCAATCCCCTAGGGGCCCAGAAGGAGAGTAGGTTAGGGGCCACAGGAAACAGGACTGCAAGGACAGCACTGTTCTGGAGTGTTTGCGCACATCGACAAACACACACACACACACACACACACACACACACACACACACACACACACACACACACATGCTCCCGCACGCACACACACATGCGCGTGCGCACAGTAAAGACGGACAACACTGATACTACACACACGTCGGTGTGTGCATGCCTGTGTGAGTGTTTGTGTGCTCCTCTGAAATATTATGTCTCAAGCTCGACCTTTCTGTTGTCCCCTTCCATCTCACTCTGCTCCCTCCTACCTCCTCCTCCTGCTGCTCCTCCTCCTCCTCCCTGTGTCTTTATGGGGATTTCATTTCCTGAATGACCTGAGCAAAGCACAACTGCCATTCCAGTGCTTCGACAGGGGCCCACATGCATACGTGTGTCTATGATGTGCGTATGGTATGCAGTTTAACAAACAGAATGTGTGCACTCTGCGTGTGCCCACACCACTGTGCTTTACAATTACAAACCCTGACAAAAGATTTGCGTGGCACACCAAGGTCACAGCTCATATGTTTGTTTGTTTGTTTGCGAGAGAGAGAGAGAGAGAGAGAGAGAGAGAGAGAGAGAGAACCGTCAGGTTTAGGAGTTATGGGTGAGGAGGAGGAGAGGAAGTGTGTGTGTGTGTGTGTGTGTGTGTGTGTGTGTGTGTGTGTGTGTGTGTGTGTGTGTGTGTGTGAGTGGAGGATGACGGGAGGTCCTTTGGGGGGCAGTGGGGGAGGGGCTGGGGATATTGACGGGAAGTTACATTTTGCAGCATAACCTCCACTAGAACACATATTCATTCCATTCTGGTGCTCCAAGTCCTCTCAGAAACCGACAGCCTCAGCGAACTGCAGTACCGCAGATTTACAGTTCAGTTCAGTTTTTCTTGTCCAGTCCATCAAGGTTATAACTCAGCTGGACTGACGACAGTTGTTTGTGTAGACCACATCTTTTTGTAATGTGCATACTTTCAATGTGCTTTCCTTGTTTATTTTTGATGGGGAGTGTGATTTGCTAGAAGAGGAGGCAGGAGATGAAACATAAACCTACTTTTGGACTAAATAGCCGTGAAATCAGAGAATCTGTGAAAGGGCCTTTGTAAGACTGATATAAGCTTGGTTTTGTATGTGCTCATAGAGTTATCAAATGAAGCTACTTTACTCTCACCCCTCTTGTGTCTGCCTGCAAGGTGTCCATGAAGGTTTCATGCATCAATGTGATTTTTGTTCATATTCATTTTTGTTATTTTGTAATTATCTTGCTTGCTTCTTTGTGTTGCCTGTTTAAATATAAACACTTATAAACTGTCTATTTTCTAATTTATTTTCATTTGTGAAATGTTTTTTTTACTATACCCATAAATGTTAAAAAATATATATGCCTAAGTTATGTATGTGTATATATTGTATAGGTTTTCTGTTCACCTTTTTGTTTTGCTAGTGTGGTTGTATGCTGTCTTGAAGCCAGTTATGTAAACTAGCTGACGTTTGGGGTGTTCTGTATCCAACAGACGTAAACTATATCAACCAAAATTGTCTTGACCATTATGATGATGAGTATGAAGATGATGATGGTGACGACTATGATAACAATGGGGACGATGATAACAATGGTGGTGGTGCTGGTGTTGGTGATGATGAGGATTGTAGCACTCATGCTGTTTTGTGATAATAACTGTGATGATTATAAGAATAAGCCATGACTGAGGATATGACAGTGGTGTCAGTGAAGATGTGATTAACTCATGACTATATGACATAGATGACTGGTGAATATATTTCTGACAGTGATATCCATCATCAATCAGCTTGATGATGTTCATGATGTGGATAGTAATGTCGAAGATGATGTCAAAAACAATCAAAGGTTTTGTATGTGATTGTAAAATAAAATGAAAGCCCTAACATTTGGGCAGAGTATAGCTTGTACTACCCTGTGAGGGCTATGGTTACTTTTACTTTTATATTCCATGTATAATCTATTGGTCACGTTGTATATTATGTGTATCTACCATATACATATATCTTATATCACCCGTGTGGCTTCGTTATTATGAATGCGCCTTTTGACCTACTTATCTGCCTCTGTAGTGGCATCATGAATAATTAATCGGTCGCTCATGAAGAGGTATTGGGTAAAAGGACTACGTTTCAATATAGATTTGGATTTTATATATGCTTGCTGTGTGTTCAGATTATAAACCGATTACACGCTGAAGGACAACCGACGAGTGAAACGGGTGAAAGGAAGGAAATAAATAAAGATACACTACTACCCTCTATCGGTAGCTTCAGTAAACTACAACTTTTGAAAAACATTTTCCAGAATAAGATTTTCTTTATTATTGAATTAACTGCTGCTATTTAAATAGGTTATGCCAGTTATTTCGGATACATGTGACTTTCCATTGATTATAAATTTGAATTGAGTAATGCTCATGAGCAGGCCAGTTTCTTGCTATATAAATAGCAATGACTAAATAGTAAAACCTTGTCTTTTGGTTTTAATAATAATAAAACAAAAAAAACAAGCAACACAGAAGGACAGTATATAAGTATTTAAAATGGCATTACAGTTGTACAATATGCACATAATAAAATAATTTACTATAGAATATAGCCATAAATATACCATAGCCTACATATTGCAACCTTAAAGCAAATATTATTGTACATAAATTACAGTGTACTTGAATATTCAGTGTTGTTTATCCATTATTTTGGTCTTTAAGACTAAACAGTCGATGCATACTTACTTACATACTTACATACCACAGAAATTGTGTTTTAAACATACCCTGGAAATCCAGCGTTCTTGCGAGAGCACCATTTGAATTTGCTCAGCGACACTCTGGGAACGAACAATATACTCACTCCCCGATTCCTTTGGCCCAGAACATTAACCAATCACATCGGTGTATCTGATATAGGCGGGCCAAAAGCGTTGCGCTGTTTTACCGACCGGATACGGCAAGAGTCTTATCTATAGAACTGGTAAGTCCCGCCCCTTCCACTAAACCCCAGTGGACCTCTAGGTTGAAAAATCGTTAATGCAAGTGAATGTGAGAAAATAATTATTTTCTGGTCCCGTTTGAATTGTGCCATGAATGTCAACATATGTTGTCTGTGAATTTTTAATATAATTTTTCATGTTAAGAGTTTGACAGTATATTGTATGATTCTTCGGCTAGCAGTTGTGGAAAAGACATAACGAGAAAGACTACATGTCGCCTATGTGACGTCACCCCATAACACGGCGACATCTTTCTCGTTATGTCTTTTCCACAACTGCTAGCCGAAGAATCATACAATATACTGTCAAACTCTTAACATGAAAAATTATATTAAAAATTCACAGACAACATATGTTGACATTCATGGCACAATTCAAACGGGACCAGAAAATAATTATTTTCTCACATTCACTTGCATTAACGATTTTTCAACCTACAGGTCCACTGGGGTTTAGCGGAAGGGGCGGGACTTACCAGCTCTATAGACCTCTGAAGAATAAGTCCCGCCTCCAAGGCTCCGGTTCCCTCGGTCAAATGTCTATGGGAAATAACATAGGGTTTTTGAATGATCATACATAACAAACTCTGTAGGTGGTGGAGAAGTAAAAGCTGCGTCACGTTTTGAACTACACACATTTTCCATCTAGTTTCAACTGTGTTTTTGGATTTTCGGTGCTGTTAAAGAAGTAAACGATTATTAATGCTACTTTAACGGCACCAAAAATCCAAAAACCCAGTTGAAACTAGATGGAAACGGTTGAAAACGTGACGCAGCTTTTACTTCTTCGCAACCTACAGAGTTTGTTATGTACGATCATTCAAAAACCCCATGTTATTTCCCATAGACATTTGACCAAGGGAACGGGGAGCCTCGGAGGAGGGACTTATTCTTCAGAGGTCTATTGGTTAGCTCCGCTGGTTTGGATACGTCACCCCTTTTATTCTTCTTTGATTTGTCATAGTATCCAATTGCGTGCAGTGATATTTTCAAATGCATCCTTGATGCCGCCCCTCGAGTTGGGCCATTTTCATTACTCGTTGCCAGACCCTACAGCTTTCTAGATGTGGGTCTGGATTTCCAGGCTATTTTAAACAAATAAAATCACAACTGAAAACAAGCAAGCCTGAGGCGGTAAAAAGTCAAAAATATTCCATCCTAACCTACGCTGCGAAAATAACTAAATAAAACTGAACTCAACATTGTACAGTATTCTCAACATTAGACGTATCATTTCCC
The DNA here is from genome assembly GCF_964030765.1 of Micromesistius poutassou. Taxonomy (NCBI): domain Eukaryota; kingdom Metazoa; phylum Chordata; class Actinopteri; order Gadiformes; family Gadidae; genus Micromesistius; species Micromesistius poutassou. Next base: position 7,907,994 of record NC_140271.1, on the reverse strand, counting down.
TTTATCTTCACAGTTTTGTCTTTCGCCGACCATTTTGACCCTCCGCCCCCTCCTGCACCGACACGACCAATCAGCACGGTGAGGAGGACACTCGGTCATACTCGGGGCACTTGAGCAGCGCAGGGTAACTGGCGCCGCTCATCTGCAGCGACGCCTCGCTGGAGAGATCCGAGGGGCTGCGGCCGCGCGACCACGCCTCCGGGTGCAGGAACTGACCCGAGTGGTCGGAGCAGTTGCTGAGGCGTGGCCGGTAAAAGCTGGGGTGGTGGGGCTGGTACAGCTCCTCTGCCGTGTAGCGCTTCATGAACAGGTAGACCGACATGACACCCGCACTCTGGGAGGGGGGGGAGGAGTCACAGGAGACGGCATGACCGACTGACCACTCTGTGAAAAAAACTACAAATATGGATTCCAAACGGGAGTGTTGCTCGTCACTATGGTGAGCCACATAATGTGAGGTATGTATAGTGAGGGGTCAGCTTGACCCTTCTTATTGCACATTGTCAGATTACATATTGGATAACGTCAAAGCAGATGACATCAAATCAGAGGACATCCGATTGTATTAGATTACATTTAATCATATTAGGTTAAATCACAGTTTAAATTGGATGATGTTGAATCTGATTATATCGAGTCAGATCAGATTAGATGGCCTACCTCGGTGAGCAGGAAGGAGATGGCAGCGAAGGCGAAGGACCAGCCGTACTTGTAGTTGAAGAAGGCCTCGCTGCTGCTGGTCCGGCTGAACATCTCGTCATTTATAGTGGAGATATACAGAACCAGACCCACCACCAGAGCTAGGCCTGGTGGAGAGGGCATCGCGGAGAGTAGAGGACAGAGAGAGAGAGAGAAAGAGAGATATGCGAGAGAGAGGACAGAGTAGAAGGTAGAAAAATAGGGAAAGATGGAGAGAGATGTATTGATATACAAATAAATGGGAGAGAGAGTATAAGGGAAAGATGGTAGAGGAAGAGAGAGAGCAAATGAGAAAGGGAGCATGGGAGACAAAATCCCTCGTGAGGACGAACATTAGTGTTTGGTTCTATTTTCTAAAGGTGAATCACTTGACATTTTGTCTCCTGACAGAAAGCTTTGACGTTAACAAACAGCACAGTCGACCTCGCCCTCCCTTTTCTCTCCCCTCTGCCGCTTCCCCTTTCCCTCCTCCTGCCAGTGGGCGGAGAGAGAGAAAGAGACAGATAGATAGAGAGAGAGAGAGAGAGAGAGGGGGGGGGGTGTAGGGGAGGAGGGAGGGAGGGAGAGCCAACTGTGGCATGAGGCCAGGGAAACTACCTGGCTTGTCAAGGTTGTTCACGAAGAAGAACTGTGACCATAAACACCCAACGGCACAGAGACTAAAAGGTAATCTCGCTAACAAATATAAATAGGAAAAAAAGGAAATTCAAGATAGCACTAATCAAAGAAGCGATAAGAAAGAAGCAAGGTTTGGTTAAGTGGGGAAAGAGGAGAAGAAGAGCTTTATATAATACATTACCCAGCTATACAAAGACAAGCTACAGATCAGTCTTAAAGGCTGTTTCATAGATGTCTGATTACACAGCTATTTAGTCCAAAAGTAGGTTATGTTTCTACTCTCGCAAGACCAATTTGCAAATGTGTTAGTTAGTCTGGATTAGATTAGTCTGGAACCTCCCAGTTCATTTTAAATTTCCAAGGGGCCTTATCAAAGGGCGCAGACCAGAATGCCTGTAGACGCAATCGACAAGATAAAGGGTTGTGATTGGGCCGACCCGGGCTAGGTCTGCTGGAAATCACTCTGAGCAGGAGGTGGGCCAGAAGCATATGCCAGAGCATAAAAAACATGAACTCGCAGATACGTCTGGTTCCCAGGCTAAAACGTTACATCTACACAGAGTACACCACTCCCCCCTCCGCTCCCCTTTAAGGGAAAATACAAAATAAAAGAAAAATGAAAGTATGCACATTATAAAGTGATGACATATTTTAGCACAACATCCTGATTTGATCTATGTAGATATATTGTTCTTCCCCTCTTCAGTCTTCAGTCTTCATCAAATGAAACAGATAAGGAATGCAGTTACAATACATATCTATATATATATTCTTTAAAATATAAAGTTTATTGTGGCCATGACCTCGTTCTCACTGCGTCAAATGATTCCAATGTGTGTTTTTCGTTGTTTTTTTGTTATGTATTTCATGTTTGTTTTTGTCATTTGTTCAGCTCTCCTGCTGCCCATTCCACAGTTTGAACATGTTTTTATTATTGTATATTTTTGCCTTCATTTTGTACGCTTTACGTATTGTCCACTCCACACGCCCCGTTGTTGCCAGAAGTCTCAGAATGACCCAGCCCGGGTTATGCTGTGTGTTTGAACACAACAATGGTGGATATGACATACCGGAGAGGATGAAGAAGATTCCCGAAACGAAGGCCAGGATGGTGCGGTGGGGTCGCACGTGGCCGATGTTGTTGAGGACGAAGCCGATGAACATGAAGAGCAGGCTGACCAGGGGGAAGGGCGTGGCCGAGCGGATCATCTCTGAGGATGAGATGCAAACAAGGAACCACAGACAAGCTTCATTTGCTGTGCCAGAAGCTGGATGTCTTATTTATCAAGGAACTTCTCTTGACTGGCATGCAGGGTGAGGTTGGAATAAATAGAAAATAAATACTTCAATATATATATATATATAACTAAATACATAAATAAATAAGGGGAAGGATTATGTCAATTATAATACATTACATGAGAGTTGTTGGTCCTTCATGAATAACGAAGGTAACACCACACACACACACACACACACAAACACACACACACGCACACACACAAACACTCTCCCATATTGTTACCACCTCCTCCTCATCTTTTATACTTCTGATGACTCATACTGTGGGAAGGTTTGAAAACCTCCGAAAGATAAAAATGTGGAACAATAATTGTTTCCTCAAGGACGTTCATATATGAAGAGGAACAATCAAGCATGCTGTTTGGGTTAATGGCCTCACGGAGGTGCAGTGAGTCGAGCTGTGGTACTCACTGAGAACGTTGACGGTCGACTCGGAGGTTAACTGCACGTTCATGGGCATTATATACTCGATGGTGAAGCATCGGCCTGCCTCTTCACCTAGTGGGGAAGACAACTTGAACTTCAGTGCTGCCTCTAGACTTTGAAAGAAGGCTATAGCCCTATATCATAATCATAGTGCAACAACTCTGTAAATGCAAACAATGACGGTGAAATCAGGCATAAAAATAATTGGATAACTTTAATTTGAAGAGTTGTCTAACACCCTGACATTTCTATTAAAATTCCACTTAACGTACGTGCCATTCGCATCGGCAACAGACTAATTAACAAAATAACACAGTTCCACCTACACCACCACCATGAGTCACATCACACACACACATACCACACCGCTCCTGTGTGGTTTCATAATTGTGTCCACCCTAATCACTAACCCTCGACCAGGAGTAAGACAGTGTAAATGGTAAATGGTCCTCATTTATATAGTGCTTTTATCCAAAGCGCTTTACAGTGTTGACTGACATTCACCCATTCATGTACACATTCACACACCGAAGCTAACCACGCAGGGCGACAGCGAGCTCGTCAGGAGCAATTAGGGTGAGGAGTCTTGCGTGAGGAGGGAAACCACGACACTCAGCTAGGAGGAGCAGTGGATCGTACCATCAACCTTGCGGTTACCAGCCAACCCGCTCTACCTCCTGAGCTAATGCCGCCCCATTTCTTAACTTAACCACAAAATGGAAAACTTGCAAATCAAGTCAGAATGCAAAGAACTAAGTACGGCTAGCTATTGGATCGGGGCAGGATAAGTCAACTGTATTTATACATAACTCAAGTGTTTTGACTTTCAGAAGTGGCTGTCCATCTGGAGGTGAAGACCAGGTGAAAAGGAGGCGGATTAGAATTTCTCAGAAGAGTCAGCTGCTCTGACTAGAGGTGGCAGACTGTTCAACAGGTTGCTCGATAAGAGAACACTCTTTTAAATATCGATTTCTTTTTCACTTTTGGAATTGTTTGAGGGCCAAAGACCAAAGGGGCAGAGAAGGCAAATGTGGAATAACAACTTCCTTCAGATAGGATGGTGATGGCTCCAATTGTCCTGGCAGTAATTGGAAGCCACTAAAGGTAGGAGAGAAAAGGAGTAATATGGTTGAACTTTTTGACTCTACTTTGACTCTACTTTGAGTGTAGCGGCGTTCTGCCCAATCTGGAGGCACTTCGTAGAGGAATTTGGTATGCCAGAGAACAAAGCATTACAGCAATATAGACTTGATATCATTGGTTTGATTTAAGCAATGTTTCTAAGATGAAAGAAGTTCCGGTAATACTTTCTATGTGTTGATCAAAATAAAGCACAGGTCAAACAAGACAGAATTGGCACCGGACCTTTGGGGGATGGCAGAGCCCTCAAACACAGTGTGACATTGTGGAAATTGCAATGAAGGACGCGAGACAATTTCGCACGTTGAGCCACGACTGCGTAACTTGTTTAATCCATTAACCAGAACACACACAGTCATACAACAAACCCCTCGTCAGGCATACGTCACCAGACATTTAATGGACAGCGGACCGTAAAAGCTAAGCAACAGTGTGTAGAACAACACTTACAAACACAAGGTGAATTATGCAAGAATATGCATTTGATATTCACTACAACATCTTCAAATAGTACCGTTTTAGCTTTTGAGCTTATGATTAGCAGCTCTGTTTTCCCTGTGCTAAGCTGTAAGTAGTTTGTAAAGCTAAATAATCCACTTTATTCAGAATAGACTCAAAAAAATGTATATCTATATAATATGTAATATAACTATTGTAGTTTGTAAAATTGTGGAAAATATAACTTGGTATTGTAACCGTCGATAACTGTTCTATGTAACTTTTCTACAGTTTCCTTTACTACCTTTAGTAGTAACGGAAATAGTACATGCCTGATTGTTTTTTTTATTGAGTAAATACATACTCATACTTACATACTTACTATTTAATCAATAAAAATCGGAACCAAAGTTTCTCAAAAACATTTGCATGTCTATGCGGCAATAAATCCAGATCATTACTGCATCGTATTTATCTGGTACACTTTTGCCTCACTGTGGGAAAATATCAGCAACTGCCGTCTGGAACTACAGTATATAATAATTATAACCGTGGCAACAACGCATGCCACTAGAGGGTGCTAAAGGTGGGAATGTAGTGCAGGTTTAATGAATAATGTATGATTTTGCAACTGTTGACATTGATGCAAGCAACCAAAGTAAAACTAACACAGATGGTTTGGGTCTTTCATTCATCTTTCATGTCTTGCCCTTGTAAAGCCACCTTCAAACGTGCAGCGCAATGCATTGCATGGACCCACAATCAACCCAGCCTAGGACCAACTGTGCTATATAATGTTTTCATCAGGACCCCCCCCCCCCCCCCCCCCCCTCACACACACACACACACACACACACACACACACACACACACACACACACACAGCGTGAGAAAGTGGGTTTGAAATTGATTTAGCATGAGGGTGAAGGCAGGTAGAAGCAGCAGTATTATGGTGATGTGATAATAGAGCTCATCAGCTTGGTCTCAGTGCCTCATTTCGATTGCTCTATCTTACAGTGCCTAGGGAGCACTCCACAGAAATGCCTCAATCAGTGGCTGCACTCAGGCCACGGTCAGGTGTCGCCGTCCATTAAATTGCACAGGAGGAGTAGAGACAAAAACGTCACTCAGATCATTAGCAAGCACTCCTGGTTGCACTGCTCTCGCTCACACGTGTTCGCCCTCAATCTCGTTCGATCTCATTGCTCTTCGGAAAGTGTCTGATAGTGTTGTGGTTAGGCTAGGGACACTCTTAACCCTGTGGATTCATCAAGCTAGACCCCAGCACTTAATCCACATGTTCCATCCAGCCTCCATTCCACCGACGATCCTGCTATACATCCCGATCCAATCATGTTTTTTCACTTTGATTTTGAAAGGTTTTGCCCACAGAATGTCAACATTCATATCAGAAATATTTTAGTTTTTATTTCCACTTAACATTCAATTACACTTGCAGTAAGTGACAGCCTGTTTACAATTCCCAAATCTGCTTATTTGAATTTAACTACACTTGTAGAAACTGTTGGTTTACAATTGCACTAATTGCACCCACCACCCAAATCTGTGGTGTTCCGTAAGTTTCATATTCAACCCACACTGAGTGAGTCAATAAAACTCCCTCAAGATCACTTGGTCTAGTTTTTGCTTATTAAGTATATTTGGTATGAATGTGATATGATATGATATGTCATTCCATTTGATAATCTCCTTGAACTTCAATTGGAGTGGATTTAAAATAGAATTTTAAAAGTGTGATATAATCACGAGTTAACGCACCAGTAGGCTACTATGTGATTAATCGTGATTAAAACTTTAATCGTTGCCCAGCCCTAATATATATACATATATATAATATATATATATATATAAACATCGATCCCTCCCCCATCAGCCACCCATTCATCTGAATCATATTCCTAACTCTTGTAATCACTAATGTTTTTAAAACAACATCTATATGGAACAGTATATCTGCAATGCATGCGTACCCATCCATCAATTCATCCATCCATCCATCTCCTAACTTATAACCGCCTATCCGTGCACCCCCTCATCCGTCCATCCACCACTAGTGTTCTCCCCGACTCACCAGCCAGGAAGCAGACGCGCCAGAGGCCTGAGTGTAGGGAGCTCCGGACCTCCGTACTCTGGTTCAGGGGCAGGACTACGCCCTCCTCCAGGTAGAGCCAGTAATCTGTGCTGACGGCCACGCCCAGCAGTGCCAGCCCGCTGACGGCAAACACACTGCTGAGCAAAGTCAGGGCCTTCCTGCTGCACGAGCTCATCGTCCCAACACTTGGGAGAGGCAACGGTCAGAGGATAGATGGGGAAACAATCCGCTAGGAACTCTGTTGGGGCACAAAGAATCGGAGAGAGAATGGGAGGATTATGGGAGATGGTTGTAAATGCTGTACTTTGTATTTTGTTAATGTGTTGCTTGTAATTGGATGGATCCATGCTAATAACCTGTGGTTATTAGGTTATTTGGTAATTTTACGAGACGGATGCCATTTTTCCACTTTGCATTTTAAGTCGAATAAACACCAATGTATGTTTTTAAATCCACAACATAAAATATATGTTAATCCTCCCCTAACCCCTAACACCACACTTGCCATGGCGTGCTTCAAAAAAGTGACACCATGTGCCACCTTTAAGACCTCGTCTGTCAAAGAAGAAATTCCCTTTCTGTTTGTATGGTTTGTATGGTCCATCGCTTAGAACGTATAGGACAGACACTTATCGATCTGTGGTTTGTAGATAAGGGTTAGCATCGGTTTCATGTGCTCCCATATAGCTGGGGGACTTTTGTGTTTGGAGGATGACAATGTGCTAAAGCAAATAGGCTATTTTTCACCACCTATGTACAAAACACCAGTGTGCAAAGAAGCTTGTTGGTGCAAGGAGCCAAAGATGACAAGCTTGAATTTGTATTTGCATGTGTAGTTTTCAGAGAGATCAATGTGAATTGAAAGCTCTTCTTTTGGCAGGTTTTCTTTCCACCACTCTGCAATAAGAGAACTGCTGATTAATGTTGAAAATATGCCTTTAGAATTGATGCAGAAGAGCGTGGTATAACTCCATTGTTTTCTTTACTGTAATCTTGACAGTGGGTAGGTCCCTCCCTCGCATCTTCCCTTTCTTTCTCTGCTCTGGCCCATTGAGTGATTTTAACCTTTGCCAAGCCATCAAAACTGGAGAGCTAAACAGTCTTGTCTTTGCCCTCTGTATACTCATCATTCATGCACATTTTGCTGGAGGTGTGACAGGTTAGCATTTCTGTCAAATTATCGGGATCTGAGATATCTATGAGCCTTAAATAATGTAACTCCTTAACAATAAATATGAGATTTTCATGCATCTTTTACAGCCAGGTGTTATGGTCAGAGAGAGTTGGATGAACAACCCACAATGGATGAAGCTTACAGAAAAGAGAGTATGATATGCTATTTGTGTTTCAAGTAAGAAATGTATTTTTCATTGTGTCAACAAGAAACTTTTTTCTGCTTCTTAACCTTGTTCTTGTTGTTGTTGATTGTTTGCTTTCATCCTGTCATTATCTGACTGACGTCATCTCTGGTGAAGAAGCTTTTGACTTTAGACTAGAAAGCAGTGGTGAACATGTCTGTTGGATGTCTGTTGGTAGTACAAAGGTTTTCACACAAAAAATTGTGACGCTTCTTTGAGAATCCAAGGGCATTCTCTGCAAACTCTTGTAACCTGTACTTTTTCACAATCCTCCCGCTGTTACCTTCAAGACTAGTTGGTTCTTCCTTTTCTTTTCTTGCTTTAAAGTACTTATTCTTTATATCTGCATTCAAGGCTTCATGGTACAGTTTTTTCTGACATTGGAAAAAAGTTGCGGTTCAATCTGGACTTCAGAGAGTGAAAGCCAAAGTTTCTTTCCCCAATTCCTTCTCCACCATGGCCGAGAATCATTACATGGGTCTTATTTTGCAAACCCATGTTACCCATGTTACCCCAAGTTACCCATGAAAAGAAATGTATGCACTCGCAATATTGCAAGAAGCTTTTAATAAAAATGTCCACTAAACAGCATGCACTTGTATGTGTGTTAAATTTGGAGGTCTACTAATAGAGAACAGGTATGATAAATAACAAAATGATAAATAACGACACGGTGAGATGTTAAAAAACAGTCACACGCACTAGGCCTACCTCCACCTGCCGTGAAGGAGATGCATGCTCATGCATTATTTCAGAAGGCTTCATCCATGCATATATAGAACGAGATCAGGGAGAGATGGAGTGATGTGGTTTTTGGGAATAATCAAAATACTTTTCCCTTTTAATATATAATCGGATTTGATCGGATTTGTAGTTCAGTTATCGACATATCGGCTACTTGTGAGTTGACTTAGGCCTACACCATATTAGGCTACTACCGATAATTAAATAATCGCGGATAAATTATATCGAAACCATTAATTAATACGTAAACTATGCCGAACGTATTAAACGTTACCGCCAAACCAGCAACTGCTTATTTATTTTAAAACGAATCTTACAACACATCAAATCATCGAATCAACAACACATTTTCTGCATCTTATCATGCCCAGTTTGAAACAAAAACCAAAAGATGTCAGATTAACAGGTAATATTGCCTGCATGAGAGTCGACATGGTTGTCAGTTTTACCTCATGAATTAATAATACTTAAAAATATGTCTTCTTACCTGAATGTTATGTTCAAGATGACAGCGGTATGCTTGCCTCTTGCTTGAATGGATGTTTAACAGCTGTCAGGTAAAGTAATTTAAGGAGAAAACGGCTGCGCAACAGACAGTGAGGTCGACAGATCAAATTGTAAACACGTAATAAAAAACAAAAAACGAATGATTAGGGGTACTGGGAGAACCAATTAAACGCCTGGAGTTGTGCTCAGCGACAATCGCAATTGTTAACGACTTGCCTACTTGTAAGCCTGCTTGTCGTCGCCGTGCCCAAAACTGTTTTCAACTGGTACAGAATTGCGAACTGTGACTGGTGAGGAGAGAAAGCGCGGGAGAGATAGAGAGGGACTGAGGGAGAGCGAGGCAGAGAAAGCGCGGGAGGGGAATAGAGCGAGAGGGACTGATGGAGAGCGAGGCAGAAAAAGCGCGGGAGAGAGAGAGAGAGCGCGGTAGAGAAAAGAAGGGAGGAGAGCGAGAGAGTGATTGAGATGCTGTCAGCACGAAGGACAGCTCCTCCGCACCATCGCTACGGGTGAAAAGATTGACAGGGCGTTCTGTTATTCTATATTGGACCACAGCAGAGTGTTATCATAGCAACCAGGAAGCCTAACTGATTTTTGAAAAGCACATATATTGTCATTCCATTACTGCCATTTTCTTAAGATAGGTATAACATCTTTTAAGCATTAAGAATACTGTTGTGACCATAATTGTATGGTGAAATCAAAGGACAATAGGCTTCCTAAAGAAGAAAGTGTGTGTGTCAGTACTGTTTTGTATATGAGTTTGGAATAATAAACCTGACAATCAGATTTTATACCTTTATTCATACAGTATCCTTTATACCACAATAAACAGAGAGACAAGAATAATCTGGTTACCAAAAGCAGGGGGCACTGAAAGGGAGAACAGAACGAATAACTCGGGCCTACTGTGGTATCCTGACAAGCATGCTGTGCACATCAACATGGGCCCCACAGGTTGGTCTCTCTGATACTGGTTCTCAATGTGAGACATTGTAAACATTCATTTATCTTCTCATCTTAAAAAAAAGTAATTTTGGTCCAAATGTGAGTTAAAACATCAGGTACGATAATAGTGAGTATTACTTAACTACAGGATGAAGACCCTAAAGTGTGCAGAGTCACTGACGTTGGCAGATTCTGAACGGAAAACAAACAAATTTAGGTGTGAAGTAGGTTTCAGCCTCAAAACTAAGCAAGCTGCTGGCCAGAGCCTCCTCGCTACCACAACACGAGTTTCAGCTGGTCAGTTTGGCAACACCACCAATTAGCATAAAGCCAGCTGAACAAGAAACGTACACCCAACCAAAATCGCCTTAGCTTATACAGCTCGTTTAAACGCTAGCCAAACGGAGCTCGGAACGGAGGAAGGACGAGCAAGAGAGAAAGCGATGGGTAGAAAAAGAAAAACATTGCGTGGCATTCGGTTGGCTGTACTCCATGCTTCACACCTGGGAAACCAGTTGTAGCATGCAGGGGCCTTTGTCATGCTTAGATCAGTCGCACACATGCACACTATTAAGCTAGAAAACACAGGGATTTTGCTTTGTTCTGAGGGCCATTGAGGGCCCCATACAACCTCATGTCTGGCTTCCAGCAGGTAGATTGACAACTGGTTGTTTGGTCTTGAGGAGACAGAGGCGAGACAGAATCAAACTGGTTTCAAGCACCACTGATAAAACGTATGGTGTGTTGTAAGTTCTATGACACTGGCTAACGAAAGAAAACCTATGGAAACGAGACGAAACGAAACAAAAACAAAACACATGTGTAAGGTATTAAAGCACATTCAGTTTGCATTATAAAATTTGGAAGAAAGGTATCTTCTAATAACTTTTTTTTTAACATATTTACAAAAACATGAATGGTGTGAATCTCGCTAGACATAAGGGATCACAAAGCTTAATGTAAAACAACATGGGGAAAAAATGATTGATTAAAAACTATTTTTCTCAAAACATGTCTTTTTCTCAAAACATACAACAATTATATATCAACATATATCTTACTAAGTTTACAATGATACAGACATGTACGGGTCAGAAATTAAGCATGCAACAGAGAACTGCCTTGTGAATATGGAGATAGTAAATATAGGTTCAAGTCAAATAGATACTCAATATTTGTTGATCCACAGATTTCTGACTCCTCATACACGTCAGACATCCTAATATTTGCATCTGCCTCTGTAACTTTATATATACTTCTGTAAATGTGTTTACATGTAATTCCCACAGTCCTATCAAGAATAGTGAAAATAAAAAGATCCAGTGGAAAAGGGTTGGAACTCGTTGATAAAAACCGGTCCAATATGAGACCTTGTAGTTCCTAAGT
>NC_140271.1:7878815-7891315 GCF_964030765.1 Micromesistius poutassou | reverse complement strand
CCTATATAGATTTTGTCTCTAGTTTCTTGCATCTTTCATGTATTTTTCTTTCACCTAAGGTATGGCAGAGCATATAAAATATAGATGTCTGCGACCGCTCTGAGAGCGGAATACATGAGTGTCCCTTCAGTGTTAACACACTGAGTGGGATTCAACATTCACTCATTCATTCACTCATTCACGAATAACCCACTCACTCACTTACCAACTAATTTATTCACTAGCTATCTAACAAACTCATTAGCTAGATATATTAGTAACTTCACTCACTTACTATCTTACTGACTAACAAACTAACGCACTCACTGTCTCACTATCTTACTGACTCACTCACTCACATTCACTCACTAACTATCCAACTCAAGTCATTCACCATCTAACTTAGGAACTCCAATCAATCCTGATATATATAATTTCATAAAACATCCACCAGCTGTATTCTGCCAAGAAAATGTGCCTAATGTGCAACAACTGTGATACACAATATAGGGCCCTATTTTAATGGTCTGAAACGCAAGTATGAAGCACGAAACGCAAGTAGCTTTGTGGGCGGATCTCTGGATCTCTATTATACTGGTGGATAAATGACCGAATCTAAAATGGGTTGGTCTGAAGTAGCTTAATTACCCGTAGGTGTGTTTTGGGCGTAACATGCAATAAACCAATGAGAGTGCCATCTTCCATCTTCTTTAAGAGCCAGTGCATTTGAATTGACAAGTTGATATTTTGACCACATGAATTTCAAACTTCAAATGGCTCAGTTTATGGCCAAATAATAGGAGAAAAGAGAAAGAGAACTGCACACATATATGATATGCAACTGTGGGTCTATTTAATGATATGCGGCAATACATTAACAAAGAACGTTTGTTACCAGTATTGTATACATTATAGTTATCAACTTGTGTTTATAATATGCATGTGTCCCCCCATTAATATACATTGCCATGGACTGTATTATGCATTACGTGTTTAGTTTGCGTGTGTTTGAACAGATGGGTGCACACATATTGTTGAACCGCACGCCAAACATCATCCGCATTCATTCATTCTTTTAAACACTCACTTGCAGTAAAACTACTATGTTTTCTCACAATCAAATACTCATCAATCCTAAAAGTTATGGGCTTGTACACAATGTCTGTGTCGAGAAAATATGTGTTTGCTGTATGGTGTTTGAAGATGCATTGATTTAAAAGTACAACTTATTACCGCTGTATCAGCTGTGCTTTCCCAAATAATTTAACCAACGTTATAATTTACCCTAAAACAAGATTTTGTTTTGGAAGGCTGGGATATACTTTGCTGAAGTTAATTATTGTTCTTATTATGATTTTAACGCATGGCATTAGCCTACTACAGTGTTCATTCATGCAGCCCTGTATGGAAAAAAAATGTTTCCACAATGCTTGCTTACACATGCTATTTCTATGCAGTTTCACACATATGAACAATCTTTGACATCAGAAATTTAGGGTAATCGTTCATCGTTGCATGTTTGTGCTCTGTGTAGCCTACGTGTGTGTAAGCTTATGTTGCAGTTCCGACCTGCCATGGCACGTCAAAATAGCAACACCAACTGTGCTATCCGCTAGTGCATTTAGACCAGGTATTTGCCAGTCGGTGGCACAATTGCTTTTTGGATCACTAAAATAGCACCATGTATCTTTTGCGCCGGAACACGCCTCCACTTTTCACCGACACACCTCTCAAGGGCGCAAGTGTAGTGGCGCAAGTTTGCTGCGGGGGAAAATCAGCTTTACGCCGGGTGCAAACTAGCAACGATACATGTGTCGGTGTAGAAAGTCAATTGCGCTGGGTGCAAGATAGGGCCGATAGTATCAGTATTGCATGAGTGAGATGTAGGTGTGAGTACAGCTCAATAAGCCTGCTTACAATATGTCAATATCTGCAATGCTAATCTTCCAATTTGAATTCCTGAAAGACGAAAAAGAAGGTCATTACCTGTCCTGCCAGCATCTCATAGAGTAGAACGCCATACGCCCACCAGTCCACAGACTTCCCATAAGGTTGGTACGCAATGATCTATCAAGGGAATGAAACGCAGAGGAAGGATACACATTTGATTTATTGACATAAACTCCAAACCACAAATATTAACAAATATCAAGAAAATTATGATTAATTTATTCATCTCTCGTACTCAAGACAAACACTGTACAAGACATTGAGTGTGCTACTCAATTGTAGAGATTGTCAATTTTAGATGCATGACAGTAAGGTGCAGATAGGGGTTAGGTATCTCGCTCAAGGATGCCTTCATTGGGGTTCATAGAGTATATGTACGCAGGCCATACAACAATATATTTCAGGCATACTACAGACATCGTCACAGCTAAGACATCGTTCTGTTTCGGTTCAAGCCTTTGCCGTGATAAGTCACCCACACACAATCAAGAATTTATATGCTCTCAAAATTAGTTTTAGTAATTTCAGGGCAAGGGTCCGACGTTGTGACAAGCTGGAGGCTTTTCTTAAGGCTTTGCTGCCACACAGCAGATCTCTTCTCTCTCCACACAAGTCACATGTGACCACTGTTAAACGCGCTGAGCCATTTTCCACTGACATAACAAAAGGCTCGCTGTCCAACCATCCAATTTACCAACCAATCGACACTTCCCCACACAAACGTTACACACACAAATATTACACCTACACATCCCACACACACACGTGTACGTATGCGTACACACAAATATACAAGCACACACAGACAAAAAAACACACACAAACACTTGCACTAATTCGTCAACACAAATACACACACACACACACACACACACACACACACACACACACACACACACACACACACACACACACACACACACACACACACACACACACACACACACATACACGTTCATAGACACATGTACGAGCACACACATACACAGGCTTATGACTGCATTTAGCTTTCGTTGGTTTCAAAAGGCAGCAATGTAAAAGCTGAATAATAAGTAGAAAGAAATGTTTCAATTTCAGTTAAAGCCATCATCGGTTCATAGTAGTACTTATTTACACTGCCAAATATGCCGTCTTATGCATGCCTTTTTCGTGGCACGGTCCGTGCGTTTACACTGCCCGAGGTAAATTGCCTGCTTGAGCTAGCACCCCAATTTACCCTCCCTATTATCATGCAAATGTAATTAGACGCTCCGCGTGGGGGGGGGGGGGGGGGGGGGGTTGGGTAGAGGTGTTGCTGCGCTGTCTCTACAACAGAGACAACGCAGCGATATCAACATGAGAGACGGTGAAATCCGTGAGCTGCTGACCATCAGAGAAGGTGATGCAGTCGCATAATGCATTAAACAAAGACGTTGAAAGATGCAATCTACGAGAAAGACGCAGAGGAACTGTCCTTACAAGGCTTTTGTCGGGATAAAAAGAATAGAATATTGCGTTTGCGTATTGCACTTGCGTTTTTGCACTTGTAAATAGTTAATCTGGTTTGTAGCCTACACTCAGTCTTTATTCATAAAAAAATAAAAACATTCGGGAGTATGCAAATTATTCTAAAGAGGTCTAGACTCACCTAGCCCCACCTTCTCCAGTGAACCAAGAAAGCCCGCTCCATGAATAACGGGGGATTTTACCCCCTCGGTTTTTACACAGGCAACTTGAGATAAGACGGTGAAATTGCCGGGCTTGCCAAGTCACGACCGAACCAGCTTGGCAGTGTAAAAAGGCCAACTATTTCAAATTGCCTTCTTATTTTTTCGCCCTTATTTTTACCATATTCATCTATGATTATGTGTTTGGTATGAAGGACTTATTAATCAGTAAGCTGATACAAGCATCAAGAACCTGACCTTTTTGTACACCCATTAGTCAAAACAAATGAATGATGTATAAATTATACGGAAATTAATATACGTAAATAATATCATTTTGTGAATTCACTTGTAAATACAAGCTGCACATATTCTACATTCAGCAACAGGTTTTTACATTTACTAGTGCAAGGCTTTCACCTGACCTTTACAATGTTTTATACTATGTAAAAAACATAAGTAACAAAATATGCCAGATTCTAAATATATATCTGTGTATACGCTCTGTATGCACAGCACAGTGCACAGTAATGAGTCTGAAAGCGGTTTAAGAACATCATCATCACTCACAGAGGCTCAACATCTAGTAATAGAAGATCTGAGAGTACCTAAGTGCAAAAGTATCAGACCTTTAAATAGTCTATTGAAAGACAGGCCCTCACATGTACACACACACCTATGCAGGTGCATGAAAGCAGTCGATAAATGTAGGATAATGTAGTGTAGGGTTTGACTCCCAGTTGAAAAAAGGTACTGGGGTTCGATCTCAAATAATGCCCAGGCATAATAATGATGCCCAGGCTCAACCTGCTCCTTAATGACATGTGTCGGAATTCCCAGTAGGGGACGCTCATCCCTCTGGTCTATACAATATCCCAAATGCCCCAGGATGGAGATGGGAACACTGTTTCAATGGTAATATTGAGTGTCTTTGTGTGTGTCTATGTGTACTAATATAACTAATATACTAAGGAAATAATACATATATAATAAGGAAAATGCCCAACCGGATTCGGGTTGCTCGGATGGG
Organism: Micromesistius poutassou; assembly: GCF_964030765.1. Classification (NCBI taxonomy): domain Eukaryota; kingdom Metazoa; phylum Chordata; class Actinopteri; order Gadiformes; family Gadidae; genus Micromesistius; species Micromesistius poutassou. Next base: position 7,886,710 of record NC_140271.1, on the reverse strand, counting down.
CATCTTACCTCGGGGGCGATGTAGTCCGGCGTTCCGCAGAAGGTGCGCGTGTTCATACCCTCGTACATGTTCTCCTTACACATGCCAAAGTCAGCGATCTTGATGTGGCCCTCAGAGTCCAGCATGACGTTGTCCAGCTTCAGATCCCTGCCGGACAGACCAGGGGGTGTGTGTGTTAGGGTGTGTATTGTAGGAGTGTGTATGTTCAGGTTAACTTGTGGGACTGCACCTTGTTTTCGTTATTTCTCCCTCTCAAACTTTTCTGTTCTAACCAGGTGACCCCAATTAACCGTTGATTAAAGTTCCCGTTTTAAAAGGTCGACTCTGCTTGACTCCGAACATGAAACCTACCATTATTTTTCACTCTCCTGATGATTGAACGTTTATGTAGTTATATTTAACCAAAGAACATATTTAGACAGCCCAGAAGCTTCTTCTCCATTTAGTTCTGTTCCCTTGACTGCATTTGTTATGGGAAAAATGACATTGATGTAACATTGATTTTGCTGATTGTTCTCGAGCCTGTGCTTTGAAAAGCACAGGCTATCACTCTGCTGTTACAAGTGATACACGTTTGCCTATAGCTTGACACAGCACCAGCAGAGAAACAACATGAATAATAATTCATAAAATGGTGTTGCGCCACTCTCTGCTCAGGGCTTATCTGTCTCAAAACACTCTCACACATAGACACACACACACACACACACACACACACACACACACACACACACACACACTCAATATTACTATTAAATTATTATTAAACATACTCAATATTCAGACACCTCTGCCTTCTTCTGGGGCTGAATGTTGGTAAATGACAATGTCTGTACCCATCTTTTCCTCTTCCTTTTCTAATGTATTTTCCTTATTTCATAAAATAGTTTTGTTTTCTTCTTCTCTGGACACTGGCTAGAAATGAGAAGATGTAGTAGTTTGTGTGGACACATCTTTTGGGGGCTTTGTGCATGTGTGTGTGTGTGTGTGTGTGTGTGTGTGTGTGTGTGTGTGTGTGTGTGCATTTGCTTATAAAATGGACTGTGAGTAAACCAGGATCAAACATGCCTTACCAAGTTTCAGCCGTCGTTTACTTTGCAGCCGAATGAAAAATGCTGGTTTGTATTGCAGCAGACGTTACATAAACGTATATATAAACGTTATATAAACTACTTTAGACACCTTCTAAATAAACTGGTGTGCCGCACTATTTCTCTGCTGTCCTCACCTCTTCACATCCTCACTCTCCGTCGTGTGCACACACATTTAAAAAATATTTCCAATCACTTCAATCACTCTCACTTAATTTCATCATTCCTATTAAAATAGGGAGGCCGGTTACTGTTTTTAAATTAACTTTCTTCTTTAATTGTGCAAACGTCCTCCTCAAGTGCATTGAGTGTTGCCAACTGTATATTTAAAGCCAGCTTGCTAAGTAACATCACCATTTCAATTCAAACTCATAGATTGTGTTTAGGGCTTGCAGTTAATAACACAGCTTTTGGAACTTGTATAAAGTTCCAATGACAGCTTGCATTTAGAGCCAAGATGGTGGCTTAGTAAATAAGGCCTGTTCACATGTAATGAACATGAATGAAGGACCCACCTATAGATTACTCCCTTTCTGTGCAGGAAGAATAAGCCCACGGCGATCTCTGCAGCATAAAATCTGAAAAACAAACAAAAACAAAACAGTATATGTTGTTAGATCTATATCATCTTTAATCCTTATCACTTAACTCTTTCAGCGTGCGTCACTTCAGGTTCTAACTGTGGTTCTCTCACTTTTGTCTAGTTGTACTTATTTTTGGAACCGGTGGTTTAAAGAGGTGTAAATAATCCATAATCAACAGCCCTACTGATGCCTGTATTTTGTTGTGGTACAGTCATCAGCAACGGTCTGAGCATTCAGCACAGAATGATTGCTTTTATATCATGCATATATATATATGCATGCTCATCTCTACAAAGTATGTTTCTTGGTTGCGTTCCTGACAAACACGTAGAAATAAATAGCGTTGCTTCAGACAGTGCCCCTGGACACATGCAGGTACCAGCTGTTCCGGTTTCTTCTTCCCAAGTGTTTCATTGCGTGCATAAACAAACCCATCAGGTGATTGGCTACACAGAGAAGTATTAAAGGACAACGTCCAAATACATTGTAAACTATCTTTCCATGCCGACAGAACCTTCTACTGACAGCCTATTTATTAAACCTACTATTGTCTGGTGATACGCAACTGTCTCCGTTTTATGTCCATTGTCTATTGAATTGTACACAACCGTGTACAAAAACCTTCTATCATTTCCACATGTGGAAATAAAAAGTCCAATACTTGGTCTCACATGTATCTAGCTACTTTCATAGTGTTACACCTTAAAAATACATCTGGTCATTAACATAGGTAATGAAATAGAGGTGATGAAACATAGGTGATGAAACTTAGGTGATGAATCATAGGTGATGATTCATATGTGCAAACAGGAGTGGACCCTCCTTCATGATCTGGTGGAACATAATCCGTGACCAAACACAGTAATCAGCTGTATGCAAACCAACAGTTTGTTAGTCCCTTGAAAGCTTTACATGACAGGGTGAAGTTTTAAGATGACCTGTGTGTATAAGTCCTAATCAGAAACACAAAACGATTCAGCTGTAGCGAAAGTCATAACAAAAGTTGCAAATAAATCACAAATCTCAGAATGCTTTCAGGCATACTTTGCAGAAAAAAGTCTGATTCCCATTCATGGTGTCCACAAGGTGACGAATATACGCAAAACATGTTGACAACATTTACCACGGCAACAGAGGAGGCACGGAGAGGGATGAATGAGTAATGGTCGGGGTGACATGAATATTTAGCTGGTTTGGCGTGCAGGGTCATACTCACACTGCCTGGGGCTCTTTAAACTTGCCCACACGCTGGATGTGGTACATGAGGTCCCCTCCATTGATGTACTCCATCACAAAGTACAGCCGGTCCTGTATACAGAGTAAGGTACAGGAAGAAAGTGGTTGATGGATGCTATGATTCTCAGGTTGCCGGTGTTGATGACAAGAAAAATAAGCTCAGGAGCATTGAATTTTATGGCTTGTTAAAAATAAATGAGTCACAATAATAGACCTGTGATACAGTAAAATGGCCTCATTATACCACTCCTTTACAGAACAGAAAACGTTGTATAACCTTATCCATAAAGTCATACTTTATGGAAAATAAAAGTTGCAATGCATAATGTAATGTATAAACCCTCCTCCTACAACATCTGATGGAAAGTAAGACATTATTCATTGTTAGGAATTTTCAAATTTTCTCTCTCTCTCTTTCTCCCTCTCTCTCTGAAGGCTTAGTATTCCAGAGTCGACGCAACAGATTGTGTGTGTCCGGGTCCTTGTCTGTATGTGTGTGTGTGTGTGTGTGTGTGTGTGTGTGTGTGTGTGTACCCTTTCTATACAATGTGGTCTAAGATGAATAGTATAGATACAGTCAACAAAGAGAACACACATACACACCTCATGTGGGAGGGGGAAACAGAATTTATGAATGAAGTGTTGATCAGCCCGCACACACACACACACACACACACACACACACACACACACACACGCACACACACACAAACACTCACACACACACACACACACACACACACACACACACACACACACACACACACGCACACACACACACACACACACACACAAACACGCACACACACACACACACACACACACACGCACACACACAAATAATTGCTCTGATATAAAATGAAATCTATCCACATTGTGTTTCAATTCTATAGACAGAACACAAGCAGTGAAGCAGTCTTAGAGGACACTCGGAGAGCCAGTGCTACAACTTGTATTTGTAAGGGTGTTTTTGGTGCTACAACATGTTTCACACTTTTCCTTTTAAAGTGTTCTCATGTGTTCAATGATTCAGAGTATGTGGTGTTATGTTGATAATATCATAACTTAAAAAGAGGGTTGTCCTTTCATTTTGTTGCATTCATTAGTGGCACCTCATTCACACGTCCTTTACTTCCTACGTCATTGCTGGCCTACAGACGTCAGCATACTGCAAAAGGACTAGACCAAAGATGTCCTTTGCAAACCAATTAATTTTTATACTCAGGTTTTATACGTGGTTTAATTTGGTCACTTAACCTCCTGTTTGCTTAAAGGACCCCTACTATTTAATTATCAACGTCACACCTGGTGGTATAATAAAAAAGGGGACCTTGCTTCTCTGACTAATCACACATAATAATCGCTTGCCTTCATCTGTAGAGATTTCGGCAAGCGACAAAATCTTGATTAACCATTTACTTGGTTAGGATTTGGCAACGCAACTTCTTGGTTAGGATTTGGCAAGGAGAGCTGATTTCTGTCGGACTGGGCTCTGTGGTGCAACGGGTAAGGGTTAGAGTTGGTTCGGGACGTACCACTGTCTGGAAGCAGGAGTGCAGCTGCGTGAGGAAGGGGGGCTTATCCCTCTGGGCGAGCACCCTCTTCTCCACCATGGTACACTCCACATCATCGTCCTGGATCACCACGTCCTTCTTCAGGATCTTCACGGCATACAGCTCCTCTGTTGACTTCATCTCGGCCAGCATCACCTGGGTTCATATGTTTATTTTCTTTATGACCCCGTTTTCCAGAATGACCATATCCAACCACAGCCTCAACACAGCCATCCGTGTCATACGGTCGTTCGTATCCACGGGTCACCGTTGCCATTGCACTCACCTTGCCGAAGCTTCCCTTCCCCAGGAGCGCCAGGAAGTGAAAGTCACTGAGGCGGACTCGGTCCATGTTCCCCGACGGCAGACTGAACCTCCGGTGGTCCGACGGAGTGATCATCTTCTTACCGGGACCCATCTTGGCTTTCTGCACACACACACATACACGCAGACACCGAGCGCACACATACACACACAGACACACACACGCACCCATGCATGCACGCACACATGCACACATATACAAACAGACGCACAGGCACGCACGTAGAACCGCACACACACACACACGCACGCACGCACGCACACACGCACGCACACACACACATACACAAACACCGAACAGACACACAGGCATGCAGACACACACACACACACACACACACACACACACACACACACACACACACACACAGTGATGTTAATGTGATAGACAGTATCAGGGTTGAATCATTTTAGGTTCCATGTGTTTTTTTCCTGTTAAAAGTACATGGTGGGCCAAATGTATCGAACTATTTACATTGTGAAAGGGCACAATGTTAGTAAGATTAGTTCAGAGTACATCTGCATGCATGAACAACCCCCTTTTAAAGGCAAATCATTTTTTGTCTTTTAAAAAATGAGACTAAATGAACAGTTCAGCAGGTCAGATCGTGTAAACAAGGGAGAATGTTGGAGACAGTGAGCAAGCACTGCTCTGGTGTCCATCTGGTGGTTCTCTAAGGAAAGAACAATAAAAATAAATGAACAGGATTTTTTCTTTTTATCTCAGAGTTTGTTTGCATTTCATTTAAGATATAGGAACCGGTACTGAGACCTCGTACCAGACAGACAGACAGTTCTCTTGTACATTCTCTGCCTCTGAAAACATTAGCGTTGTTAGTGATGAAACGAGCGACATAAACGTGAACAACAAAGTGACATAAATTAGTAAAATGTCACAGTGACATGCCAGTGGTCAGCCCCTCGGTTCAATATCTGATCTCCCATTGGCTGGCTGTTGCCGCGTATGGCTCACTGACGACAGAGACAGCTCTGTTGCTAGTGTAATTTAGAAACGCGTGAAAGCTTGTGCAGTTAAGGGAGGGAGGGAGGAGAGGACTCTGTGGGGGGTCCCAGCATCCTCTGTCATTATAATGATTGCTCTGTCCGTTTTCTTTTGGGTTTATGTTGTGTTTTATTTTTCACACACTGGGAATACTGCATTCAAGACAATTGAGAACTCTGAAAAAAGGAGTTCTGACTTGTTTGAAATGAATTGAATGGTTGCCCAACGTGGTTTTAAATGTTGGAAATTTGGATATCACTTCATGGCTCTGATTGCCCGACTTGTAACAAAATTATACAAAATTATTTGACATTTGAACACATATTTTCTTGTGCAATTATCCAATTAAATTGCTAGCCAGTGTTTGTCTCTTCTCTTCTTCATAGCAAAAATTGCGGCTGCTTGTATTTTTTTGTATTTTAACCCTATTAGAATGCACAAGCTGCCATTAAGGCTCAAACTGGTGTCTGTTACTGTCAGATAACAGGGGAAAAGAGGCAACTGGTGGAGCCAGCACATCTTTTGCAAACATGCTTTGGGGGGCAAGGCAACTAAATTAAATATATTGATTGATGAAAACCATATGTAATGCAGTTAAAAGAGTCTGATTAAGGGACAACAAACTGCCGTTTGAGCCCCCACTGCCTTAAAAGCTTCACACCAACATTTAAAAACTAACCAAGTGCTGCCATCATGTGGAGAGGCTAAGAAACTACGCTTATGATCTACATATGAAGTACCGGTACACACCATTCTCTACATCACTCATCATAGAGTTTTATGCATACAACAAGTTATAATATTATAAAGCCACAAATTAAACCTACAATCCATAATAAATGCATAATCGACCTGCCCTTTTTTCATAATAATAAAAATTGTATCTATCATTGTGAGTCAAACTTCCTCATTGGCTCACATCTAATAATATAATTATTAGATGAATAAGATTAACTAATAAAAGGATGAAACAACTCTTCATAGCTATAAGCCCAACAGATTGTACGTTTAACCATGGCTTCATCTATTACTAGCGTTCTATAGGCCGGACTAGCATTAGACTTATGGAGGGTAGTGAAAAGACCACACTATAAGCCAATGAGGAGCAGGCGTGACAACCGCCCAGCCAATGAGGAGTGAGTGTGTGAGACTCTCCTAGCCATTGCCAAAGTGCAATGATGGAAAAGAGCATGTATAGCCCACCAGAATGCTGGGCGGATCTACAAATTTACTAACAAAGCTCTTCGGACTAAATAACTACCACTACTTTGGTCTAAATAACTCAAACACAGCAACTGTAAACAATAAAGGCATAAATGAAAGAGAGGTTAAAGTAAAATAGACAGTCAAAAAAAGGAGAAAAATGTCTTGCTTCAGCCATGTGCTGTGGGGGCGCTGGCCATTGTTAGTAAATTTGATTCTTCTCACAGAGATCGCAGACAAAAAACAAACCGAATCAAACAACCCAACGGCGGTTTGTTAGCACAGAAGAGAAAAAGCATGCGTGGTGGACACACCGTGCAAGGTGATTAGCAAACATAATTCATTAAAAAGAGAAAGAGAGAGAGAGTGTGAGAGACAGCTCTAGAGAGTTATAGTGAGGAAGCAGGCAGAAGCGCTACCTTGAGATAGTGGATATTTAGCTGGCAAGCCTAGAAGAGAAGAAAGGAGGAAAGAATGCTAACTTGTTAGCACGGTGATGAGCTAAAACGCTGTGAACTCGCTCAGTAATTGCTACGTAGCGACCCCTGATTAGCTACGCATGTGTCTATGTACATAGATATCTGTCACTTGATTAAATATAATTGATTGGATTTATTTACTTAAGGGAGCATTATGTTAGTTATTATAACTTTATGATCCTATTACGATTTGATCAATGTGATTACACTACGTACTTGGTCATTATTTTCAAGTTAAATGCAAATGAATTAAACTCAATATGTGACTCAAGAAATGTGTTTCTTATATATTTACTTAACTATCACACCTATAACAAAAAAAGAGAAATTCTAAGATTATTGAGAACAAAACCCTCTTCTCTCTTTTCATTTGATGATCAACATCAATGGGCCTGACCTTGGTTTCCAAGGCAACAGAGGCT
>NC_140271.1:7733815-7873815 GCF_964030765.1 Micromesistius poutassou | reverse complement strand
CAGCACAAGCCAATGACACATGCTATAGTTGCTGTACATAAAGGGCTATGTCTAAAGAGAATATGTACCAAACATATCTATTGGACTGTCTATCTTAATATAAAAATAAAATATAGAATTATATTCTATTCTAAGTAAAGATATGGTATCTGCATTTATTTATATCAATGTTTGTTGATATTCACAGTTGTATTTATGTTTAATTAATAATTTAATAATTTAATAAATTAATTGTTCCATGTTTTTGATGGATCATTGGTTGATTGGTTGGTTTGATTGGTTTCATTGGTTTGTAGCCGTCAGATATTCACGTGTATCCTTGACCTTCAATAAATCTTAAATGGTTTAAAATGATGTTAGAGATCAGTCACTGACGGTCTGAATAAAGGTTAACATAGGAGAGCACTGTATATAGAACATGATAGGAGGCATGTTAGGAGGGATAAAGGAAGGATTACAAAAGATCTGCATAAAAAGGACAGGAAGTGAGGTATAATAAATGTACATTGTATTAAGTCAGTAGCTGTTATTGGTTGGTATGAGGTATGAGTTAGTTAGCATGTAAGGTAGGTAACCTATTGTCATGAGATCATGTATCATCATGTACACAAGACAAACACATGCATTCATGCAAATAGAGACGATATAGAATAGGACAGATGATGCACGTAATTGTAAAGTAGTATAACAGCATATTAATATCCAAAATTAACAGAAAGCATGATGAAAACCTGCAAGCAAAAGGTCATGATTTAAAGAAAAAATCCCTTAAACACTGAATGGTAAATAGTATAAAAAGCCCTGTGAGAGAAGGAGCTCTTTCTATCCAATAGAGGCACGTTTCATCTCTCTTTCAGAACAGCAAGCTCTGCCAAAGCCAAGTCAAAGGTATGTATTCTCAATCATGTTTAGTCTCCGAGTTCAGTCAATAGCCAAACATACAAATGTCTCTACTTTACCCAAAAGTACAGACAGACTCAGAAATAGCCCTAAGGTGGTTCACAGTATTACAGCTGTTAAACACACATACACGCACACACACACACACACAATAATAATAATAATAAATTTTATTTGTAATGCACTTTATATTTAAGCAATCTCAAAGTGCTACAGTACAAGCTTAATTTAAAAAGGGACACAAGTTAAGAAAAGTTAAGAGAAGACAAAGTGTACTAAAATTTAGCAAAAAGCTTTCCTGAATAAATAGGTCTTCAGGTTTCGTTTAAAAGCATCAGTGGTCTGTGGGGCCCTCAGGTGGTCTGGGAGGGCGTTCCACAGCCTTGGAGCTGCAGAGCAGAAGGCCCGGTCACCCATAGTGCGGAGCTTGGTTCTCGGGGTTTTGAGGGTGTTTGAATTAGCGGATCGGAGGGTGCGTGTGGTGGGGTGGGGGGTGAGGAGTTCTTTGAGGTATTGGGGGGCATGTCCGTGAATGCACTGGTGGGTGAGGAGAGAGACCTTGTACTCAATTCTGAGTGGGACAGGGAGCCAGTGGAGGGTTTTGAGGATGGGGGTGATATGACACACACACACACACACTCATACTGAGGCATGCTCGCACGCACACACACACACACACACACATACAGAGACACGCACACACACACACACACACACACACACACACACACACACACACACACACACATCCCATCTCCCATCTATATCCTCTCCTGCGTCTTTCCTCCACTGAGTCTGCAGCCCCAGGGGCATTCGTCATTGCCATGGTGATGCTGCCGTTACGTCATTAAATTAAGTTCACTAAGGTCTGTGGTAAGGGCTGGGTTGAATATTATATCGATATCACGATGTAAAAATGTTGTCAAAAATATATATATATTTGTCCATATCACCGTAATCCATATCACCGTAACGTAAACAGTAATTAGGGCCGGGTGATATATCACCCGGCCCTAATTACTGTTTACGTTAAACTGTTCTAATTGGACATTAGACATGTTGCTAGGACTACATTATTTATTATCTTCTCAATAGATTTGCTTGAAGCTGCTGTGTTGAATTTGTGTTAAAGTTCTTAAAGGCACAATGTGTAAGATTGACCCCTTCCCAGAATTCCAAAAACTCAACCGTGTGACTCGAACTGACAGACATAGCATAGGGGAAGGGGTTTTGGGAGGGTCGTAGTAAGATTCTTGAAAAACAAAGAGAGAGGTACGGGCTGGCCACCCATTTATATTTGACGAATATATCTTCTTCTATAGGATTTGATTTCATTGATAACATTATAGAAATCAGTATTGATCAGCATTGATGGCTATGTCCTGGTAGTTTCAAGGTACGAGCTAGTTAAAATTTGACTTTTTGCCACTTTAGTTAAATGAGAGTATACAGAAGTAGGCTTTACCATGTGTATTTGCTGCTTGAATTACCAGAAAACATAAAGATATATCTTAGAGATATTCAATTACCTACGTAGTGATAGAAGATTTTGACCATATCCATGAAGCTCATTGTACTCACATGTTATCACACAATCCTCTTCATAACACACCCACACACACACCTTGTATGTATGTGGGTACACATAGACAACCACACACACATCTCTCTCTTTCTCCATAGCTTTCCCTAATCAAATCACACTGACACATACACAAACACACATCCAAACACGCACACACACACACACACACACACACACACACACACACACACACACACACACACACACACACACACACACACATACAGACTCGCAGACATAATGTATGCCGGTCCAAACAGAGCCTCTCTTTCCATTGATGTCCAGTGGTGACATTAACATGCACAGAAATAAACACTCCTGTGCAACAAACACACACAACCACCCACCCACACCCCCCCCTCCCTCAACAAAGAAGCCCACACACACACCCACCCCACACACTGCCCACACACCTACACCTACATACACACACCCACACAGCCACACACATACACACACCCACACAGCCACACACACACACAGACACACACACACACACACACACACACACACACACACACACACACACACACACAGACACACACACACGTGCGCAGAGACCCTATCCACTGTGTGCTGTTGCTTGGATACAGGAGAGCCTGCCATTTTAAATGGTCCGTTGCATATCTAGGTATATCATAATGTATGACAGTGTATGATAGTTATTTGTATGGTATTTTGCAGTATAAAATAACATGTATTATGTGTGTGCTATGTGTATGTTTATAACATGTGTCCTATATTATGTTTTGTACCCTGAAATCAATCAAATGTGTGTGTGGGTGTACTATGTGTGCATAATGTGTCTGTTGCAAGGGTGTGTGTTTAAATATATATGTGTTCTTCATGGATGAAGACAGAGCTGGCTCTGACATACACCATACATACATAGTTGCTCTTCTAACCCTCTCTCTCTCTCTCTCTCTCTTTCTCACTCTCTCTCTCCCTCTCCCCCCAGGACCAGCCCTGTGAGGCAGGGTGTGACCGAGAAAGGAGCTCATATTCCTGGGAGCCCTGGCTCTGAACCTGAGGCCAGGTCACTGCCGCTCCACTGCAGGACCCCTCCTGTGTGTGTGTGTGTGTGTGTGTGTGTGTGTGTGTGTGTGTGTGTGTGTGTGTGTGTGTGTGTGTATGTGAGTGTGTGTGTGTGTGCACGTGTGTGCATGTGAGTTAGTGAGTAGGGGAATATAGAGAGAGATGGAGTGAGAGATGGAGAGGTAGAGAGAGAGCAAGACAGAGAGATAGATGAGAAGGGGAATCAAGGGGAGGAGATGATAAAGACGAAATGGGACAGGGACGAAGATACACAGTAGAAAAAAAAAGAAACAGGCAAATTTCAAATAACAAAATAAAACATATATGGCTGCAAGAAAGTAAGCAATAACCCAAATGAAAAGCTTGGATCAGATACCAAGGGAGAGGTGAGTGTGTGTGTGAGTGAATGTGTGAGATCTAATAAAAGAGAGAAAAAGAGATGGTAGGATGAAAAAAGGTCAACTCATGGTGTGTGTGTGTGTGTGTGTGTGTTTGTGTGTGCGTACTCACCTGTGTGTGTGTGTGTGTGTGTGTGTGTGTGTGTGTGTGTGCATGTTTGCGTGCTGGGGAGGAGCCTTGGAGGCAAGACTGTTTTCTTTCCAGGAAAGATGTGATCATATCAACATCAGTCCTACTGGGAGCGGGGGTGAGGGGGGGGGGGGGGTAGAACAGACACGTTTTTTCTTCTTGTCCTCTCTTATACGTTGCAATCCATAATCCATGCATTCTCTTCCTCCACCTCTCATTTTCATCGCAACCACCTCCGTGCCTTCCTTACCGTACTGTCTACCGTACTGCCTAGACAGGTCTGGAGAACAAGACCGCGGCCGCTGTGACCTCACCTCCTCCCCCTTGCCCCCTTCTAGGTACAATGTAATTTCCTTTGTATTTCTGGTCAAACATCCAATTAGAAACGGGTCACCGGAGAAGAGTGGCGGATGCGATCTGCGGATAACAACGAGGCGCCGAAGCGACGGGCTAGCATGGAAACAGTGGACGAGATCCAGGGCCAGTGGCTGCAGCCCCCCCCCCCCCCCGCCCCGTTGATATGCTTGATTCACCGACCCGGCCCCGGCAGATGGCCGGTACTACGAGGTCAGACAGACTCAGCAGTGTGGGGACTTCAGGGGGGTGCTGGCAGACACAGGGAACACTGCATACACACAGCGGAACAAGTTTCCAAAAAAACACACGCGCAGAGGGGGAAGGCAGGCGATGGAGGGACGTGAGTGTGAGGGTGAGAGATCGGTGGGGGGGAGAGAGAGGAGAGGGCTGAAGGATGAAGAGAGGGCTGAAGAATGAGGAGAGGGCTGAAGGATGAAGAGAGGGCTGAAGAATGAGGAGATGGCTGAAGGATGAAGCAGGGAAAGAGTGGTTGTGTTTTGAAATTGACTTTTGTCTGTTCCGCTATACCGTTTGCGACATATGCCCCGTAACAGGTGTTGTCTCGATATGGCAGGGAGCTTTTAGACACAGTTAGCGATATTTAATGACTGTATATATGTATATCAATAAAACCTGACCTTCTGCTCTGTATGAATGGGAACCCTGACAGAAACAAATGAAATGTACTTTTGTCAATTTTTATGGTGACAGACTCTCTCTCTCTCTCGCTCTCTCTCTCTCTGTTTCTGCCCCTTCAAGGCCCATCTCGCTCTATCAACATCTGTGGGATTCAGTCAATCCGGTTCCAGTTTCTGGGGATCACTTAGAATAATATGATGAGACAACGACTAGGGGTAACCATGCCAACAAAACTCCCAGTGCCACCTTTAGTAATACTGATCATCCCTTCCCTCCAGTAAGTAACAATGGGCTTTTCTGATAAGAATAATATGGGGTTCTTAGAGAGAAAGGATAGATACAATATTAGATACAATGGAGTTTTTTTTTTTTGGGGGGGGGGGGGGGCTACTTGAATGAAGCTGAACTGTATTCATGGTGCTGGTTCACACAGCATTGCCGATCCAATCATTGGTGGCAAGCTAAACGCACAATGTGTCAAACACGTGATGCTTGCGATATCCAGCAACGTCATGGACGCAGTGAATACATATCTGTCCCAATTCGATATTGCTCTCTCTCACTATTTATTCCCCTGTATCTCTCACCCACTCTTTCCCACCCACTCTTTTATCTCTCTCTCTCTCTCTCTCTCTCTCTCTCTCTCACCTTCTCTCTCCTATCTCTCTGTGTTGATGGCCCAATCAGGACTGACGTGGACCATCCACAGGTGGTAACAAGCACACACACACACACACACACACACACACAGCATCACATCAACCAATCATTCTGAACCCTCTCAGTGAATAATTTAGGACCTCCTCTTCACAAACACAACCTCATTTTGTTTCCCACTTTAAACTTACTTTACTGCAGCAGCAATCCTGATGTTGGTGTATGTGTGTTTGTGTATGAGTGTGTGTGTGTGTGTGTGTGTGTATGAGTGTGAGAGTGAGGGAAGGTTTGTTGAGTAGGTCTGTGGAGGGGATCGCTGTACTGTAAATGTGTCACCCAAAGGTGCTGCTCATTTGACTCATTACAGACACAAGTACAGTTAATATTCGCACACACACACACTTACATACAAAGATTTGCTTTTCATCTTATTTTTCCACCATTCTCTACCAGGAATGACCCCAACTGGAAGCTGGATTCCAACCGCTTTTTAAATCAACCTTTTATGCCTTCCCACTCGACAGTAACATGCCCCTGTTGAGTCTGAATCCATCAACAACTGCTACCAAGCACCGCCGTGCTCTTAACACTCACGTTCATTTCGAGATCAGACCTTACCTGTGAAAGCATCATCACCACAGTTGAAATGTCCGTTCAACCTTTAAACTCTTTTCAGATTTCCACGCAAAATATTCTCTCTCTCCCTCTCCCTCATGCTCACTCTCGCTCTCTCTCTCTCTCTCTCTCTGTTGCTCTCTCTGTCACTCTCTCTGGCCTTTCAGTGGTTGCTAGTTCATGTCCATTAAAATACATCATACCATGAAACAGACAAACACCGTAATCACTGATCACCCAGCACTTTAGAGTCCCGATGGGCTGTTCAAAGTGCAAATGAATGCACTCTCATTCATCGACACATGCATTCACATTCACTGCCATGGAGGCTGTGTTGTGGACGGCTAATGACAGCCAAACAGGAGCGCACAAGGGCTGAATGACTTGCTCATGAACGTAAGAACAGAGGAAAATTTTAACCGGCAACCCAACCCACTCGTTGGGTTGGGTTGCTTTTGAGAAGATGCTTTTGAATGTAGTTTTTAAATATATAAGTATGCAATATCAATGTTCTTCTTTTTTATGCAGATAACTGCTGCAAATATCAAAGAAAATGTCCAAATGATTGTCAGTTTGACATTTAACAGCGCTAAACATAACGACTCATAAATATAAGAACAAATATAACAGAACAAATATAACAAACGTGTGAGCAAAAAACGCATCCAGAAAGTGAAAATATGATGAATAGAATATTTGATATACATCATGAACAACACAACACACGATAAACAGAACGGTGTGTGTGAGAATACGTTTCCAGTATTTCCCAGTGTACAGTAGTGGAAGCGGCGTCCCGCCCAGTGCTGGTCCCACCTGTGATGTGCAGCCTGTCGCCCGTGACCTCTATCTTGAGGAAGATGCGTCCGCGGCGCTCCGTGTGGTCTGTCCCGCACAGGCTCGGAACGTTGACCACACACTGCTTGTGCACGTTCATGTCGCAGGCTGGGGGAAAGGGGAACACACACACACACACACACACACAAACAGAATGAATGCACACACACATCACATGTGGTCCGCGAAAGGCTTCGGTTGGCCATGTGGCTGGTTACAGTGTGAGTGTGAACACTGGCACGGGTGTAAATAAACAACCACTACAGGGATAAACACTGACAGCGGGAGGTGTACTGGCCACGTATAAACACAGACCTCCATATCGGTGCAGATGCGGTTCATGCAAAACGTTTCCAAACACTTTACGTTACACGCGCTCCTTTACTCTGATTAATAATTGATAATTAATACTGATTTAGCGTGCACAAATAATGTTGTGCTCCAAATTAGTGCTTTACGGTCAGTGCGGTGAGTCTAACTCACACATTTACTTCTGTGTTTCTTTCCCACCACACCAAAACGAACACAGACACACAGACACACAGACACACACACACACACACACACACACACACACACACACACACACACACACACACACACACACACACAAACAAAAAACCCAGTGCACTCGGCAGAAATAGCTGAGGTTGAGAGGATAATTTCCTCTCCGTCTATTGCGAGCTGCTCTCCAATCTCCTGTCAGCATGTCTGTCTCTCACCTTCCACCCCTCCTCCTGCCGCCCTTCACACCCATCCATCTTTCTTTTACTTTGGTCTTCCTCTGCCCTTTTCTATCCTTTCCTCCCTCCCGCTCTGTCTTTCAACACCCCCCCTCTTCTCTTGAACTTGTACATCTCCACCAATAACACACATTCACATTCACTCGCTCTCTTTCTGTCTCTCTCTCTCTCACTCCTTGTATTTCATTAGTTGTTTTTGCATATCAATCCACTCCTCTCGTTGGTCTCCTGCGTCTGCTGTTGTCTCTCTCTCTTACTCTTTCTCTCTTCCCCTATCTCTCCTACTCAGAGAGATAGGGGTCATGACACGGTTTGGGCTGAGCGAGAGAAGGGGATCCTCTCTCCCTCACTTTCCCTCACTCTCTCTCTCGCTCTCTCTCTCTCTTTCTCTCTCTCTCTCTCTCTTCCTTTTAAAGCTGCTCTGCCCTGCCACATATCAATGCACTCCCATTACTGTCTGTGATAAGACAGAGACACCCACAGATGGAACGAGTGAGTGAGAGAGATCTGAGTGGGTGGTGTGTGTGTGGGGGTTAACAGTATTTGTGTATGTGTATATATCTTTCTGTGTGTGGTGTATGTGTTTGTTGAGGAGAGTGGAAGTGGAAGGGCAACAAAGAGTGTGAGCAGGCAAGTGTGTTTGTGAGACCTATGAGGGTGGTAAGTGTGTGACTATGCGTGTCTGATCTATGTGCATTCTTGTGTGTGTCTGTGTGTCTGTGTGTGTGTTGAGGAAAAATAAAGGAAAGAAGAGAAAAAGGGATATCTGACACAGAATGATGAATTATAGCAGAGAGAGGGGGAGATAGAGAGGCAGAGAGAGAGAGAGAGAGCACGCAAGAGAGAGAGAGAGAAGTGATGGTGGGGAATTAAGTAACAGAGAAAAAGTGGAGGAAGGAGAGGAAGATAAGCATGAACCCTCAGGATTGAAGAACAGAGAGAGAGAGAGGGAGAGAGAGAGAGAATACATGGGACATAGAGAAAATAGGTGGGTGGACAGAGAGAGAGAGAGAGAGATAGAGAGAGAGAGAGAGAGAGAGAGAGAGAGAGAGAGAGAGGAGAGAGAGAGAGAGAGAGAGAGAGAGAGAGAGAGAGAGAGAGAGAGAGAAAGAGAGAGCCCAGGATTAGGAAGAAGCAGACTGGAAAGAGAGGGAGAGGAAGATGAAGGGATATTGGGGTTAAGGTTAAATCTAACTGGTGTGTGTGTCTGCGTCTGTGTCTGTGGAAAGAGTGTAAGTGTTGGAGATTCACCTCAAGGGACTGCTGCTGTACTCCAGCTAGAGCTGGTAGAGCTCTTACACAAACACAAACATACACAGAGTTGGGACTTACTGTCGCACTTCATCCCCTGGTGGATGAGTCCGTAGAGGAGGGAGCCACAGTGGTCACAGAAAGTGGGGCTACCGTATGTGTGGATCTTGAACTTGTGCTTGCTTCTGGGGTCCTAGAAGACACACACATACACACACACATACATACAGGGCCATGAGCCAACGTGGATGTATATGAGATGTAAAGTAGTTATAGAGTACGGTTTGTGTGATTTTGTTTTGGATGTTTTTGGATGCAGTGAAACTGCAATTGAAATTTCTGGGATATAAAGTTTACGTTAAAATGTGGCAATTAGCTAAACAGCACAAAGTGAACATCGCTTTGCAAGAGATAAGCAAAAATATGCACCTATGTATTGCTGTCGTTTTCCACCTGAATCCAAACTAATGACACAGATCATATGGACTCAGCAGATGCCTGCTGAGCATCTGGTGTTTATGCACAGCTGTTTGAATACAGCAGTATGGCATCTTTCTTGTTCGAAACAACCCCATGAAGCAGCTGTTTTATGTCAAGAACAAGGAGCCTCCAAAACCTTGATGATGAGGTTGCATAGCTACAGTGATTTCAATCACTGTGGATCCAGTGTTATTGAAATGGAAAAGGAGTGTTTCTGAGTTAAATACATTCCATACATGCCAATGGTTATTCTGATGGGTGTAATTCTGCATAATAACCTTGCATCTTCTATGGAGAACATCAAAGGGTGTACAATGTGAGCTACTATATGTATGAGTTTGGGGAATAGCTGGTTTATAGAGAGCAGATATTTGCAGTGGCTGTTTCTGCCTCAGTTTAATGATCAGGAGGTCTTTGAAGTGTAGTAGTTCTTGCCTCATATCATGTGGAATGGTGCGCACAGATGAAGAAACCGTGTAAACGTCGCGTTTTTTTCCCTACACGCTTGACAAGGCTTTGTGTATCACTTTCCGCTTGGCGGAAGCTATTGCTTCTTGTTTTTCAGATAACAATTTAGTCAATGTTGTATGGAGGGTTCTAAATTAACTTTTTTGATTACCAGCCCATCAGAATTTCCACTAGCCAAATTTTTTGTTGATATTTGTTGTTGATATTCTCAATCTCAAATATATATATATATATTATATTTTTTGATGATATTTGTTGTTGATATTCTCAATCTCAAAAATATATTATATTAACATCAAACAACAGCAAGTTCAACAATAAAGAAAATAAAAGTGCAGCTGTGTCATAACTTGCATCAAGTTCAAAAATAGAGAAAATATAAGTGCAGCTGAAAGAAAAAAGAGCGAGACTTCTCCGGTGCTGGATCTGATAAGCCTATACGGCATTTCAGAATGTTAGTAAACAATAGCCGTAACGACACTTCCAGGTGGCAGAACGCGAGCGGCTACCACTGACCAGAAGCCATCCAGCCGGCTGTAAACATAGTCACATAGTCAAAAAACATTGTTGTTGATCTGAAGTTGAAACGATGACGAAAACTATATTAATATAATATAATATATAATATAATATATATTCATACATATATATTATATATATATATTTATAAAACGGGTGGCTTAAATCAAGCGATCTGATTGGTTCCCAACTGTTGTATATTGAGCGTATACACACAGCTATGACGCCCGTTCAGTTTACAGAGTCCAGTATCACTCCGCGCCTAACTTGAACTGTTGTTTATTTATATATAAAAGCGATAGCATAGTTCACTGAAGCCTAAAAAAAGCCTGTAAAGCAATAGGCACACGGTCGCCGGCAATTTAGCCTTCTAAATTGATAAATTGCCGGCGAACCAAGCTACCGTCTCTAGCCTTCTCTCTGAAGGACGCTACAGTGTGTTGCATAGCAACCGCCGTACACTTTGCCGGCAGCCAGGAGGGACTACTTTTCTGTATTCGTTAAAAAAAATGCTTTTCCGACTTTCTCGCTTTTTCAAAATTGAGGGTGTCTATGACTTTAATTTCGCCATATTTACGTAACCGTTTTATAAAAGCAATAGATCACTTCAGTCAGTGATATACGGTCATTATACCACAGTGAAGGGGGTCGCCGCCCCTCCGCTGCGCGTCTGGCCACAGTTCACGCTGGCGAACTGTGGTATAATGAGCGTATACCACAGCCTGTCGTGATCTATTGCTTAAATATATAATATAATATATATTCATACATATATATTATATATATATATATATATATATATACATATATATATATATTAATGAGACGTCCCGTAGCACCCCGCAAGAAGAAAATCATTAATTCAAGCCATTTACTCTGTTTTCTCGATCGTGGAAGGGTTTGTTTACTAGTGGTGCCATCGGAGAACGCATCGGCTTTTGCCACCCGGAAGAACATAGTGTGACGTCATGGTGAATTGTCGTATTCAGGAGCGGAGGAGTCAACTAAAACTGTCAACAGTGGATGATGTGCTTTTTTGCACGGCAATCTAAAGCACCACGCCAAACACCACTAGTGTAATTCCCCGGCGTTCCATCTTATGTGTCTAATTTTCCTTCGGGTCCGGGTCGAGCGTCAGTGTAAATTTATAGCGGGTCTGGTCGGGTGTGGAATGTAATTCGCGCAACTGTCGGAACACGGGTCGGATGTGGTTTTAAGTTTTGCGGGTAAGGACGGGTGAGGGTTTGCAAATAAGAGCCGTGCAGGACTCTGCTCTGCTCATCTCTCTCCATCCCGCTCTGCCTCTGGCTCACACACACTCTGCCCCGGCCCCGCTCTTCCACTCGCGTCACTTTTTTAAATCCCCTTCAGCGCGAAACATGTATTTGCCACATCTTGCTCCGAATGTTTTTGACTGACTAATTTAAAAATGTTTAGCTACCCTGGCCTACACCAAAATTTAGGATTGAGTTGCAATCGGCAAGGCAGGTTAACGAACAAGGCGACGCGGCTCCCCCGATATAGAATGACGAGTTGGAGCGTGGCGACGGCACCTATTTTATTGCATGGACAAATATTGATATATATCTTATATCGACATTCTGCTTGAAAATACAAGATATGACTTTTGGCCCATATCGCCCAGCCCTACTGTCAAGTTTTCGCTCCTACCATAAGAAATATGGAGTTTTCAGTGACATTTCCTCCCGTTTGTCACGCCCCACTGGTGGGGACTAGAGACGTGCCCCACACAACCGCTGGTTTAACGTAACAACATCACGTAGCATCACAACAGTGCTCATGGGAAATGTAGTCAGTACTGCCCAGGGAGCGAGAACAGTAGAGCAGCTCTGACTGACATGATTGCCTCATGCATCACTGGCCAAACTGGCTAGTAAGTTTTTATGAACACCCGCCAAAATGATTTTTAACCCGCATTTGGCGGGTTGGTGGGTGTTAATTTAGAACCCTGGTTGTATTTACATCCACACTACTGTGATTCTTTCAAAGATAGGATTGTAGGTGTTATCCCTGAGCAACAACCATAACCCTACCGACATGTATAGTAAAATAAATGTTTTTTTAATATCTTTATAATTTCATATAATAATAATAATAACATTAAAAGTAATAATAATAAAATAATTTACTAATGGTGGTTAGTGTTAACTAAGGTATTAATTTTAACACAATATTAAAGGTCAAATTAAGTTGATGGCCACCACCATAAATTATATTTTTCAAGGGTGTTGTATTAAAGGGGGTTCGACCACCATGCATGGAGGGAGGGTGGTGGAGGGCTCCATTATATTTGAAAATCATGAGCCAATAACAGTACCTTGGTTCACCATATAAATAATATTATAGACAGTATAATAGGAGATGGGTTGGGGGGGTGGAGATGGGTTTCAAAAGTAATAAGATGATCGGTTTATAAACTAATCCACATTATTCAATCCCACATCTTGCCAACATGAATGATAAAATCTTCTCCAAAATGTTCATAAATAAATTATTTCATTTACGACAATTTCCTGTGCATGGTTGTGTAGGAAGACAGGACATGTGTTAAAAAAGGCTTACATCTTTTACAGGGAAGACTCCCAGACTCCCCACTAGGGGCTCCCTCTGTGTGCCAAACATTTACCTCTCAATGCCCTCCAAAGCTGAGCAGGCTAGTTTGGCAGAAAGCCTGGTAGAAACATTGTCTTGCTACCGAGGCATATGCAGGTTGCAAACCCAAAAATCAAAAAACATGTATTCCATTGGTTTATTGATGTTCAGGCTGCACTTGGGGGCGGGGGGGGTGAAAAACTCCAATAATATCCAACATATCTCCTCACTCTGTAGAGTGTGGATTATTAATGAATAGCGATTCCATTCCAAGCTCATCAATATTCCCTATTCATAAAAGATGTGATGGTGTACAGTATCCACATTGTGTAACAGTGATGCCACCAGCAGCCAGATCCAGCAGCTGTTTGCGTTGGCCCCAACATCTGGCTAAAAACAAAGCAAATGAGCAACTGGGGAATGTAAGCATGATATCTTTCGGAGGAATCTCCATGGAAAATAATCAAACACCACCAAGATAGGAGGGCATAAGAAATATATTATTTATATTGTACACTCGCAATCAGAGTTAAATGGTACCACGGAGCTCTCTTAGGATTAAATTCGTCAAGCCAGGTTTTCCTCTTTAGTTTCAATGCGCGTTCCCGTGAAAGGGACGTTTGTAGCGTCATTTGACTCATCTTTACAAAATGGATAGATCAAGAGCAGTATATTTCACTCAAGGGGAACATACAGTCATAATGAACTCCTATGAGGAGTTCAAGAATCAGATAACAGCTAGGGGCAACACAGTTGCACATCTGATCATAAAGCTAGGAAGGCGTGCTGGCAAAAAAGAGCCGATTGTGTAAATTCGTAAGTGAAAAGATTCTGCATATTGTCTAAAAAATAACTATGCCAAATGCAGAATTGTTCGCTATTAATCCAAATAGAGTGATGATGATTTCAAAATGCAAAAGTGATGTTTAACCTCTATAGCATATGTTTTCAACTGTTCAGAGGTAGTGGCGGTGGCGTAGTGGATTAGTTTAAGACCCGTTCAACTCTTGCCAGTCCATTATCATGCCTTTTACCCCCATCTATGCTCCATGTGTTTCCAGCACGGCCTTGAGAACATGGGTTCAAGTTCAAAATAATCATAAAAATATAATTCCATAACCTTTAGTGAATAAGTATTCCATATGACATACGAATTGGGACTTTTAAGCCACACATAAGTGCACATCACTCGGGAGACGAACCCCGCACGCAGAAATTCAAGACTGACGCGCTACCTCCATTCTACCGCTCTCTCACGAAGGCAGAGGTTTTCTTTTCCTCAAAGTGTATAAAATCCTTCCTTGACAGTTTGAGTGGGCAAAAAGCTAGGAAACTCCACAAACAAATTTAGCAATGTATTGAGCGCAGCTACAACCTTGTGAATTGCATGGCGCACTGTCTTCTTTCGCAACAGTAAGTGCGCGACTTCTTTGTGTAGCATTGCCTACATAAGGTCCAACAAGGACGATCAAATAGCGAATACCCTCTGATGAGAACCTGTATATGTGTCACAGCTAACCCAGGCTTTGAGTGCAACATACCTCGCTAACCCACTAATCGAGGTTCGTAGTATACCCCACGGGTCACGTGACATCCCCAATCAACACAGGACAGGTGACATCTCCAATTAACACAGGTCAGGTGACTTCCCTAATCGACCCAGGTCAGGTGACCTTCATAATCAACACAGGTCGTTGGACTTCCCCAATCAACACAGGACAGGTGACTTCCCAAATCAACACAGGTCACATGCCTTTCTCAATCAGCACAAAACAAACACAGGAGTATAATTACAGCCTTGTGCTGAATGACGACAGTGGGGGATTCCTTGGAAACATAGTCGGTAGTGTGCCGGAAGGTTGATATAGTGATAATGTAATGTAGGGTAATTTAACAAGCCACCGGCTGAGGTGTTAAGCCCACAACGAGGCAAAGTTTCCAGAAAAACAAGGATGCTAAATTAGATAACGTGGGATGAGAATGCAGAGTAAACCAAAAAAAAAGAAATAAGAGAGGAGAATATTGTTTATTGTGCTGTTTTTTTGTGAGTGAGTGGGGTACTCGCCATTGATTTGCGGGCAGAATGAGTCATTGTGCACAGAGGATTCCGGAACACGCTAATTAAAATGTTACCATTTCGGTCGGGTCCCTTCCTTCTGGCCTTTCCGAGAGGTAAATAAGATATTTCAGGGAGATGATTGAGCACACAGCGGGTTTCTACCCACTGTGCCTCCAGCCAACTCGCCCCGACCAATTTGAGATCCGATCCCAGTGCTCTCTCCTGTGTCCAGATGACCTTTTTTGGGTGTCTGGCAGTTCAAATAGTGCTTGTTGTTTTCTTTATGCTTAGTTTTTTCTGTACTTTTCCATCGTGGGAATATTTGATTTATCGCAAGTTGGATCTCGTTTCCCATTCCTGTTTATTCCTCGGAGATGCACCCGCAACAGCCCACAGTCAGGATCAGAAGAGAAGCTAGCGTGGGGAAGAATTCTCTCTCTGTCTCTCTCTCTACAATTCTCTTTTCAACCTCTCCTCCTTCCTGCCTGGCCTCTGATGGGTCTTCTGTGGTAGCAAGAACTGTGGGCTTTCCTTCAATTCTGGAGAAATATTTATGTACACACACACACACACACACACACACACACACACACACACACACACACACACACACACACACACACACACAGAGTACATATCTCGCTCTTTCATCCTTTTATCCCACACCCCTTCTGAGTTCAGAGTTCCCTCCTGCGGTCTTGTCTTCCAGACGCCAATGAAATGAAACAACTTCCGGGTTGAGGATGATGTGTGTGAGATGACCCTGTCAAACTATCACTGCCCCAGCTATTTATTAATGTTTGTGTGTGAGTTTGTGTGTGCAATGCATGTGGGTGTATTGTGTATGTGCATGTTAGTTGATACGTGCTTTTGTGTGTGTTCCTGTGTGTGAGCATGTGCGCACATGTCAGTGTGTGTCTGTGCGTGGGTGTGTCTACGTGTTCATGATTGTGTATTTTCATATGCATGTATTTGCATAAAGTGTGCTTGTATAAGTGCATGTGTGTGTGCACGTTAACAGTCCTGAAGACCTTCCTGAAGCATTGCTGGGGGTGGGAGGGGGGGGGGGCAGAGATGTATCTGTTATGTAACGACTGCAAACTTGATTTAGAGATAAGAAGAAATAGACTATTTTGGGTCTTTGCCGTTTGTCCGTCGCTCTCTCTCTCTCTCCCCCTCTTTTTCCTCGTTCGACCCTGCTCCTTCTCTGTGTTTTTTTTCCGCTCAGAGCCAAATACGCCTGAATGAAGATAGCATACACGCACACAAACACACACACACACGAGCACACAGACACACCGCCGGGCTCCTGTAAACCTTGTCAACATAATGTACTTTGATTGTAGGAAAATGGAGGGTATTTGGTTTGAGGAGGAAGAGGCAACGAGTACAAACGTACAGAAACATCATTACATGGTCGTGGTCATAGAATTTGGCAGCTGTGAGAAGCATATCTTAGCGTAGCTTAGTGTAGCTTCCAGACTCAGAAACAGTAGACCAGCCCAGGGTGCACAAAGGGCTTAGTGTTGGAGTGATGTAGTGTTTATTGACAATAGATGACACCACACATGGGTAATCAATGAAGTGTAGTTACACCCTATGCCTTTTCAACGCAATGTGTGTTAGATAAAGATAGATCAATATCGCAATATCGCGAGATATGCAACTAATATAAAAAAAGTAATGGTTGTGTGTGTGTGTGTGTGTGTGTGTGTGTGTGTGTGTGTGTGTGTGTGTGTGTGTGAGTGTAATGGATGCCAACTAGCCTGGGCTAGCTGGCAGTAGTATGTTGTAAATCCTCACACCCCTAGCCTTAAGAACGCTTCTAGCCACTGAGTTAGAAGGCTGGGCTTTTAGCTCAGTGGTTAGAGCGTTCGACTCCCATGCCGGTAGTGTTGTGGTTCGAGAGGTGGCAGGTTTGACGAACCGGCCTCTGCTACATGAGCATGCATGTTTGTGTGCGCATGTGTGTGCATGTGTGCATGCACGTATGTACAAATATAGATCCTTGGACAGCCATGAGAAAATAACAATGCAAAACACATCAAACAAGTGAACTGTGAAGCAGCACTTTTTGTGGAGGCCGTTAATAAAGTTCTAAGGGTTATGACGGCTAATAGAAATGAAGTGATTATTATGATGACAGGGGGATCTGTCATCATAGGGGGCATCACAGTGGGTGAAATGCAGGTCCTAGTAAGCACAGCCAGCAATTGAATGCCATAAGGAAGCACGACCAAATGATTCATCAAACACCCACACCATGGGACATTCTAGCCTCCTTAGACCACCTCGATTTTACGAGCACACATTATGTTTCTCTGTGCACATCGGTCCGGCCGTGATCTTGTTGAAAGCCTTTTCCAAAAATGTTGAAATGCTAGAGCCAATCAGAACAGGAGTCCCGTTCATTCAGGAACAGAGAGCACTGCAGTCTGCCAAATAAAAAACAACAACAATGGCAGCGTTTTCTTAAATCTTTAAGAGACAACAACGTTAAAATATAAACAATAACCATGGTGACTATAGCAAAGATACCGGATTGTGATTGGTTAAACAGATTTATTCGCAGGCTTAAGTTGGCAAAAATCGTGCCGGCAGCTGAGCTGCATTGTTTGGTTTTTAATGTAAACTAGGTTCCGCTGCCTAGAAAATGAACACTGCTTTGAACAGTTTGTTAGCTAGTCTTTAATTAGCATGTCATCATGTGTAATTTGGGCAGTAACATTATTTTGTTTCTCTCTAGCTAGTGTCATTTAAAGATTTCCAAGGGGAGGTCCCCAGCACCCTTTCCATATCTTTATGTGTGTGAATGCGTGTGTGTGTGTGTGTCTTTACCCCTAGTGTGTGTCTATGGTCCCTTATGTCTCGTTACCGTGGCCCAGGGATGACAGCAAGAACACACGTCATGGTCGCAAATTGTAGCCAGTGTCCCGGTATCCCTTCTTCCTGTACTACAGGAAGTGATCATGATCATCAGTGGGTGACCAAGTACTCAAGGGTGATCTGAGAGAGATCTGAGGCTCTCACCCTAATCCTAACCCAGTGATGTGGCCCTCTTTTTGCAGAGACACTTTAGATTTATTACGCCTTTTACCCATGCTTTGTGAGTCATATCCTGTAGGGCTAGAACCCCCAAATTGATCCTTTTATGTCCTTGAGGTCGTCTTTCATATAAGAAAGACCCCAGGACTCTAGCTTACTGCCAAGTTATTTCAGGACCCCGATAATAGTGTAGTAGGGGTACATCGGGACCTTGCCAACAATTTGTCAAAGTGTCCTGACAGGGGCCATGGCTGTCACCCTTTGGCTGCGAGAACAATGCATAGGGGGACAAACAAACACACACACACACACACACCCATAAAGGAGGACACATAGATCAGATGGATAAAGAGCTATGGACCTCTCCATTGAAAACCTATAAATACACAAGCTAGAGAGATGTTTATTTGCTGCCTAGTTTGCACATCATTACATGCTAATTAAAGACTAACAAGCCTTTTCGTCCATCCAAAGGTGATAATACAGTGTGAATTTTCAAGGTAGCCCACATTTACAAATATTGCCTAATTTAAGAGCATACTAGACTGAGTAGACTTCAGTCTACTCACACACACACACACACACACACACACACACACACACACACACACACACACACACACACACACACTCACCCCCTTTTTTTCTGCACTATTTATTATTTTAATATTTTTATATTCTACATGTGTATGCACTGGGAAGGAGATGCTTTCAATCTCATTGTACTATGTGACCATAAATAGTTGTCAATAGTGACAATAAAAGGCATTCATTCATCATTAAATACACACTGAGGGGTCATTGCCTCAGCGGCACTCCTGTTGGGATGTGACTATGACTATGAATTAGGTAATGATCTGAACTTGAGGCTACTGGTTTGATAGCATTTCCTTTGGACGTGTAATATGAATAAGGGCACTTAATAAATTGTGTCTCATAAATGTGCCTCGCTGAAATCAATGAGCAGGGTGTTCTGGTTTTTAACGCCATAGGTTATCGGCTGTGTCACTACCACAGTTTTCCGGGCTGCCAGATCTTTCGGGGTGATATAACTTGCACATGGACAAACGTGATTCAGTAAACATTGTTCCAGGCTCAGAAACAGCCGCCATGCGAACAAGACAAAGTGGAGATAAACATTGTTCCGGACTCACAAACATCTGCCATGCTAACAAGACATAGTGGAATTAACAGAGGGATAAATAACCAGATGGTTTGCAGGGATATGGGCAGGAGTATGTGTGTGTCAAGAACGAAGTGAATGAGCGCACGGTAACTGCTGATTTGTAGGCCCTGGTATTTGGGCTCTGTGTGTGTGTGTGGGTGTCTGTGTGTCTGTGTGTGTTGCTGTATATGCAAGAGCAATTATGTATGAGTGTGGGCACACAAACGTACATTTATGCTGGGGTGTATGGATTATGTCTTACGCCCCATTTTTGCAACAGAGAGAGAGAGAGAGAGAGAGAGAGAGAGAGAGAGAGAGAGAGAGAGAGAGAGAGAGAGAGAGAGGCTACACTCCACATATTCAGTGTTACTAAAGGACACACCGCAGCAAAGTGGAAAAAATTACAAAAAGAGAGGAGAAAGTAGCCATTTGAATGTGAAGCGTGGGTAGACCTGATACGGAGGCACACGGTCAAGGGCAGGCGTTTATTGAGGACTGGCACTGTGTCTGCAGGTTCCCAATGGAGACTGAGTGAATCATTGAAATAAGAATAAAAGGAGAGGTTTGTACCGGGGGGGCGAATAATGACCCAAGGTGAGAGGATGAGTTAGTGTGAGACGGTGAGTAAGTGGTCCTACCATGGGTGACAGTGTTAATTACACTGACCAAAGAGACGTGTTTTCGAAAAAATATTTACTAAATAAAAAAAGGGGGATCCAAACCGTTTTATTATCATTACGATTCTGTGATGGCTGGGGTTCAAACCAAACATGTTTAAATTGTATTCATTAATTTCACATCCAGTTTAGATAATGAATACACATAGCTTTTGTTTCATTTAACATACTTTAATCCTTATGGTTTTACCCCTGCTGTGGGAGGCATGTGGCATGTGGACAAGCCCCACAGCAGCTGAGTTTAAAGACAGTTGTGGCTGATTAATTTCACTAATTGGGAGAGTCTTGTTCATATACATCATCAGGGAATGGAACCCATATAATGACTTTAAAAGTCACAGTTAGTAGAATAAATGCATGTGATAGTAATAAGTAAATATAAATATAAATTATAAATGGGATCGATTGTGGTTTGTGTTCCTCCCCTCATGAGTCATTTAGTTTAACCCCTTTAGTATATCATCTGCATTATGTCTCTATTATGGAAGCCCACGGTTTCAGTTCTGGTTGGCTGTTGGTATGTTTTATGGTGACTTCTTGTTTTTGCTTTTATTTGGGTGAAATAAAACCCCTTTTTTGTTAAGTCTACCTGCAATCCTGTTTTTCAAGCATTAGATCTCCCATCAACACACACACGCACGCACGCACGCACGCACACACACACGCACACAGGGTGATGTAATACCAGCCTATGAGCGCCAAGTTGGTCTGAAAATTGTGTTATCAAATCGATTACTGAGTGTGTGTGTGTGTGTGTGTGTGTGTGTGTGCGCGCGCGTGTGCTTGTGCGTGCGTGTGCTAAATGTGTATCTTTTCATGTGTATGTCTGGGCTGAGCATTTATCTGTGTGCTCTGTTGCACCCTGTGTGTATGTGTGACGGACTTGTGTGTGTGTATGTGTTCTTTCTAACAGCAAGGGCTGTGGCAGTAAAGGGAAGAAGCTAATACACCAGGGGGCCATTCACTTCACCCCCCCCCCCAGTTCTCACTGCCTGGTTCTCTCTCACTGAAGCTTCATTAAATGCCAGATAGATAAAGAGGCTGGAAATCAAACGGCAAGGGGAATGAATCAGGGTGGTGTGTGTGTTTATTGCATGAGAGTAACTGAGTGTGACTGTGGTTTGTGTGTGTGTGTGTGTGTGTGTGTGTGTGTTGCATGTAGCATTTCAATTGATCTGCACAGTTGTAGTTGCAGTAGTGAATAAACATTAAGGAAACACACACACACACAAACCCCTACACACATAATGTAAGTATCTATGAATGAGCGGGCTGACATCACCATGTTATGCTCTTTGGGTCTGAATATGATGCAGATGTTTGCGTAATTATTCGATAAATAACATATTGCAGAAGGTAGATTTCCTTTCTCCAAGGCTGCTTTACACACGATAAGATGGGTGAGATGTACACAATCGAATGACATTCGCCAACGTCAACATAGCATGTGTCTGTGCATTTGTGTCACCCAGGACAGTCAACCTGGAGGCAACCATCATGTGAAGCAACATAAGCCGATCTCTTTAAATATGTTCAGAATAAACCTCAAAAAAGAAAGTGACAGATTTATGTTTCTTGTTTGAATGTGTGATATCTGATAGTGTGTGTGTGTATGTGCAAATGTTCATGTGGCATCAGTGTGTGTGTGTGTGTGTGTGTGTGTGTGTGTGTGTGTGTGTGTGTGTGTGTGTGAACGTGCAGTGCATCAACAGGCGAGCCTCTGCCTGACACAGAGCTTTGCTGAATGATCACATGGTGGACCGACTCCCCAACCTATGGCTGCCATGGCGACGACAACAAACAGACTACATACCAAACATCTGCCAGGCCATAGCCACTTCCCGGATGGTCTCATATCTGATTGGAGGTCCCCCTGGTTGACAGGGCCCATTAAGGTAATAGCCAGGGTGACGTTCGCAGGTAATTCATCTGAGCGGCTGTGAGGGGAGTTGTGACCTGCTAAGTCACCACTCAACAGCTCAGCCGGGACGCCAAAACACTCTCCAGCTGACTCTGACTCTGCTAGTAAGCACTGGGAAGCTCAGCCGATGGTGACGTCAACAGGTTTGAACGTATACCGTATACAAGCTCTTCTCTTTCTTGAATGGGAAGCACAGCTTGAAAGGCACTTCTGGTGGCCGCTGATTAGAAAAGCTCTAAATAAAAAGCAGTCCATTTTCCTTGTCCTTTTACCTTCGACATGGGTTCCACCGTATCGGAAATCCTTGATTTCTGATAAATCGTATCCAATTCACTGGATAAATGATGAAACAAGATCTCTAATACGTTGTTTTATATTTAATTGTGACACACTATGGTTGCTTGGAAGGCAAGTTGTTTCACCTATCATGCCTACTACCTGGGTGTAGTTTTGGCAAGGCTGTCCTAGCCAAGGAGACAAAATACACAATACATACAATATAGAAAGGCTATTATCGCTCACACACCCGCATGCAAACATGCACTCAGGCACGCACGTAGGTACACACACATGCATGTCCCTTAGATCCTTTACGTTAAAACTTGAAATGCTTTTAATTGTTTGTAAATGTTTGCTCTGCCTTTTTTATTACTTTGCCCCTCTGCCGTTAAAGCTAATGTTGGCAATTTGGAGAAACCAGCCCGAGTAAGCTAGATTTTGAAAGTATACAACCAAAAAAATCCCACCTCTCCCTTCAGGCCTCCCACCAAAGCCACTCCCCCAAAACACGTGACTAGCTTTAGCAATAGGTCTGCCTAGCTTTGTGGAAGACTGTGGTGTGTTGTGCACAGGCAGAATGTTCCCAGGTCGTCGGGTAGGTAGGTAAGCAGACAGGTAAGCCATCCATTAATAGAATAATTTAATTCTAGCCAAATTTAATGATTGGACAATATTACAGGCCTTCGAAAACCACAGAAAGTGGATTTTTGGTTTAACCCCACTCAAAACCTATAACCCAAACCCACTTATATATGGAGTCTCAGAAAAATTAAAACCTGTAAGATCCCCATACAGATCTTAAGATGGCGTCCCCTTAAACAATGAATTAAAAAAAAAATACCCTTAGCAATATCTTTAATGTTCTCAGACTTGCAACTTTGTGAAATGTGCTTAAAACAGTCCTGTGCACTTAAAAAGTAATTTTCTCCAGGTGCTCTTTCCCCGACACACACAGACACACGTAGACACAGACACACACACAGACACACAGACACACACACGCACACACACACACACACAGAAAACTGTTTCCAGCCGATCTCTGAGGTATGAAACCTGGAAATGCCACAAAAGTTTCCAGATCATCCATCACTTTTTGCTGCACTAACTAAACCCTAACTGTACCCGCGATACTTTGCCGCAGGGCCCCATTTTTTATTCACACACGCTCTCCCTGTCTGTGTGTATATTAATGTTGTGGGCACCCGTACACCTGCACGTTAATCATCAAGACGTCACCACGGAAACCATGGAGGACAGCCCCCAGGTGGCCTGCTCTCTCTCTATCTAATCCCCTCCCTTTCTTTCTCTTTCACTCTCTCTCTCTATCCCTGCCATTCCTGCACACACACACACACAAACACATGTGATGCCACACACACACACACACCGACACACGCACATACACACACACACACACACACACACACACACACACACACACACACACACACACACAATAGCGCACACACACAGAAACACATAACCATGTTGTCTAGCCACTGTGTGATGTAAACCCTTTCTCAGGGAGCAGTTTCATAAGAAAAAGGACAAGTTGCGCTATCTTTAGAAACAGCACAGAGGAGGTGTACACCCTGTTGTTCCCCTACACACAACAGGAACCCTAAACAACGGAACCATCAAGGCATGCTTCCAATCACTTCCACTACTTAAACTCAAAGGCCTTATCAATTCTACACAAAGACAGGGGCAAGACGCTATAAATATTTCCCTCTGTCTCTCTCTCTCTCTTTCTCTGTCTATTACCATATATCTATCTATTTGTTTGTTTGTTTGTCCATCCATTATCTATACCCCACTCTCTTTCTATCTATCTATCTATCCATCTCTCTATCCATCCATCTGCCGTATTTACCTACCTGCCTGTCTGCCTGTCTGTCTCTCCATCTATCCTTCCATCTTTCTCTCTATCAGACAAACATACAGCGTCAGGGGGCATGTCCACTGTATACTTCACACAGTGGACATGCACTTGTGTCACGCTGTATGTGTGTATCAAGAGGCAGCCCAGCTCAGTGGCTTTATTAACAGAGCAGGCCTCTTGGTTCCATCTTCAGTGGCGGAGCCAGAATAATTTTATAGGGGTGGCCAGGGTGGGACCATAATTCACATAGTGGTGGCCACATAAATCAGAAACATGATTGTTTTAATTTAGCATCTAAAGTCGGCTTTACCTGATAGTATTAGGCCTTTTCATACCAATGACATGGTTAACAGGCTGCGGAAAAACTTTAGCCTACTAGTTTATTCTAACTATTCTAGTAGTCCCAGTCCCCAATCCCATTTTACTAGATCGATGCAGTTAACTTAAACATACCCATCTAGAGGGTACATCTAGAGAAAATAAGTCCATTCTTTTAGTGTCTTATGCGATTTTTGAGTTGGATATACACCACACACATAAAGAGAATCTCAGCCGATTTGTTGCTCTCCGATCGTAAATACAAATACATGAGATTCAAACACAAGACGGAACACCACACACTATAATCTTGTCCGATAATTGCACGCTGCAGGGCCGTGGAGGCTACGTCATCCAGCACGAGACAATTGTAGAACTAGAGCAACTCGCGTCAACAGTGAAAATGGATCAGCGTCTTTTGACAGCAGTTGCTTCCGCGGTGCTTATGCTTACATAATATCAGAGAATATCCGCGTCAGTTCGGCCGCGGCGCAATTAATGAATAAAGATCATAAACACGTCGGAAGAAAAAAACATTTATTTTGACAGATGTGCCCGAAGTTACTACTTTACAACCTCGTTGATGACCAACATTTAGAAAAACATGTAGGCCTACTTTTAATTCAGCCTTGGGTGAATTCGAAGCGTAGTGTGTTGGACTGTTTTCAAAACGGGTAGGCTTTTAGATTCAAATAAGTAATGCTGTCTGTGAGTCTGTAGCAAATCCTACATCGTTATTGTTGTAGTATTCAACCATTAGCAAGGGGACACTGATTTGCTATTGATACCATAGATAGACTGTATAATATTACCGTTAGTGGGGTCGATATGAATATTCATGAGCAATAGTGATGGGAATTTCGGCTCTTTTTAGTGAGCTCCCAAACAGCTCTTCATATTACCACTTACTCTATATCTTTTATAATGGTGCCATGCCGTAAACGTAAACGCAAACGTTTTTATTGCCGTGCCGCTTCCGTGACAGTTCCGTGACGGTTCTGGTGGAAATTCATTCACTCATTCAACATTCCGAAAATATCTATCATGTTGGATAACCCCGATTTTGCGATCGGGTGCTCTTGGAGTCAATGAGATTATATCTTTAAGGGAACGACAGCTATGCAAAAGTAGCGTTCCATTTTTGTTTTTTTTGGCCCGGTAGTAGGGGTGGCCAGCATGGTGGCCGAAGTTTGACCAATGGTGGCCACGGCCACCCCTGTCCACCACGTGGCTCCGCCACTGTCCATCTTGGCTCTAAAAACGTAGCTTGTTCAGGGAACTGAATGTGGAATTTTGCATTCAGTGTTCCCATCCAGCTTACATTTTAGAACAAAGATGGCTGCAAGGTGAATAAGGCCCACATAGTTCGTAATATGAGTGACAGATTAACGTAACTGTGACCATTGCTGGGTTATTAAGACAGAATAGAATGAATAGAGTACATACGAGAGATCGATTAACACGCTGCACAGGATAATTCTGCATGCTAATCCTCACAAGCAATCTGCAAAATTTGTGTATTTCTGTGAGTGTGTGTCTGTTTGTGTTTCTGGTTGAGCATGTGTGTCTGCTTGAATAAATGTGTTAGTGGGTGTGTGTGTGTGTGTGTGTGTCTATGTGTGTGTGTGTGTGTTTGTGTTTCAGATATGGTAATAAGCCTACTTATGTCCCTACAAGGCACAGAAGAGTAGAGCGTTGTATCATTTATCCTCGAGCAACTGATATTTGGACAGAATGATGCCAGGTGGGTGTGCCTGCCTGTGTTTTTGTGTGTTAAAGAGGTGGAGAGAATGTTTGTGTGTGCGTGTGTGGGGATGGGTGTGTGGGTGTGTGTGCATTAATTCTCACTGCTTACTTTTCCAAGGTTACATAACCAACACAGCTGTCGTGTAAACAGCTGCTGAATATGCAACATCTCCCTATGTTGCCCAACAAATAACCCTGTAATCCAGGCAGAGATCTGCTCAAGCTCCAACTTTCAGAGCGTTCAGCCACTCTCTTTCATTTGATCCACTGAAACTGTCAATTTCAGGCAGTAGTGGCTTATGGGCTAGGGGGATCTGGACAGATTCAAGGGAACAACAGCTGACAACAGCCAGGGCTCCTTGTTTGGTACAGAAAACAAGGTTGTGTTCATAGATATGCACAACGATAATTAGAGAGAGATAACAAGAGAGAGATAGATAAATACAGTAGTAAGAGACAAGGAGAGAGAATAATGTGCAAAGAGAGTATGAGAGAGAGATACAGAGAGTGGGAGAGAGAGAGAGAGAGATGCATGTCCCTAAGAAGTTGGGACAAGAAGTTGCTCCTATGCCTTCTAACGAGACAGAACTCTGACCTCGACTTGGTTAGATGTAATTACTGCCCAAGCTTACATGACATCTACATCTATATGCAGAGAGAGAGAGAGAGTGAGAGATTGAGCGTGTGAGAGAAGTTTAACTCCACAAATGACTACCATTCAATTACTAAAATGCATCCATTAAATTACTGCAATGCACAGCGGTATGTGCTTCTCCTTGTCACTTTTCTTTTCGTGCCCTCCCTGTAAATAGATGTAGGGTATGTATATATATATATATACATATATATTTATATATTGTGATGTTTAACTGTGAATTTGACGTTTCTTATAACATCCATCTCACTACTAATATTTTTATGTTTATATTGTATTGCTCTTGCATGAAACATTCACCAAAACAAGAAACTTGAATTATTAGAGCTTCATCGGTTGAAAACATTGCCTGGTACGAGACTTTCAGTGCAGCAAAATGAGTGGGATTACTTAGAGAGAGTAAAGGAGAGAGAGAGAGAGAGAGAGAGAGAGAGAGAGAGAGAGAGAGAGGGAGAGAGAGAGAGAGAGAGGGAGAGAAGATTGGAGTTTGGAGGCTATCGTCTCATCTGCCTGGCTACTCACATGAGACTGACCGATGACTGGATGTCAGCAGGTGGCAGGGAGGAGGTAATGGGGACGGCTTAATGAGACTGCTGACATGGTGTGTGTGTGTGCCTGTGTGTGTGGTTGTGCGTCCGTGTGTCTGCACAAATGTTATATTGTTTATTCATATTCGTGGGTATGACTTTGTATGTGCACATACGTGTGTGTGTGTGTGTATGTGCAAAAATGTAATTGTGTATGCATATGTGTGATTGAGTGTGTATGTGCGTGAATGTACATGTGTTTACATGTGTTTTTGTTCAAGCACACATGTGTTTGTTTGTGTGTGCGAATCTTATATTGTGAATGCATATGTGTGTGTGTGTGTGTGTGTGAGACAGAGATAGGAGAGAGAAGGCGAGGGAGCGAGAGCGTGTGCGCACGAAAGAGAGAGAGAGAAAGAGAGAGCGAGGAAGAGAGAGAGAGAGAGAGAGAGAGAGAGAGAGAGAGAGAGAGAGAGAGAGAGAGAGAGAGGAGCATAGGTAGGATATGAAGAGGAACAGGTACGTGATGTGTCAGAAATGGTTGTATTGTGTAACAAAGAACAAATTAAACAGCATTTATATGGGCGTCCAAACGCGCTTCACTTTGGGATGGGTAATTTAAAGTCGGGAGGTCCTGGCTTATTTTGTTTAATTGATCTGAAGGAGTTTGCTCTGCTCTTCAGGTGCAGTTAGTGTAAATGAGTTTTAACCATAGTTCTAACCATAGTTCTACATCTGTGAGCTTTCATGTTTCCCACGTGGGTTTTTGTGTGTATGAATGTGTATGTACAGTATGTATGTGCAAAATAACCAAGTCATGACTCCCATGGGGGTGTGTTGAGTCACACACGGCTGACCGTTTGGGGAAGCCCCCCCCCCCACTGAGGGTGTGGAGGGAGGGAGGGAGTGAGGGAGGGATGGAGAGAGGGATGGAAGGGAGGTAGAGAGAGTGTGAGTGAGTTAAACCCGCATCAGCATGTTCAATTTCACCGCTTGGTTCGTATGGGGGAGGGGCCACATAGAGTAGAATACAGAGAGGGAGAGGGGCGAAAGGAGAGAGGGAGAGAGAAATAGAGAGAGAAGGATAGAGAGAGAGAGGGAGAGAGAGGCATGGGAAAAAATAATATTGTGTATATTGTTTTTTTTTTGTCAAGCTTAGAAAGAGAGCAGGAGCGAGAGAGAGAGAGAGAGAGTGAGAGAGAGAGAAAGAGAGTGAGAGAGAGAGAGTGAGTGAGAGAGAGAGAGATAGGCGAGAGAGAGCGGCGAGTGCAAGACAGAGAAAGAAAAAGTAGGAGAATCATTTTGCTCATTTTACAATTTTCGAAGTAACAGAGTGTATGTGGGCTGTTCAGCATGTACATTCAAACATCGAGAGACCAGAGCCAAGGTTCTCTGGAATCTTAAATAATTGCCTATTTGAATAAATCGTTTCTGAGGGAGAGAGTCAGAGACAGTAAGCAAATTAGGGATGCATTATAAGGATGGAGGTAGAGATGGGTAGAGAGAGAGAGAAAGAGAGAGAGAGAGAGCTATACAGAGGTATACAAAGGAAGCGGTACAAAGAGAGAGTGAGAGCTAAAGAGAAAAGACAAGTGGGTAAAGACAAAAGCTTTCATCGTCCCTCCCAGCTTCCCAGCTCCCCTTATCTTCTCCCTAGTCACGACAAATTTTAAACAAGCCTTTTGATTGGTCAAGCCCTCCTGGGACCGCAGTCTCAGAGAATGAGATTGGATCAGAGCACCGCTCCATTGATTCTCAGTAATTTTTAATTTCAGAGCAGGAGCTAATACGTCTAACCAATGCAGATGCTTAGTCACCATTAGTCATCATGCTCGCCACCAGCGAAATGCATGACGCTGGCTCTGGAAAACCCCTCGGGGTGGGGGACTCAAAGATATATTCTTGAGTCACTCATACCCATCCCAATAACCACCACCACTACTCAAATATCCTCAGAGGAAGAGCCTTGTTTGCATTAACACCTCATCATGTGCCCATTGTCTTGAGGCTACGTGAGTCCCTCGATGACCTGGATAACTAAAGGTGAGAAGAGGACAAAAGTTGTGATAAGTCGCTGTCATCTGTGTGTTGTGATGTAACAATGTCTTTGATTTTGAATTGGCTGTAATGGCGATTCAACAACACACTTGGTGGTAAAATAACCTTTAAACCCCACTATGATTGAGCTCTAGGAAAGCAGCAGAAGTCTTTGTGACATATTTATATACTCCTAGATACCGTTTATTGTGCTGCTGCTGAACCATGGATGTGCTTGGAGATTTCGAGGGCAAAGTGAGTGAAAATGCCAAAGAGAATACGCAAGAGAGGAATGGGTCTTTCTTCCATTTTGTTAGATTATTTGTATAACAAGGGAACAAGCTTGTATTTCAACATCCTCTGAAGTTTGGCAATGGCAAAGATGGAGGGGGGAACGTGTGTTCAAGTTCCACACATCACAGTGTAGACCGAGAACCGTCACAGAAAAGACAAAAGGCATAAAGGTTTAACGTCAGAAATGAATATGATTTTTTTTTTTACTGGAGTGAGTGAGGGGGGGGGGGGGGGGGGAGGGAGAGTGATTTGTATGCCGGCAACACCACACACTCTCCCCCCCCTCACCACCCCCCACCCAGGTGTCCCCATGAGGCTCCCCCCCCCATGGTGACATTAAACACTAAATCTCCTCCTCTCATAGGTCACATCCTCGGCTACAGCCCTGGCTCCCAGACACATGCATCCTCCGTCTTTCTCGGCTGTCGCGCTTGTCTGTCTATCCTGGCTGTGTGCATACGACTGACATGCACATACAAAACCCACACAGAAATGTCGTATGACGTGCATATGAGAACACCAATGACAAAATAAAGTATGATTCGTGTATGATATCATATAGATTACTCAATGATGTCATCACCACATATACATCACTGCATATACCCATAGACATGTATATATTCACATATCATAATAATTTAATGTGAAGTGAATTAAGTAAACTTGTATTATAACATGCAAACAGTAAAACCATTATTATACCAACAATTATTGATTCTGATTCATGCTCTGAGGTTGCAATAAGGTCTGTCTCTTGGTTTTGGGTTGAGAAAGCACAGAGCTGGTGGTGGGAACCACAGTCAGGCTAGAGCGCCAGCATGCCACGTGCGCTCTAACCACGTGAGGCTGTGTGCTACGTGAAGAGGCACACGTGCACTGCACACATTAGGGTCCATAGGGCTAGAAAACTGCCGTGGCGACAAAAGAGCAAGACTTGTGTCCCTGGTCGGCCATTGTTGTGTCAGTCTTGAGATGACAGGAGAGTCCCAGAGAAGGCAGAATAACCTGCTGAAGGAGCAAAACAGAAGGGGTGAATAGTGAAGAATAGAGGAGTAGAAGATGGAGGGAGCCATCTCCTGGTTTATTAAAGGGCACCTCTTTTTCCACCAGGCAGACTGTGGATTAGCCATTCCAAGCTATTCAAAATCGCGTTGGTGTCCACCATGATGCATAGATCAGGCTACCAGCCTACCCAGTGGCTGAAACAACTAGTATTGGCTGATATATCTATCATACATCTGGGAGGACACTCCCATGTGTGATGTTACTATGGGGTCGAGTTTGAATTGGCTTGTTATGGGCTATTCAACAACACACCTGGTTGGTTAAGTAGGGAACCTTCAACCCCACTATGATTGAGTTCCAGGAAAGTCTTTGGAATGAAAAAGATCCCTATTTATATACTAGATACAGTTTATTGGGCTGCTGCTGCACCATGGATGTGCTTGGAGATTTCTAGTACAAAAAAAACTTTGTGACTATTTGTGTAGTTAATTGTGTGCCACAATCGTTTTCAGTCTGGTATGAATTAGTCAGTGTGCTTTAAATCCCTTGAGCAGGTTTTGTGGGAAAACACAAGCATACACAAACCCACACACACACACAAACAATTATAATTATATATACACATACAGACAGACCGACAGACAGACAGACATGCATCCATGAGTTCCCCCGAGTTTTTTGGGAGGGGGTCCTTTGGCACAGCACAGGCTAGTTGGCAGTGAAGACAAGTGAGAAACAAACCGGAGCAGGATCTCCGGGTCAAGCGAGGTAAAGGCCCTGGCTCTGGAAACCCTTCATCCTAGTCCTCCGACATGGGTTTAAAAACTGCCACCTCCCTGTGTGTGTCCCCGTTTCCTTTTCACAGCCATTGTTATCAGGATCCACCGTGGTGGAGAAGTGCCGGCCACCAACGTGAGCACGCACGTGTCCGAGGATGAATAACAACCAAGTCTTCCAAAGTGAGGGGTGGACACAAAAGATGCCATTGTGCCGGCTGGAAGGAGGGAAAAAGGAGGGTGCAACTCTATACCTTTTTCCGCCCACGGTCGTGAGAGGTGAGAACGGCAAGACAGGCAGAGCTGGGGCTATCTTTGAGGTACCGACTGCAAATGGCAATATGAATAATTGATTCAGGAGTGTCAACTGCTTACCGGCCAATTAGCCTAGCTTTGGCGCGATTGGCAAAAGCAGCGTGCCCTGGTTGGACGTTGGAGACTTGGTATTAAACATTGTGCTGGTGTATAATGTGGTAGAACAGGTTGTGTTGTTGCAGTGTGCCGATGTGTTGTTGTGTTGCGTAGTAGCACGACACCACAAAACATCGGCACACCACAACAACACGACATTCAGAACTTGGCTTAAGGTAAACTGTCAACAAAGTCAAAAGGCTGTAGAAACTCTAGAAACTCTGAGCTGCTGATTCCTTCAGCAGCTCCGCAGGGACACTACCGCAGACATTTCTGGGTCAGAGTGAGGAAGTCTGGGATTTGTGTGTGTGCACCTTAACTTGCACACCCACTATAGTTTATAGTGGCTGCTAGGGTGTTATATGTCATGGTGTTTTGGACTGTTGCTAGGATGCTCTGCACAATTGCTAGCGTTCTGGATGGTTGCTAGGCTGTTTTTGTTGTATGGCTATAGTGTTCAAGGTGGTTTTTCTAGGGTGTAATGGGTGGTTGCTAGGGTATTCTAGGGGGATGTCAGTGGTTTTTAGGGTGTTCCGGGTGGTTAGGGTTTTCTATGTGATTGGCGATGTTGTTGGGTGGTTGCTTGAGTGTTCTGGGTGGTTGAAAGTGGTATTTTTTATTTGGGTTAGAAAGATATTGGTAACTCAAAAGATATTCATGCTGCGCGGCGAACATAAGGCGCTATCACCGGTATGTGTCTAGCCTGCGAAGACGTGCGTCCCACAGTGTGCGAACGGATCTGTTAAGTGTTCGCACGGATCGGTAAAGCATGGGCAAAGATTGGTAAAGCATACGTACGGATTCAACGTGTGCAAGGATCTGCTATTCACATGACCTCCATCCACATGATTCATCCAATGGACCTGCCTTGCAGCGATGAACACTTATTCCAAGTAAATCCAATTAATGTAAGTTTAAGGGCAGATTAAATGATGGTGAACTCAGGAATATTGATTAAGTTTTGTATTTTGGAACTTTCAAAGCTTTTTTTTGTATTGTAAGTGCTTTTCACTTGACAATCATCAAGACCACCATTGAGAAAGGTAGTCAAGCACTGGGAAGAAGTGGTCATCGTGGTTCAATTCTGGTCCATTTGCTGAAGAAAAGGGCATGCAGATTGCAAATCTGTGCACATTGTTTACAAATCTGTGAGCATGCTTTACCAATCCGTTATCTCGTTTTACGAATATTTGCACACGGAAGAAGGAATTTATTCTTTCATCATTTAACGGGGGGGGTCCTTACCAGTTCAGTTCTGGTTATTGTAAATAGAGCAGGCTATCATTTAACTGCAAACTGCATTTTCATGGAGGGATAGAGTAAAGTACATCTCATGTTTGTTAAGCATTAACTTCACTACATAATTGTTATATTATCTATGGGACTATCTTTGGTAATTCTATAACTATCTAAGCTAATTAGCCTATTTGCTTAGAGAACAACAAGAACAATAACATTTTCATCCTTGGTACCAAATTTCTGATAAGGTAGACATGAGAAACCATAGCCACTTAACCATGGGCGTCACCACAATATAATCGGGGGGGGGGGGGGTCACGTCCCCTCACCCTAAAAAAAATAGTTGGGACCCCCCCACATTTGCCGTCAAAAATATTAGCGCATGACTGGTCTACTAGTCCAGCGTTCTTTCCATTGCTTCACAATCAAATCCGTTCCACTTTATCAGTAGGGGGAATACCCATATCAATAGAAATCCGCTCCGTTTTCCTGATTTCCTAACACACACAGCCGCATCACGCATGCATATTCAAAACATGCACCGAAGCAAGCCGATGTTGACCTTGAGAGTCGGATCAATGACAGAGACAGACTTCAGCAACACAGTCATTGTCAAAATGACCAGCTTTAGCTGAAAAGGCTTTCTTTCTGTTCACATATTTAGCCGATATTTTAGTGCCAGGTCATGTTAGATTGTTAACTTGTTAATTTAATCAAAACAATTAATACGTAGCCTAGCCTACCAAGAAACCTTCCAGCCTAGGCTGGTCTCCAACATTGACTGTTCCACAGACGAGATGGACATAAGGACTTTTTAGTTTATTTCACCAAAATCCTTGCATTTTACTGAGTTTGCAGTTGTATTGAGTTATAGTTTTATGTTCTGCAGGGCACTGAATGTTAAGGTTGATTCTAATTTCGGCTCTGAGTAGCCTAGGTACACATTTTATGTTTCCTCATAACTTGTTCGAGATTTTTTGATGCATGACATTAATGTAGGGCTATATGTTGCCTCAAAGTTACCTCCTTTTCTAATTCACTCTCAGATTTTTTAAATCCTCATATTTTGTTCTCATTAAATAGAGAATAAAGTGCCAAAAAGTTGTCAGTGTCAGTTCTCTGTGTATTACACAAGGACATAATAGTAGTCAGTAATTGCAGACCAAACAATGAAAGAAAGAGATCATTTTAAATCTAAAACATGGTCAAATGCACCAGAGTGCGGGAAATTGCATCTACTTCTTTCAAAATTTTCGACTTCCAACTTGACATACAGTATCAAGTCCATATGCAAACAGAGCCGGATTAACATGAATGAACACTGCGTTCAGGTATATACCTTAATGACACTGCAGACTAACAGGCCACGATCACTGTGATAACAGTTTCAGAGAGAAGCTCAGCTCGTGCATAGGAAACACCAAATGTTGCCGATGCATGTGTGAGCAGAGAGAGCAGATGCAAGGGGCAGAGAGAAGGGCAGGCCGCCCACGCAGCACACACACGCTCTCTCTCTCTCTCTCTCTTTCTCTCTCTCACACGTACGACGTGGTAGCTGTGCCACCACATCCCTGGCACAGCAAGCATTTTTACATGCACACGTGTGTGCTGATAGACACACACACACACACACATACACAAGCAAACACACCCACACACACACACACACACACACACACAGACACACACACACACAGGCCAATACAGACTAATTCCACTAAAATAAAATAAAATCATCCTACTCACTCCCACTGTGTGTGTGTGTGTGTGTGTGTGTGTGTGTGTGTGTGTGTGTGTGTGTGTGTGTGTGTGTGTGTGTGTGCGCACGTGCCTGTGTGTGTGTGTTGCTGTGTGTGTGTTTCCGTGTATGTTTGTCTTTGCCATATCAAAGATTACAAGGCCACACATAGAGACTCAACGGTATCTTGGTTGGCAGCAGTATCTAGCAAGCTAAGCTAATTACCAAGAAGCCCCGGGGCAACCCTAAAACCTCTCTTTGTATTGGTAAACAAGCCCACTAACCCATGACCTTTTGACAAACATACATAAAACACACACCATAAATCATACACCATTTACCGCATGCTCTGCCTCAGGTCAGTTTTCCTTCATTTTTTACATTTATCATTTTATTTATTATTTATCATTCTTCCTTTCTTCTGCCCTGAGGACAATAATGTTTTCTGTAAAAATACTAAATCTATATATACTAAAACAGTCTACAAAAATACTCATATGTGAAGTATTTGAATGAATACAATGTGAAGGAACTAGTATGCAAATGTATAGATACTATTTTCTAATAAATATTTATACAATAGCATTTTTGCTAGCAATACCTCATTAATTTCGAAGTGACAGGATGTCATGCACTCCTTTTCCAGAGTGACATATACTGTTCCTGGATTTTACTATTCTCTGGCGTCAGACTGCCATCTCCGCTTTCAAACCTCTTCAATCACTTCACTCTCCTGAGAGAAGCCATCTCCCATTTAATGGCTCTTCACGGATTAACTTCATGCCCACTAAACTATTACCAACACCGCCATTCACATCTTTTCTCCGCATTTGTGGAGCAGGAGGTTCGACCGTGAGGGTCATTCACACTTA
This sequence comes from Micromesistius poutassou, assembly GCF_964030765.1. Classification (NCBI taxonomy): domain Eukaryota; kingdom Metazoa; phylum Chordata; class Actinopteri; order Gadiformes; family Gadidae; genus Micromesistius; species Micromesistius poutassou. The sequence goes on along the minus strand of NC_140271.1, from coordinate 7,837,936 downwards.
TTCACACTTGATGCCCGATATGCAGAGATCGGTGTCAGTAGATGTTAAATGTTGCTGCAGCGATGCATATATTCCGTTGCATCCACAACATCCGCATCGATCGATGAAAGATTGGAGCATGAGTTACAGACAAATAGAAGAAACGACGAACAAGAAAGGCATCGCGAACGACTGCGTTACCGGAGGAAGAGAGCGTCTTTTTTGGCTTCATTTCACTTCATTTTCATTTACATCTAACAAACACTGGGACAAATGTAGTTGATTTGTGTTTAACTGAGAAAACAGGGAGTGGAAGGACAGGACCCTATAATGTTCAGCTAACTGTTGTCAATAATAATTGTTACGAGAGTAGCGCATTTGTGCGCGAGAATGGCAGTGTGTTTGTGTGTGAGTGGACGAGCGAGGAGTGAGCGGTAGCATGTGTCAGTTTAGTGAAGTAATGAACGAGTCCAATTGTGTCTGTGCAAACGTGTAGGCCATACTGTAAAGTTAGTGAAACTAAGAATAAAGTACCCAGCCTGTCAATAATCGGTGGCCGCTTCATTCCGACCATATTCAAACCTATAAGCAGACCCACTGCCGGTCAAAGTGATTCCCGAGAGAATCGACGAGAAGCGGAACGTCGCTTTTGTGCTCCTCGACTATGGTCTGGGAGCCGACAGCAGGAAAGGTGTAACATAATAATAAAAATATTTTTAAAACCATTCAGCAAACAAAAGGTAGTAGGCTTATTATCGATTAGGGTGCGGGTGCCACTCAATGACATGCAAACGTAGACCGAAGCATCATCAACACGCCCACTCAACTGGTGTGAAATGCCGACATCCTACTGCTCATTCACATATAAGGTAATTAGCATTTCCTCTGCAGAACATACTACCCCGGGGGTAGTATTTTTTCAGTCATTCTCATATACGGCACCTCCGTAGAATCTACGGAGAATAGACGGATGCACGTCCATATGTGAAAGCGGCTAATTCCCTTCGCCACTCCATTTTTTCATTACCCCCTCTTTGCAAATTTTCTAGGGAGGCCCACCACAATTTGCTTTTGTTGTTATGAGAAGTTTATTCACCTCACAACTGGGAGGTGGGGAAGGTGCGCCGGCACTTTAAAACTCTTCCATTTTAGGACTGCAAAATTAAACATTAGATCAAGTCCATGACAAGCTTACACAAATCCTGTTTCATGCGGCCACCGAGGCCATATCGGCGAGCTGAGGCCTGTTGATAAGCTAAGATAGATGGCCAAAAAAATGGTTCCGATGTTTACCAAGGAGACGATGCGTGTACCTAATTATCCTTCGTCACAACAAGCCGGGGGCTCCGGCATACACTGCATGGGAAATCTCTCGCCACCAATGATAGAGAAAGCTACGCTGATGAGGGATGGGTAGCGCGATTGGGGCCTGAATGCGCATCACACTTAGTCTTTACCCAAACAATCTACTCGTTCAGCAGGCCAAATAATTTGTATTTATTTTTTTAACACATATTTTTTCTGTTCAACTCAGTTTCACTGGTTGAACAGAATTACGGTTTACCGAATGGCCAGCGGATTCATTTTTAATGGCTCTTGTAATTTGTTATCTCTCTCTCCTCCTGAGTCATTTTTTCAGTTGATGCATGCGCACAGAGAGCCTGCAATTTTTCGGTGGCGTTTAATGAGGCTCATTGTTAATAAGCAAAATGGGGATAATCAGAAGACCACTTAGCATGCGTCATATTCATGCAGACACACACAAACCCACAGACAAACACAAACACACACACACACACACACACACAGATACAAATACACAGACACACTGATATATAGCTGCAAACACACACAAAAACATACACACAAGCACAAAAGGATTACATAATAAGAACTATTAAAATTAAGATTTTCTCATAAATCACAAAGAGATGTTTGAGGGTGGGTTTGATGTGGTTTGATTTAATTGTCAGGGCCAAATCCCTGGCCTCCTTCCTCTGTTCAAAAAGTGCAAATGTTTTGGAACCGACTAATATTTATTTTGACTTGAAAACAATGTCTCCAATGTCTGTGACTTTTTATGTTGTTACATTTAAAGACCTTAAAATATTCAGGTTTTGGATAATCCATGGTTTCACATTGCCTCATCAGATCTCAAGGGAGTACAGCAACGTTCTCCACTGGCAGAGTTTGAAAGTGTTGGTCAATGATGACTTGGCTGAAAACGATTCTATTTATACAGCGTAAGTGTGTCATGCGCAACAAGCTTCTGTGCTGAAAATACACACACAACAGTGGGCGGCATGACATGCAATCACCTGAGATTACCCAACAATGGGAAACCAACAGAGCGTGGAACCGTGGAACCTGTCCTACAATGAACCCCATTGTGTGACAAGGTGATAAAACAATCATCTACTGAAGGTATACAATGGAAATCGACTGGTTTACCATTGGTTAACAAACCAGTAGACCTTCACTAATGTATCCCTCTTTAATGCCAATGTCTGCTCAGTCCAGGGGCAGGATGAGTTCTGGAGACAGGAGGAGACAGGAGGAGGGCTCTACCCTCAAGTCCCAAAATTGTACTCTGTGTGAGTGAATGAGTGAGTGAGTGACTACTACTCAAGTGAATGAGTGAAAGTGAGACTAAGTGAGTGAGTGTAGTTCCTCTTGAGTGAGGGTGACAGTGAGCGTCTGTGAGGGTACCCTCACAGACGGATACCCTCACAGACGAGAAAATGAACACACTCACTCCCTCAGTGGCACAGTTCATTGCACAAACAAAGCTGCACCAACATCCTGCGTTTATCACTGCAATTTTATTTTATTTGCCCAGCCTATGAACTGCAGCTGAAACGGCGCCTGCAAAGACATACCTATAGCTGTGTTTCGAGTCTCTCAAGGCAAAGGCTGCAAGAGGGCAGGCCGGCAATAAAAACCCACCATTTTGTATGAATACACAGATATAAAACAATGCAGTATAACTAGAACCGTGCACGGCTATGGCACTCATCGTGATGTCGCCTCGCAATGACCCTCTTACCCAAACCCTCCATTTTGGAAGCATTGGAATGTTAAGTCAAATGTTAGTAGTAATGTTTTATTTGGTCATTGTTCAGAAATCAATCATGAGATGTTTTGTCATGATGGGTATATGTTGTGTTTGAAACTGTCACTGCATTTCTCATCGGAGACGTGACAAACATTTTTTTCCCTAGGTTACGGTATATTTACATTGATTTAGGATTTTACAGGACTAACAACTCTCTTGAGTCCTGTCAATATGGTGTGTGGTGTGAGAAATCCCATGATGCATTCTGATGTACAAGCCCTATAGTCGCTCTGCGGAGATACAAAATGTCAGAGCTGTGGGATATGTAACAAATCGCCATATAAATCATGCAGTTCACCAACAACGACTATTAACTAGGTTTGACTCTTCTTAGCTACTGCACAGTAACTGAAGACAACCAACCAAAAAAACAAACACACACACACAGGAGTCATACAGTGGAGGACTCAAGGTCTCACTCCCACACTCTGAGAACCAGAACTCAGATCTATATATCCCAGAGATGTAGAGCTAGGGCTCCCTCATCTCCCTCCCTCCTGCTAAAAGGGGGGCTTACATGCAGGGCCAGCCATGGGCCAAGAAATAGCAGATTGCAATTTGATACGTGCAATAACATCAACACCTTATGTAATCAGTCATCTTCCAAAGCTGCCATACGTGTACACCCGTGGCAGCTCAGGCAGCATTGAAAGGGTTCCGTCTTGGTATAAATAGATGTTGAGTACAGATATGAGTACAGATATAAGCGTACGAAAACACTGAACGATGACGCAAATACTGAACTCTTCCTTCCTTGTTGTGTTGCTGTTGGGTTTTGAAAGGCACAGTGCATTGTAATGGAGTGCTCACGAACTGAAAACAATTTACCCCCAATTCAAACTGGAGTGTGCATTAGGGCTGTCAAATTGACGTTCAAAATTGTAATATTTTTTGAGTAGGAAATTAGAATTAAATATTGGAATGCCTAAATTACGTAAAATGGACAAAATTAGTCACCGACTGGTGACTAAAAGATTAAAACAACAATAATGTAATAAGCATAGGATACAGCTGATCCTATGCTTGTTTTGGTTATGTTTCCTACTTTTAGGCATGTGGTGGATTAGTCTACTTAAAACACAAATGTTAACTGTATCTTTTGCAATAAATATTTGAATATACTCAAATCTGATATTTATATAAAATACAATATATTTAAATTTGACACACACTCACCGCCACACTCATACACGCACATACACCATTGTTCTAAGAGAGCCATCTGGGGACATTTTCCAGCCCAGTCTGACATCTGGTCAGCCTAAAGTGATGCTGCTCTGCCCTGCTGTGACACTTATTCTGCCTAGCTTACATAACCACACAATGCCCCTCACCCAAGTCCGTTGTCCGAATGCCACAACCTTATTCTTACATTCTGAGAATTTTTTTTTTCTTTTAAGGTGCCGTCTACCATCATGTCGAATCCATCTCGCAGTCTGATCTTTGACCTCCGCAACTCTGTGAGCTTTATGGCGAGTCAACAAGTCAACTCAATCTCGACTCAGTCACTGAGTGTTTGGGAGGGCTGGACAGGGGCTTCACTCCCTAAGCTGTAATCTGCTCCCTGGCCCATGGCCCATTAATGTGGAGTGATTTGACATTGTGTAAGCCGCCGCGGTCCCTAACAGGGGTGGGTGGTTGAGCGCGTTCGGAAGGGAGGGGGTAATGGCTGGAAAAACTAATGGCGGTTAATGTTGCACGACACTGTTATTAAACTGTACTGTAAACTAGGCTAGCTACTGCTAGCAACACAGTTTTTTTGGTGGGAGGGCCTAATTTGGTGGAAGTACGATAGGCAGAAGAGAAGAGGTAAAAGTACAGTGATAGGATGTTGCAATGAATATGAAGATGAGAAGCAAAGTTGTTGGGGAAAAGGTTCTGAACACAAATCCTTCCCAGAATGTCAAATTACATTATACTCCAATTCGTTGTGTGCAAGAAACTTCTAGGAGATTTGATTAAAGAGAATCCAAACATGATAGGAACTGACAGATTCACCTAGTAGATCAACTGTTGTTCTGCTGTTTATTTATATCTTCAACAGTTTTATCTCTTCAGGGACAGGGGGAATACATTGACAACGCTGTTACTTTGACCACCTAGTTACCTTAACTCGGTTACCTTAACTAGGTTGTGCCAGTGCATTGAGCAAGTCAAAGACTGGATGTGCCAAAATTTCCTTCAACTAAATGAGGACAAAACCGAGATAATTGTATTTGGTGCTAAAACCGAAAGGCTTAAAGTTACCCAACATCTTCACTCTCTGTCCCTGAAAACCTCAATCAAAGCCAGAAATCTAGGGGTTATCATGGATTCAGATTTACATTTCGACTGTCACATCAAATCAGTTACAAAATCTGCATATTATCACCTTAAAAACGTAGCATGACTTAGAGGGCTCATGTCTACCGAAGACTTACAAAAACTTGTACATGCCTTTATCACTAGCAAGCTTGATTACTGCAATGGTCTCCTTACAGGTCTCCCAAAAAAACTCTAAGGCAACTACAGCTTGTTCAGAATGCTGCTGCTAGAGTTCTAACAAAGACCAAAAGATGTGAACATCTTATACCAATTCTTAAATCGTTACATTGGCTCCCTGTATGTCAATTGTTTTTAAAATCATGTTGCTAACCTATAAATCCCTACATGGTTTATTTAACTGATATGCTTCCACTACATAAGCCTTCTAGGCCACTAAGATCCTCTGAGACCAATCTGTTAATTATCCCCAGAGTGAAACATGGGGAAGCAGGATTTAGTTACAATGCAACAAATAGCTGGAATAAACTCCCTGAGGATTTAAGACTTGCCCCAACTCTGACAGATTTTAAAACAAGACTGAATACTTTTATGTTTGCTTTAGCTTTCTGCTAAATCTTAAATCTACAATGCTTCTATTTTTTATTTTATTACTAACTTTGCCTTTATTTTCTCACTTTCTAAAATGCATTTTTTTAACTTTGCCTTTCTAAAATGTTTCTAAAATGTTTTTTTAAAACTTTGCCTTTATTTTCTATCTATTTTACTTTTTACTTCTATTCTATCTATTATTTTCTTTTATTGTATGACAATGTTTATATGTGAAGTATTTTGAGTCTGCCTTGTGTATGAAAAGTGCTATATAAATAAAGTTGCCTTGCCTTGCCTTGCCTAACAACAAGGCTGAAGTGTAAATTGTTGTGGAAACCAACAAAGGTGTATTTATTTTATACTGGTGGATCAGAATATGTACAACATTGCACACCAGACACCAATACAGCTGTCTGGATTCTTTGTCCAAAAAAATATGTAAAAAACAACAACAATGGAAAATGTATTTCATTAACTGAACCGCAATAATCACACACAGGTTGAACACAATTTGTGTTTTTTTTGTAGCCCTTGGTTGGAGACAACAACACTTTAAAGAGTATTTCAAACTTTCAAAATACTACCAGTTGGTTTTATAGTTTTAGTCCAAAAATGTATATTTGCTTTGCTATTTTAGATCTTTAATGCTCAGATGAGACATAACTGGTTTTGTACATACTTGTAAAGCTTTCTGTTTCTCATGCTATGCCTGACAACATTTAATTGTAATACAAATGCATGTAACAATAAAGAAATGTAGGATTTATCCTTGAGGAATTCTCTGCGTAATGGTTCAACTTTCCACATAACACAATGTTTTGTTTATGCCTTCAGCTACAGATAGCAACAATTAAATATATGCAGGAAGTTTACAAAGTCTAACTGATAAAAACAGAGACATCTCTACATAACATAACATTACATTACATGTATTGAGCAGAAATTAACAATGAAGATATAACCCAAAAAGTGAAAGAATCATTTGAGATTATATATATAATTCACCAAATCTCTACTTTGAAGCTGCTCCGAGACTCCAACACAGATGGCTTTGAAGACAGTAACAGACAGTCACAGCAACACAATTCTTACTGCAGCAAGTGGTCCATAAAACAATGTTAGATCAGCCAGCAAGAGAAACAAAAACCTAAAACATATTATTTATTATTTCACAAAGAGGGCTCGCTTTGTGTGTGTGTATGTGTGTCTCCCCGGTGACTAAGCTTTGATGTGTATTGAACCAGGTTGTGAAAATCCACTTCTACTTTATTTGTTCTGTTCTATGAGTCACCTTCATTCACTGATTCCAGTCAGAGAGTGACCCTCGGGCGTTAATACTTCACTGTACACCACCCATGACTCATATGAAGGGATGATTGGAAAGACCATAGGGATGGTGGGAGAGGGAGAGGGAGGGGGGAAGAAGAGCAAGAGAGGCAAGGAGAGGAAGAGAGTGAAGGGGAGAGGGGGATGGAGAGGGAGGGGATGGAGAGAGGGAGGGTGTGAGGAGGAGAGGGACACTACAGACACTTGTCACAGATATGCTAATGCTGATATCTTTCTGTTATGGATTATATGTATCTGCTGGACAGATTGATGTGTGTATGTGTGCGTGCGTGCGTGCATGTGTGTGCGTGTGTGTGTGTGCTGGTGTGCATGCATGCATGTTCAGACAAATGTACAGAGTACAGATAGGTACAGATAGGTAGTTAAGAAGACAGATAGACAGATAGATGTATTGGAGGATAAGATAGGTTGAGAGAATGATAGATAGATAGGTCGATAAGGCAGGCATTTTTACAGCTGGTCAGTAGAAATATTTTATATGCGCTATTATGACACTATGCCGGACCCAGGCTGAGTGACAAGGAGGAAGGCCAGGAAAAGGAAGAGGAGGAGGAGGAAGAGAATGAGCAGGAGGATAAAGAAGAGGAGGAGGAGGAGGACGAGGACGAGGACGGGGTGCAGGGTTGCTGCTGGTGAGTCACTCATTTTGAGGTCATTTGCACCACAGGAACCATCTGCTCCCACCCACAGCCAACTGGAGAGCGGCTTTGGGTCGTTTCTTCGCGGTCGTCTGCAATAAAAGGAACACGGACGCACAAGCCCTGTCCTTTAGCATTGCGCTATCGCCAGCTCAAATGGCACTCTGGATTTGGGCTGAATTTTTTCGAGGCATTGATTGATGTAGGATGGTGGGATTTGTGAATATAAATAAATAAAACTTTTGGGATGGAAAAAAAATCTATCTATAAAGCACTGCAATGTATAATTTATATTTTTCATTAAATCCCCCTAGTGCGCCCCCATCCCAGTGTGTCAGAGAGCCAATATGTCGAAGCACAACTACATTTTTTGATCAAAAGATCAAGGGAAATATATTGAAAACTGTGTGTTCTGTTTGCGCACAATTGCGTGTGTGTGTGGGGATTGAGAAAAATGAATCCCTGCTATTAATTAAGGGATTCATTGACTGTACTGGAGGAGGCAGATGGCACGAGACTGATTTAATGTGTAAAACCACTACTACTCCTAATATGAGACAAACGTCACCAATAAACCCAATGAGCATTAATCCACTCTACCCCTCTACATCTGGACAGATTTAAAGCTGTGTAATTAAACTTCCTGTCTTAGATTTAAATGGTACTTTGAGCTTATAACCCATGGAAGGCAACACATAAATAATGTTTTTCATCTAAGAAATGTTTGATTCCATGCAGAGACAGAGAGAGGTATGAGAGAGGGAGAAACAAGGAGAGAGAGAGAGAGAGAGAGAGAGAGAGAGAGAGAGAGAGAGAGAGAGAGAGAGAGAAGAGAGAGAGAGAGAGAGAGAGAGAGAGAGAGAAGGGAGGGAGAAAGAGAGAGGGAGTACATCCTAATGAAGAAGAAGGAGCTGGAAGAGGAGAAACGGACAGGTACATTGTTATTGATACCGGGAAATACAGAAGGAAGAGAGAGGAGAGTAGTAGCAGTGGCAGTAGCAGCAGGAGGATCTTCTCCTGCTGCACTGAAGTGCTTCCAGTGAGCATGTTACATCAACACAGATCCCACACTGGTACTGAGATAACTAAAGGCACAACAATGCTCCACTGTACACAAGCCTGGCAACCGTGTTGTTGATGTTTTGTCTCACTTTGGACAAATGTTGCACTGGGTCTTATTCACGTATTCTTATTATGTGGCTTTTAAACGTGTATTCATAATATTGTTTGTGGTCATTCTTATTTCATGTCCGAGGCTAATTAAGTACAGCTTCTACGTTACTTCACATGGATCCCAGTTTGTTTATTTTTATCTCTTTATATAGCAAGTCGGCTTGTGAGCAAGTGCTTCTGTAGAAACTCGATACATGTGTGAAAGATTGTACAATATCAATATAGCTGGTGTACAAGACTAAAAATATGATATTGAAAAAAAGAAAAACTACAATAAAATGTAGGAATGCTGCCTGGACGTCAGCGGCTTTAGGATCCACTCAGAGTCCAACAACTGAAGACACAGAGCTTCCATATAATGAGAGTATGCCTACTTTCACTTTTGATGGAAAGTAGTTTTGATGAAGTTGAACTGCAGGACTAGCCCTATTCACCCGAACAGAAACCACACAGTTGTGGGGGACGGGTCTCCATAAAAGGAAAAAACATTGCAACCTGTTTTATTCGTGCTTATCAATTACCAACCAATTACTATAAGTAGGTAAAGGTTTTTGGTATCTTTGTCCTGAAATAGCCGCTAAATATGTTTGTTATTAAAACCCTTCTAAAACGATGAATGCTTTTAGCAACCTCATTACCTCATATATACAGTATATAGCCGTTGTGGGAGCACCAAGATGAAAAACTAAGGGAGAACCCTACAAAATGTATTTAATATTATTATTATTACCAGTTAGTTTGTATTAAGTCTTGGTTGGGCTTGCTTAATCTCACACTGAATGGCAGGTGTGAAAGTCCTACCAAATTATTTGAATAATGTTTTAATACCAGACTATAAAACAAATGAAGGATAATGTCATCCCATGTTTGGCCATGTGGTTGTTATTATATCCCTGGGGTATTCAGGGGAAATAATGTAACTTTCTATTTGCGGCTCGCAAACATGCCTAGGCGTTACAAAAAAGTAGGCCTAGCGTTTTGACATTGACAGATTCTGGGAATCATATGCAGCAGATCTGACGCCAAATAGATAAGGTTGAGGTTGATTATAGACAACTGCACAACCATGTGAGTGAAGAGTCAGAGGAAAAAGAGTGGGTAATGTCCAAAAAGAATTAAGATAAGAATTGGTACCAGGAAGGACATATGAGTAGGTTGTGTGATGGTCAGAGCATGGTACATCAATTGCAACTCCGTAAAGAAAAGGGTTTTTGAAATAGGGGTAGACTTAGTAAGTTTTAAGTTTAGTTATAAACAAGCAGTTTCGAGAAGGAAGTCAAATCAGCTCAATCTAGTATTGTGCCTTGTCTCTGAATCTCACAGAACAGCTACAGAAAGTAGATTGTGTTCCTTACAGTTTGCCACATGTGTCTTTGGCTGGCAAAAAGTGTTGACCTTGGAATCATTAGGCAGCTTTAGGGGATGGTTAAAGATCTAGCACTAAGGGAAGATGGAAGTCAATTCCCTCCCTGTAAGGTGCAGTAGCTGCTGAGACCTTCTGCACATGCACAACCAGTGTTTTGATTCCATATTACAGCCAGGCATTGTAGTTCCGTGTTCTGACTCTCCATGCAATACACCAATTTTACCAGCAGTGAGACCGTAGAAGACGCAGGGATTTGCTCAGGATCTGAGTGGTTAATAATGCAGTTCAACAAGCGTGCTTGTATTGTCTGAACCATGTGTTTTGTCTACCCTGCTGACTCCTTTCAATTTAGATTTTTAGCACCTTGTGAACCACAATCACAACATTGGCTGTGCACAATGCTGCCCTGCCGAGGGATATGCTAGGGTATGTCCTAAAATGGGTTGTTGTAATGCTAACATATTGTAATGATAATTGACTTTAGATTCAAAACCTCCTTAAGTGTCCCCATGTACACATAGATGCTATGAAAAAGATGAAAAAGCACTGCTAATGGACATCCTGTGGAGATCACAAAAAAAACATGATCAAATCTACAGAATCTTTTAAATAAAGTAATAAAAAAAACCCTGATGTATCCAGGCATATCTCTGTAAAATGTAGCATCATCACAGCAAAATACCACAAACTGAGAGCACAGAGAAGGTGTTTTTCCTCTGGCGAGTTGTGTGCTGGTAACCTCTGACTCCAGAAGACAGAAGATGGTTGCAAAACGATGTTTCAGCACCATGATCCTGTCTCAAGTCAATACCCTACGAAAACTCATTTCCACTGTGTCCAACGTGGGTCGTGATCCATGTTTAGAGGTTGTCTTGATATCTTGTACTTCAGATAGTGAGTTGAAGACTTCATAAAGAAACGCACATCTTATTGATATAGATAGATTCCTTCCTGAATCAGACGCTTGACTGTGGTGGAAAATATTGATTTGTAAAATGTGAATTAGGTTCATATGTTGTCTTGGTGAACATCCTATGAGTTGCCATTGTCTTTGTCATAGTATGTCATCTCGGTGATGTTGAAGTTTAAGGCTTTATTGTTGAATGCATGCCGACACCCCATGTTGGCAGGCCAACCAAATGTGATGTTTAAAAGACCACCCTGAATCACAGTTAGTACAACTTAAGAATGTAAAACACCATATGTCTGTGTGTGGGTGTGTTGGGGGATTGGTCTACACTGAAAAGAGTATTACATGATTGAATTGATATTGTGTATGTGTGTGTGTGTGTGTGTGTGTATGTGTGTGTGTGTGTGTGTGTGTGTGTGTGTGTGTGTGTGTGTGTGTGTGTGTTGGTGGTGGGGGGGGAGGGGGGGGGCATGTGTTGTGTGCACACCACAAAAAGTATCAATGTACAAGGCAGTGGGTTTAGTGTGACACCAACATGTATTGTTTGCATAAGAATAATTGTTGACGTGTACAGCGTATATGGGTCTAAGCTTGTTTATGGGGCCCTTAACACTTAGACTCTAAGTGTTAGGTTTTCATGTAAACTTGTTTATGTATGTTTACGTATTGATGTTGCACATGAGTGTACATGTTTGGAGATACATGGCTTGATTCCCAGAGAAGATGAAGAGAATAGAAGAAAAGAGTGGGTAAGAGTTCAGAAGACTTACGTCTGTGTCTGGCCCCTTGTCGGCTCCTGGGCAGGAGAAGGTGACAAACTCGTGGCAGCGTTTGTGAACCACAAAACAGCACACTGAGGGAGAGAGAGAAAGAGAGAGACAGAGAGTGACATTTAATTAAAGTGAGTAACTTGACCTGATCTTATGTTATGCAAACATGTCTCATTGTTAATCAGACATGTCATTTAACAGTTCATGTATAACATATACAACTCAAACTAGTAGATCTAGCTATCGTTTAGTGACAACCTCATGACAATCTATTTTGTGATCTCAGTACACAAACCACAGCCAGCTCACTTAAGTACAACATTTCTGTTTCACGTGCACGTGTTTAGTAAAAGCCCTTCTCTGGATGTTTGTAAAGGACATCACAACTCCCTCTTGAAAAGGCTCAAATTGTCTCACCAGTCATTGTGTCAGTCATTGTTATTCTTAAATGTTTAACGTATTGTTAACCCACTACCCAATCACTGCTGTCACTGCGGGCATTTACTTTCCAACCTTTGGGTACCAGAATAAACACTTGTACACACATATAATATATATTGATTCTATTTATATGATATGACTACACATCTACAAAAGAAAAAGCACGATTGGTGACAGATTACATGAGTAATACAGTATGCTGAACCTTCTGTCGAGGAGTGATTAAGAATAAATCGGCAATGTTCTCCTGATGGCTTCACCTTCTTAAATCGATCAAGGGCCAGATTTCAGTGAACAGCTGGCGGTTGGAAACGTGATCAACACCAGAAGTGGCGAGAGGGAGATGACGTCCGACCCACAGCTGACTAATCCTAATTGTGATTAATCACTGTTTTTAATCCCTGTATCTTCAATCCTCCCCATGAGAACGCTCTCTCTCCTTCTCACTCTCTCTCCCTCTCCGTCATCATTATGTTAATAATGTATGTCCTTTCTCCATTCTCTACATTGGGAACCATTACTGCCATTATCATTATCTGATGCATAATGGCCTCTCACCTATAGCCTTAATCCTAATCTTGCTCTAATACTAGTTACATCAGATCGCTGTGTGTGTCTGTCTGCGTGCGTGCATGTATGTGTATTTGTGTGTGTGTGTGTGTGTGTGTGTGTGTGTGTGTGTGTGTGCGTGTGGTTGTGTATGTGTGTTTGCTCGCATGTGTTTTCCTGTGTGTGTGTGTGTGTGTGTGTGTGATGTTTCAGAGATGGATATCTCCAAGTCAGGATGTAGCACTGAGCAGTGTGAACTGAACTCCTCTCGCTCACTCACAATGGTAAACGTGTTGGATTTGATGTGTGTGCTTTAACAAAAAAGGCTCAGCAATATTTGACCCCAGTGATGATTGACCTCTGATAAAGAATTGCAGACAGCTCTATTTGTCTATGCCATCTAGAAGCAGGTATTTACACACGGATAATAATAATAATAATACATTTAATTTGAAGGATCCTTTCTCGGCACTCAAGGACACAGTACAAAGATACACAAAAGTCATTAAAAAGAAACAACAATAATATGAAAAATAAAAAAAACACAATATTAAGAGACATAGCAATTGGCATCAGATCGAATAGGCATTTTTAAACAGATGTGTTTTGAGTTGTGATTTAAAATCGGGGAATGCATCAACGTTTCTGTGTTAGAGTGGAAATGAATTCCCAGAGACGGGGAGCAGAGCGACTGAATGTCCCTTGGTGGTGAGACGAGCGGAGGGGACAGACAGGTGTATGGAGGAAGAGGATCTGAGGGAGTGGGAACATGGAGGAGGTTGGATAGACTTGGGGGGTATCAATAATATTAGCATGTTTTGCATACAGAAGAAATGTTTTGTTTAGGCCCACATACTTGAATATATATTAATGTTAATGATGTTAATGATGAGTTAATGATGATTAGGGAGTGAGTGACTGTTTCACATCAAGTTCACTAGCATGAAAAAACAACAGAAAGGATCATGAAAATAACACAAAATAATGTTCAGTTGGTCTCTCGTAAATAGATTGGATGCCTTATGTTGCATACTTAACTGTTCTTTTACATCTCGAGAAAGATATCATCTACAAACTCTCCATATAACAATGTCTGGATATTTGGCAGGTACTTCATCAAATAAAGTATATTTTTGTTTCAGTGCTACTAGGATTAAGGGTTAGACTGGATACCAACAAACCGCCTGAAGTGACGCATAAGAACATGACATTGTGATGTTTTAGCTAAAATGATGATGTCCACAATATGTGTTCTGCTATCATACTTAGATATTATATATATATATATATATATATTATATATTGCAATTAGCAGCCAGAGACGGAATTCCCTTGAGAAATAATTATTGTTTTCCTTGACAAGGATATTGCAAACAAAATCCTTATTTTGCTACAATTAATTTGTTAACACAACACAAAACTACACTTAGTTGGTTTGTTTTGCTCCGAGCAAGAGGATGACGCATGGGTGTAAAAAAAAGCAAAACAGCCTGTATAGAGTGAGCTTCCACACAAGCCAGTATTTCAATGACCTGTTAGTTTTCCTCCCTCTGACTAAGCTAGAATTAGCAAGTATGCTTATATCTCTCTTCATGTTTCATCCACAGAGCCCACCAACAGTATGTGAATGACTGATCCAATGACGTCCAAACCCTCTCCCTCTCTAGCACTCTCTCTCTCTCTCTCTGTTTTCTCTGTGTTAACCACTTAGCACTGACCTCCTAGCAGCTCCCTAACACGTGTCTGCCCATGTTGAGCAGACTTAGTTCAGAGGTGAGAGAGGGTCAGTGAGGCACAGCAGTGGGTGTTTGCGTGTATGTGTGTGAGTGTGTGTGTGTGTGTGTGTGTGTGCGTGATGCCTGAGTGTGTGTGCTTGCCTTGTGTGTGTGTGTGTGTGTGTGTGTGTGTGTGAGAGAGAGTGTATGTGTGTGTGTGTGTGTGTGTGTGTGTGTGTGTGTGTGTGTGTGTGTGTGTGAGAGATGGTCACGCAAGCCACAAAGAAAGAGAAGGACTGCGATCTTCCTTGGCTAATATTGATTGCTTATAATTCTAACACACACACACACACACACACACACATACACATCTGTTCAGGTAGTGCACCTGCGTAACGTTACTGCATGTGTGTGCAGGTTGGTGCACTTGTGTACAGGTAGAGCATGTGTGTACAGGTAGTGCCTGTGTGTGTACAGGCTAGTGCACGTACAGGTAGTGCACTAATGTGCAGGTTGAGCAGTAGTGGGAGGGCTGTCTGGAGCAGCAGGGATGGATGTCTAGAGTGTTCAGATGATTCATTACCGCTGGCTCTGTCTGACTGACACCACACTGAGAAGAAAGAGCTTAGCTAGCACAAAGAAGCTCCAGTGTGTTCTCCTTTCTAGGTGTGTATGTGTGTGGGGGTTTGTGTGTGTGTGTGTATGTGTGTTTGTGTGAAGGCTATGTTTGTGTATGTGTGCGTGCATGTGTGTGTTTTAGTGTGCACTGTTCCATATAGTACAGCATGTCTTTGACGTCTTTAATAACAGACTTTTATTTGATGTGTGTGTGTGTGTGTGTGTGTTACGTGTGTGACCATACACATATGGATGCCTAGCCAAAGTTAAATAATGCCTGGAAGCCTTTCCACACACATACACACACTCACTCACGCACACACAGACACACACACACACACACACACAAACACGCACCCATGCAAGCACACACACCCTCTCCCTCTATCTCTCCGATGTCCTCCTGGAGGTGTGGATGTTGAGCTGTATAATCTGGCCGGTTGCTAATCACCCCTCCATTGTTAATGGGATTAATGTGAGGGTGATTGTACCCCCCAGAGAGACTTGTGGCGTGGATAAGGCTACGGGTGACTCCCTCCAACCAACTACACACACACACACATGCACACACACACACACACACACACACACAGAAACACACACAAGCATCCAGCCAGAGAACTGAATTTCCTCCAGTTACAGGTTGGATTTCAACGCTTTTTCCCGCTCCTCTTGAGGATTTACAGTACAATGGCGGAGGATAACATTACCTTTGTCACAGTGAATTATTCAGTGCCCTGCTGGTCGTACATTTGTTCTAGAAAATAAGGCAATATAATGAGGTTTGCAGCTTGTGTTTAGTTGCGTTTGATGGTAGCGACTGCTTGATACAAACTTGTTGGTGAGATGAGTGAGATGAGTTGAGTTGATGAGAAATGTTTACGCATGATGGGGGGGGGGGGGAGAGGAGAGGAAGAGAGGACGAGGAGGAGGGGGATGAGATGGGAGGGTAGAGGATAAGAATAGATAATATTAGAGGGGAAGAGAGGTAAGGGGAGATGATAGTAGGGGAGAGGAGGGGAAAAGAGTGAAAGCTACATTGTCTTCTTGGCTATATTTAGTCATGATTTTGTCGAATTCAGCATTATGGTTCCATGTCTCCTTTTTTAGATTTTTATCACCTGCCCAATTTTTATTTTATTTTTATATTGATAACATACATCCACATACATGTGGATGTATGTTTTTTTCATGTAATTTTCAGTAAAATGGACTTTGTGATTGCTCACGCAACACGCAAGCAGTCAAAATGGAGATACTCTATACCAGGGGTGGGGAACCTTTTTGACATCAAGGGCCGTATCAATTTTTGTAACTTGTTTCAGCACTTTTATTAGGGCTATAAAAATAACTCACTCACCACATAACTTGCATGCGCAACGTTTTCTCTCTCTAAATTTGGTCTGTTGAAAGCTGCTTGTTGGGCACCCAAACTTTGCTTAAGTGTGTTTATTTTGTCATTGCGTAACTGTCCCTGCAATTCACTTAGCCTAGCATATTTAGTACTGTAATGACGTTCCAGGTTGGTCTTTTTCATTACAGCGAGCGATTCTCCACACACAAGGCAAACTGGCCTGCCCTTTACTTCAACAAATAAGTAATCATCAGTCCATTTTTCTTGGAAAACACGACATTCATTATCAACCATGTAATTTATGCTTCTATAACTACATTGTGGGCTAGGCTATATGCTTTGTTAACATTTTATTTAATAAAAAATATATATATTATACATTTTTTATTTTTTTCTGCCCGCAGGCTGTACGTTCCCCACCCCTGCTCTATACAATCATTTTATTGACTTCATTGAGTTACTGGGCCCTATTTAGATGGTCTAAAATGCAAGTGTTTTAGCACAAAATGGAAGTAGCTTTGTGGGCGGTTCTATGCTGATGTTGCTATTATGACAGGCGATAAATGACTCTTGCGCCCGACGCAAATCTAAAATGGGTTGGTCTGAAACCTGTAGGTGTGTTTTGGGCATAACGTGCAATAAACCAATGAGAGTTCCATCTCCCATCCCCTTTAAGAGCCAGCGCATTTGACTTGACGAGTTGATATTTTGACAGCGCGTTTGCAGTCTCCACTGACACAGAAGCATGACCACATGAATTTCAAACTTTAAATGGCTCAGTTTATGGCCAAATAATATGCCTAATTCACACATGGAATAGCGTTTTCTTCTCCAACTTCAGAAACACTGAGTCGTCATGTAAATTGCGGCAAAGACAACTAAACACATATATGATATGCGGACACGGTCCTGTGGCCGCAACTGTGGGTCTATTTAATGATATGCGGCAATACATTAACAAATATTGTTTGTTACCAGTATTGTATACATTATCATTATTGACTTGTGTTCATAATATGTATGTGTTCCCCTGTTTATATATGCTACTTCGCCATGGACTGTATTATGCGTTATGTTTAGTTTGCGTGTGTTTAAACAGATGGGTGCACACACACGCGCACGCCAAGCATCAGCCGCATTCATTCATTCTTTTAAAGATCCCATGGCATGCTACTTTATGAATGCTTTTATATAGCTGTTAGTCAGCCCCTAATACAGTACTTGAAGACGTTCAAGAAATTCAGCCTTGGTGCAGAATTACAGCCACTACGGGCCAGTCCCACAATGAGCTTTCCACAAACGTGCCGTTTTTTGGAGGCGGGTCAAGGTGGACGGTGGGGGTGTGGCCCTGAGCAGCTTGCGGCCACGGTACCATGCGCTAGTGTTTACAGCGGATGTATCGCAATGGTGAGGCACACACAGCTTTTGCCCATGTTCTGTAAATATTCTAGATCACTCCGGGTGCTCCGGCGGGAGCTCTATAACTAAATAATATTACATTATACATAGATAGATATCAATATTATATAATATATTATCACGGCCGAAAGCTGTGTGTGCCTCCAGACTATCCAGACTACAGACGCTATCCGCTAGATTTTTTCAGTCAGTGGCGCAATTGCAGTGGTGCAATTTTTAGATTGGTAAAATAGCATCAAGTATCATTTAAGCCGGAACACGCCTCTACTTTTCGGCGACAAGCCTCTCCAGGCGCAAGTGTAGTGGCGCCTGTTTACTGCGGGGGAAAATCAGCTTTGAGCCGGGTGCAAACTAGCAACGATACATGCGCCGGTGTAGAAAATCAATTGCGCTGGGTGCAAGATAGGGCCCATTGTGTCTATGGTTTACAAGACCAGCAACCACGTCAGCCGGTAAGCAAATACTCTCGGGAATTCTTACTGAGATGGGACAATCCGAATTGGGGGGATATCTTTGTGGACCCGCTTGTTTCCCCTTGCTTACTCATGGGAGACTTCAATCATTGCAGACTGAGCAAGAGTCTAAACTTTTATCAGTATGTCACTTGTCCAACAAGGGAAAATAAGACACTAGATCTGTGTTATGGCTCAATAAAAGAGGGCATACAAAGCATCCCCCCTGCCTCTGCTTGGTTCCACTGACCATAGTTCTATCAACCTGGTCCCCCTGTACAAACCATTACTGAAGAGGGAAAAAGCAAAGACTAGAGAGACTAGGGTTTGGAATGAAGAGTCTGTGTCCAAAGTACAAGGATGTTTTGAATGCACTGATTGGACAGTTTTTATAGACTCTGTCCTAAATATTGATGTACTGACTGACACTGTGTAGCACCTTTTGCGAGGACAGTGTGGTTCCCAAAAAATATGTTAAAGTGTACCCAAATGACAATCCTTGGGTAACTTCATCCTTGAGACGTGGGCTGCTAAAGAAACACAATGCCTTTAGTAAGGGTGTTGAAAGTGAAAAAAATTAGGTGTTTAAGGAGGTGAGAACAGATATCAAGAGGGCTAAAATACAATATAGAAATAAGATAGAGGAATGGGAGGTAGCAAAACATATGACAGGCCAGCACAAAAAAGAAAATAAGCCTATCCACGAGAGTAAAAGTGACTTATCAGAAGCACTAAATTCCTTTCATTCTTGTTTTGTTATTCATAATTTTACAGACGAAATTCACAAATTAGCGGAAGGACCAGAGCTGTCTGAACTAACCAGAGCTAGTGAGTGGAGCTGAGCAGTACGAATATCCCGCTCCTCCCACAGGTGGCTGTTTACTCGGCTGCTCCTCCGCTGAAATTCACGTCAGGTCGCGCCGCTCAATTTCGCTCCCCGCTCCACGCTCGCATCAATTTAAAAGAGGGAGAAATAATCGACAAATTTTTACCTTAAACAGAAAATACTAAAGAACTGAGAGCAACGGCAATATATTTCACTCATAGAACATTTATTTTAAAAGATAGACAAGTGCAACAATAAACAAGCTTGGCAACGTCAATCAGGCATGCCTCAGACTCGTGGTGTGAGCGGTATCGGAGCGAAATTGGAGCGGAACAGAGCGGCCGCTCCGGCTTCTAAATTAAAAAGCGCTCCGCGCTCCAACGAAATTCCATCCGCACCACTCCTCGCTCGCTCGCACTCCGCTCCACTCAGCTCTGGAGCCAACCCTACTTTTATTTAATCATGATGATGTCAGGAACTTGTTTAAGAAAAATATGAGCAACGAGCAAAGAGTCCAGTTCTCTGCATTTTCACTAGGACCCTTTTCCTTCATCTTATTCTTCTCCATTTATTTCTTTATTTCTATCTCGTAATGTCTCCTGTGTCTCTATGTTGCGTATTTCCTCATCTGTCTCTATGCCGCTCTGACAACGTTGCCCCTGGCAACCGATAGCCGTGGATGCCATCATGGCGGACGGGCTCAAACCCCTCCCCTCCCCAAAAATCACGTGACTCCTCATTCTCAACGAGAGAGTGGTCGACTACACGTAAGGGATAATCACCGAGAGGCAGGGGCAGGGCAATAAACAGTTTGATATGCCCGGCTAGTGGACGGCTTATTATCAATGGCCAGAGAAAGAGATTTATTTTTGTATTTTTTTTTATTATTCTCAATGTATTACATGTTCATATTTGGATGTTTTTTCTATACATTGCACTTTTCAGTAATATTGAAAGCACTTATTGTTACACAGTTGACTGTTCTATTTCGAGGAAGAAATCACTTACATTGCGTAAAACCATACATACAGTATGTCTACAGTTTTTTTCCCTAATTTACACTACAAAGAGTAAATATATTTATTATTTATTTTTGGTACATTGCTTTACAAGCATCATTTATTTTTGCTTAGTTGTGACCTGTTGAGGTTCAATAAATATCAAGTTCCAAAAGATATATTGTGTAGTCTCACATTCCCACAGCAACGTTAAAATTGTTTAGATTTGTGCAGTGTGGATTTCTGTTTGTAATGTATTGAGTATTCATTTCATTATAATACTCAGATTTATCATAAATAATTGAACACACATGTTTTTTTAAGTTCTTTCGAAGAGGGATGGAGATGGGGTCCAAATTATTTGACACATCAGTATTTAAAAGTATTTATTTGAAAGTAACGCAATACTTTCTGGGAGTAAGTAATTAGTACTTTAACTAATTACTTTTTTAGAGTAACTTGCCCAACACTGAAAACTATTAACTGATTTTAAACTGGACAGTCTTTTTGTAGCCTGAATCATTTACTTTTTAACAAATAGATCACAGAGAGTAAGGGTTAATGGCTGTCATTGTCGTGGCAATTTCCTTTAACAGATATTGCGTCTAGGACAGATGAGATTTCTAAATGCAAAAAAGCATGCAATACTTGTAGACAATTAACCAAGGTTTAATGCATGCATACATTAGACTCTCTAGCACAGTGAGTCCAGACATACAGTTTGACAGTTATTTATACAGTTTCAGATCCTCCCCACATTGCAGATGTCAATAATCAAATCAAGTAATGTTTACCCAAGACACAGAGTTGCCTGTGTTCTCATCAAGCAGAAGAGTGCCTAAAAGGATATCTTCTCCCTTGCGACCGGTTTACCCAAGTACAAAGGTTAACATTATTGGTTGACTCTAAGGAAGGCAGGCCGGCTACCCATAGAAGAGGGTTTACATTTATTATTATTAATCCTTTGTTTTACCAGGGTAGTTACATTGAGACAGTAGTCTCTTTTACAAATGAGCCCTGGCCAAGAAAGACAGCACCTAGCTAAAAGACATAAAAACAAAGAAACAGATTTAGATGCCACCTGAGGAAGGTGGGACAGCTGACAAGAGCACAAGGGTAAACATTTTGATTGACTCTGAGGAGGAAGGTAGGACAGCTGACCAGAGCCCATGGGTTTACATTTTGACGACATCGCTCACTGGTGAGGTGGCTGAACCAAGCACAAAGGTCAATATGTAGACGACACTAGGAAAAAGCAGGATGGCAAGACAATACACAGAATGGAAAACAAAGCCTATATGACTAAAAGGTAGCAACATATGAATTTTTCCATCACAGTCATTCAGAGTGACGCCTCTCCTCCACTGGCTCTCCCCAGGGTTGTGTCCTGTCGCCGTTGCTGTACATCCTCTACACCAATGACTGTAGAAGCCAGCACAGGGATAGGCACATTCTTAAATTTTCTGGTGACACTGTCATTGTCAATCTAATCCATAAAAATTAATCTCAGCATGGGCCAGTGGTGGATGAGTTTGTCCAAAGGTGTGATGAGTCCTTCCTCATCCTTAATACAGCAAAGAAAAAGGGTATGGTCATTGACCTTTGAAGGAAACCAACCTGCTCACCACCACATACCTGCATTAAAGGGAATCATATTGAAGTCATTGACCTGTACAAGTACTTGGGAACAATAATTGACAGCAGACTGAAATTTGATGCTAATTCCGAGGCTGTCTGTAGGAAGGGACAGCAACGTTTATACTTCCTGAGGAAGTTCAACTCTATTCATTTGGAGAAGGTATTGATGTCTTTTATCTAATCTGTCCTCACCTCTTCTTTTATTGCCTGGTATGGCAGCATCAGTGTGAAGGACCAAAACCACATGAGTCATATTATGAAGGTAGCTGGCCAGTTGATAGGAACGCCATGGACTCCTCTGACATATATCTTCGAGGAACAGGTCGTCCGTAAAGCCAACTCAATTTAAGACTGTAAAAGCCACCCCCTTCACCAAAATTTTGAGGTTCTCCCCTCAGCCCGGAGACTCTTTTTGTAGATGCAATAGGACTAAAAACAAATTTTTACCTAGGGCAATATTGTTGTTAAATTTGCAACCTACTGAATTCCAGACTTGACTGTTGTGTGTTGTCTGTGTGTCTTATGTGTATTGGTCATTGTTGATGTCTTAATGTATTTCTTGTAAGCTTTTTATCTGTTAACCTGTCTGCAAACCAAGCTTCCCTTTGGGATAATAATAAATAAGAAATCTACTACATGCCAATAGGGGCCAAACAAGACTGTGTCAGGTTAACATTTTGATAGGGTTCGCGTGTAAACCAGAATGAGAAACTTTATCTGTTACTTGTTTAACGACCTGACCACTTCCATCTGCTTTTTTTCCCCAACAAACTTCAGGAGTAACATGACCTGGATAACAGTAGCTGTTATCGAGTACAATCGAGTACTGCTGTCATTATTCATATTAATGTGACCCATCTTTACTAATACACTGAAAACCCCAACAAGACTAATAAATATAGACATTCCAATAGTATCATGTACAACAAAAATTCATTATATTGACCTTTGAGTGACACCCTGCTGAGGCACTGTATAGAGGCTGTCAGCATATACAAGTGTTAGTGTTAGTGAGGGTATGAGAGTCATATTATGGGCTTAGTCTACTTCTCAAGGATACTGGTTCAAAGTTCCAAGGAACAACCGGTGTCAGGTGTCCTGTAAACAACGGAGAGCGGTTTCACCATCGGAGAAGGTCATGTTCAGCATTAAGGGTCCATATTGGTCTCGGAAACAGACTCTCCTTGCTTCGCTGTTTCATCATTTACGGATATCATTTGTCAACATTACTTTGACAGTCTTGTGGTCTAAAGACACCAAAAGTCCAACGTAGAGAGCAAATGGAAGCAGAACCTTTTTTTGCGTCCTTGTCCTTCACACATGTCAAAGATGGCAGGTGGAAGCGGAATAAAAAACACGCTCCCCACCGCAATGCATTTCAGCTCCAGCCGGTGTGTAAGGGCTCATTGATCAACATGGCAGCGGACTGAAAGCGGAAGCATTCCTACGATTGCATTCTACGCTTGAGCTTTGGTAGCTGCCACAGACATAAACAATAGCAGTAGCATTTTGTGTCTTCGCGATAAGAAGTTTTTTGTGTGAAGTATCGTGATTGTGGTTTTTTTTGTCCACATACTTTCACATACTCACATACGTACTGGAACATAAGTGTAAGATCAGTGCATGATGACTTGAATCATCCAAACCGGTATGGTCCTTTTTAAGCAATGCTTCAGCGTTTAACATTATTCATTATACATCAGGCGTCTACATTTCAACCATGTCCAGTCTGTGAGTCACACATCATTCACACATAATAAATACATATGAATAACAAGGTGAAATAAGCTCTTGGCATTTGCTTGACATTGCCTTTGAGATGGATAATGGGTGTTATGAAAAGCTAAAGCCAAGGACACGCATTATTCCCAGATGTGAGACGAGAAAGAAATGAACATGCAACGCAAGAGCACGTTGACGCCTGTGACAAGTGTGTTGACGCCTGTGAGGAATAATGTTGCACTAAAAACATACCCAAACATGTACCATGTCACAGCCGCTTACTAATTCAATCTAATTGGAGGGAGCTCAACACGGCGGTGGCGGTGAACGCGGACCATGTCAGGTTGTGTTCCAACATCAGATGTGCTGCCTGGCACAAACCTTTAGCTTCCTCCCACACAGCTGCACAGGCCTGACAGGCGATGGCAGAAATCACCATGCCACCCTGTCTCCTGAGCTCTGTGCCCGATTATGCATGTCTGCGCGCCTTGTCAACGAGGACACGTGATCGGCGGAGACGACTGTAATGTCGTGGAAATGTGAAAGTGGAAATGTAAAAGGGTGAAATGGCCCCTCCTCCTGCTACCACACACAGATTCAGGAGTAGTGGAATGTAAGAGTGAATCCATACTCCTTAAATAACACATTCAGCAGTTGTGAAATGAAAGGGTGAATCCTCACTCCTCCTATTACAACACATTCAGTAATAGGTAAATGTAAGGGTGAATCCCCACTCCTCCTGTTATAACACATTCAGAAATAGGTCGATGTAAGGGTGAATCCCCACTCCTCCTGTTATAACACATTGAGGACTAGTGAAATGTAAGGGTGAATCCCATACTTATCCTGTTCTAACACATACAGGAGGGGTGGCGTTCCATTGCCAAGCTGCAGCGTGACTCCCTTAGCTCTGAGCCTTCAAGCCACAATTTAAACCATCGTGACTAAGCATAGCACAGCATCGATAGGATTACTGCAGGAGAACGGTCAATTTCCTCATTTATATTCAGGCAATTTCTTTGTATTTATTCAAAATAGTACACACACACACACACACACATACACACACACACACACACTCACACACACACACACACACACACACACACACACCATGGATCGGTAAGCAGCAGGTTATATGAGGTGTGAGTATTTAATACAGCCACAAGACAACAACATCAATTATCCCAGAACTACAGGTGGGAGTGTTGGTCTGCCAGACATCTCTAAGTCAGAAGAAACAGTGATCCTGCCTCATGAATTAAATATGACTCCCAACATAGACAGACACACAAACACTGTGCACACTACCACACACACACACACACATACACACACACATACACACACAGACAAAAACAATGCACAAATAGACACATCACTTTATGCACACACAAAACATACACACACTCACACTCACAGGCACAACTAAACACACACACCCACACCCACACACAGATAAAAACACTGCATAAACACGCTCACTTACACAACTTTCTAGGCAAACCATTGTTGGTGCCCTTTCCTTTGCATGCATCAGCAGAGACACACAAACCAATACAGATGCATACATATGTATACAAGCTCCAAGTTTATCACATCCATCGACAATATGAACGTATTACATATGTATTCACTTCTCCCCATCGTATTACTCAAAACCCACATAAATATTACACACAGCCACAATATACACACACACACACATACACAAACACAGATGGAGAGCCGACAAGTGTGTGTGTGCATGTGTGTGTGTGTATGTGTGTGTGTGTGTGAGTGTGTGTGTGTGTGTGTGTGTGTGTGTGTGTGTGTGTGTGTGTATCTGGTTTCAGGACACAGTAATGTAATAAGTCTAGCCAGCACCGGCCAGTCGCTAACAGGCTGGTGCTGCCACACACACACACACGCACACGCACGCACACACACACACACACACACACACACACACACACACACACACGCACACGCACACGCACACAAACACATACACACACACTAAGATTAACACAAACATACACATTCGATTGAGGGGACCAGTCAACACACACAACGAGGAACTAATGTAAATTAGACCTGGAGGTTCATGTGACCTAGAGGCAGGAAACTTCTGCCCAAACGAACATGCACACACACATAAAACACACCCACAGACACACACCACACACACACACACACATCACACACACACACACACACACACACACACACACACACACACACACACATACACAAAGAAGGGCTGCAACTAACTATTTGATGATTCATCTGAAACGGAGCAAGCAGCTCATTGTTGCAATACAAACAAAGTGGAATTAAAACGTCATTTTAATTAAGATGATGTAGCTTTGAAATTACTCAATCAAAAAAAAAACAAGACCATAATCTTGATGAACAAAACCTTTCATCATTTAATCACAGAAGTACTGCAACAGAAAGAACACTACTTTCCATTCGTTGTTTATTTAGTACAATATAAAAACGAAATATCAAATGGATGAGTGAGTGGCCATGGGATCTGGAAGAACTGGTGTCAGGTGGGCTTGGGGCTGGTGACCCACAGCTATATTATTGACGGCTGCCGTCACACAGTCATTATGCAATTATGCTGGTGCAGCCAAAATAGAAGAAGAATGCTGAAGATTACTTTTCTATATGATTTTTAAAAAAAAGCAATTTTGAAGTTACTAAGAACGTCCAGTTTGCTGTTAATATTTGGTATCATATTACATTGTTGAAACACCATTTCATGGTCTTGAATCAAATAATAATAAAAAAAACAAGAGTAGCTATAAAAACTCCCATGAGACGACAGTTTTCAGAGTAACAGTCCTGTTTTCACATTAAAAACATTGGCATGGTAACAGTTTCCTCTCTTTAACAGGAGCATAGCAATCGTAGCTACTTTTGTCAGTGTTAATAAAATCAGACCAGTATTAGGTGAAAACATGTGTAAAACCCTATATATTTACTCCCATCTGGTTTGTGACCATCCTATTCCGCCCCGAACTCAAGTCACCTTTTCCTTGTGAAGTTCAACGCATAGAGGGGACACTTGCGGCGAGAGGGTACACTAACGTCACAGTGTATGTGCATTTGTGAGAGCTCCGTCTGGGCGTAACACATCTCAATCTCAAAGTTCGAACTGGAGCTGAAACAGGGGGTTCGCTTACACTTTAAGCCCTGTCAGAAAACACAGTGTGTAAGTGGGAGCCCACGGGCTGCCAACAAGGCGCACACGCACACACACACACACACACGCACACACACACGCACAGGCACACACACACACACACACAAGTCTACAGTCGTCTCAGGCATTGTTATACCACATCCGACATACCACATAGAAGCGTAGAAACAATACGACAAGAATTGAATCAAACTGACATGGGAGGGCCTCGGAATAAGAAAAACAAGGAAGAGAAGGAGGAGGTAGTGATGGAAAGGGCTGGTAGGCCTAAATGATGCACAGCCCAGTGTCAAAACAAATGTCCTGCCTCGCTCAATGTGGTCCTATGCAGCCTAATTGGCAGTGCACGGCATTACCATGAACAACACCACCCTTTGGACAAAAACCTCCAACAGATGATCCATATAAAAGCATACATATCTCTATACTGATCTAAATATAGATATAGATATAGATATATTTCATATTATCAGCAGAACGATGAATGACGGGACACCGAGCCGTAGGGTTGTGAGTGTGGGCGGTGCAAATTGTAAAGAAAGAAGGGCCATTCTTTTTTTCAACGCTCCTGTTACACTCACAAACAGCCAAACAACACGGTAAATAAATAAAAAGCATCCACCACCGGCCCTGACCTACTATTGCATGGACGGATGGACGCGGCGAGGGTGTTTCTCGGTTCAGCCGGGCCAATTAACCTAAGCTTACACCGGGAGAGAGAAGCACCACACACACACACACACACAAACGCACACACACACGCAACACACACACACAGACACAGACATACACACACACGCACACACACACACCACCCTCCCTCCTCTTCCACGTCGGCAAAGTGGCACTAATCAGCAATAAAGAATGTAGTGAGGCTACATTGGGGTTGGATTTACTATAACCACTGCTCAGGTTGACTAACGGCAGCCTCCTGACTTCGACGCAGTACAGCTGGGGCACCTCCATCAGGCCTTTGGTGTACCCCAGTGCTAGCATGCTAGCGGGATAATGCCAGAGACAGTGTGAAAGAAGGGTAAAGGGTGGTTCAGGTGGGTCAGAGGGAGCAAGAAGGAGAAAGAGAGGGAGGGAGGGGGAGAAAGAGAGCGAGAGTGTGAGAGAGAGAGATTAAAACATAAATATAGAGTAATAGAAGGATAAACAGTGAAAGGAAGATGGAGTGCTGGTGAGTGCCAAAGAAAGAGACTGTTAAAGTTGAGTGTAGAGAGGGAGAGAGCCAGAGAAAGAGCCAGCGAGAGGGATAGAGCAAGGACAGAGAATAAGCATTATAGAAAGAAAGAGAATCTGCTAGAAAAAACTGAGATATGTACTTTCAGGTGCCATGCATGTACATGTGAGCAAGTAGGTGCATGTGTGTGTGCCTATGTGTGTGTGCGTGCTTGCTTGCCTGCGTGTCTTGTGGGTTTTGAGGTACCTATCTTTGACCAGGATGTGTGGGTGTCCTAGACTGGGTACCCCCAGCCCGTTCTGCTGGGGGTATGTGCAAGTGCGTGTGTGTGCATGTGCTAGTGTGTGTGTGTGTGTGTGTGTGTGGCTAGTATCTGTGTGTGTGTGTGTGTGTGTGTGTGTGTGTGTGTGTGTGTGTGTGTGTGTGTGTGTGTGTGCGCGCTATCGTGTTTGTTTGTGTAAGTGTGTGCTAATGTATGTGATTGTGTATGTTTGTGTGCGCTGGTGTGTGTTTGTGAATGTGTGTGTGTGTGTGTGTGTGTGTGTGTTTGTGTATCTGTGTGTGTGTGTGTGTGTGTGTCTGTGTGTCTGTGTTAGTGTATGTGAGTGTGTGTGTGTGTGTGTGTGCGTATGTGTGTGTGTCTGTGTGTTTTTTCCCTAGTGCAGACAGACCAGGCCCTGTGGAGAGTGTTGTCTGGTCTGAGCTTGTCTGCGGCTGGCTGAGTGTGTTGTGGTGAGCAGAGAGCTGCTGCCCTGGGCGATGCCAGCCTCAGTTCAGCTGAGGAAGAGGCAGGGGGGAATCTGGGGGGCCTCTGGGTACACTAGCTCCACTATTGCCGCCGCTGCTGCTGCTGCTGCTCATCTGGGCCCCTGGCTGGCTGAACTCAGGGTCACATGACACACACGCACACGTATGCAAACACAGACACGCACCCAAACAAACACTGTAACATTCACACATTGCGAGTGAGAGCGAGAGAGACAGAGAGACAGAGGAGTTTTTGTGTTTTAAGACAACTTTGTTGTCCCTCAGCATAACTTACACTTGCTCCTGTTCACAAGTGACTAAAACTTAAGTTATTCAAGTTGAAAAGATTATTTCTCTGTATTTGCCTAAACAAAACAACGCATCATTATAGTCCCATATTTTGAATGCGTCCATGTGGTCAATCTGTACATAATATTTATCTTCCAATTTAGAGTGCTGTCAGTGGTCTTGTAAATAGCCAAACGGTTACAACTTAAATCAAACAACCTTTTATTTAAATCTTTTCCATAGTAGAAACCAAAGATGAATTTCATTGAGAGAGAGAAAAAGAGATAGAGAGAGAGAGAGGAATAGAGGAAGAGAGAGAGAGAGAGAGAGAGAGAGAGAGAGAGAGAGAGAGAGAGAGAGAGAGCGAGCGTTATACCATCCAATTTCATCCGGTTAGCCGTCTTTGCTCACTCTACCTTATAGGTGCTAGATATCTGCCCTTTAACAAACAATGTAAAGAATGTGCCCTTTAGTGCTGCTCGCTAAAAACACACATCTACCTCTTTGTGGAACCACAGTAAAACAAACCATTTATATGTACGTGCATTACTTGTATACTATTTACTTTTCACTGATTTGTAATTTTTAAACCTCAATGAAAAAAGGGAAAAAAGGGGATTTGCTGGGTGAAACAACTACCTAGCATTAAGGAACATGTATTGTTCAGTACTCTACCTTTGTGTGTTGACTGCTCTCTAGAACTATTTGAATTGTATAGCCTGTTGACCGCGTGGTTAACCGTGCTTTCAGAAACAATTACGCCCACCTCTCCTTCACTCTCTCTCCCTCTCGCATCCCTTCTCTCTCCCATCACTCTCGATCTATCTCCCCTCTCTCTCCTACATTCTCTCTTCCAGCACTCCGTCCCTCCGTTTGTCACTCTTTATTTCCAATCTCTCTCTCTCCCTCCCTCTATCTCTGTATGTGTATTTGTGTGTGTGTGTGTGTGTGTGTGTGTGTGTGTGTGTGTGTGTGTGTGTGTGTGCGGGTGTGCACTCTGTCTCCCACCTCTATCTCCTCGTTCTCTGTCGCTCTCACTCTCACTCTCACTCTCTCCCACCTCTCTCCTCCAGCCTTCCCAGAGCTCCATGAACTCACAAACTCTGGGACCCAGTCTATTAAGAAGGATTTCAACATTTGTCATACAACGCCACGTCTGAAACCTTTTAAGTCAGAAATTTGTTAAGTCTCACATCATTCCACTCCCAGAAATCGGATTATTTACTTTTTGTGGCTGATGATGGCTTTGAAGCATACCGTTGAGAGTGTGTGTGTTTGATGCTCAAATACATGTGTGTGTTTGTGTGTGTGTGTGTGTGTGTGTGTGTGTGTGTGTGTGCGTGTGTGTGTGTGTGCGCGTGTGTGTGTGTGTGTGTGTGTGTTTGTGTGTTCTGAAACAGCAAGGAATGTGTTCTTTTCTGTGTACAAACAAGTCCACCCGCACAGTATTACTGTAGACCTGTGAGAGGTGTTTGATGGAGAACTTACTATTCCCACTCTACAGAGGTGCAGAGGCCAACTCTCAAAACTCTCCAACTCTCTAAAAGATAAAGCATCACTTTGCCAGGATTTTATTCTTATAAAAAGGTAATGGATACTATGGCTTTTTTCTGACCAACTGGGTTCTGATGACTATTCTATGAAAATATTCATATAGAATGACTGCAAGTCCTGATCGTCGGTGGCATGTAGGCCGAGTTTGTTTGAACTTTATTTGTTTGAACGCTAGCTCTTGAATGTGTACAGAATGATTGAATTCTTCTGAACATGTTTACAATGTATACAACATGCAACATAACTGAGACTCTGCCAGTGGTCTTACCTAGAACTGGTTTAACCTCGGCTCCACATTGACACTCTGTGTGAATCTGAAATATATTCTGCCTAAGATGGATAGAGAAGATAAATGTGGTGCATTTATTTGAGTATCTATACTGATTTTTAGGTTTAAGTTTAAGGTTGCGTAGTGACCATGTATTCGGTAATGTAAGTTATTCTGTGTGGCTGTGGTTGGTCGCACTGCGGCCACGCTTCCCCTTCAGAATAGTGACGGTGGAGAAAAAAACTGTGGCAAAAAAAGTAAAACATCAATAGGATCTGCTGAAAGTTCTGACAAATTATCACAAAAACAAGTTTTATTCAATACATTTGCAGAAACCTCTGAATATTTTCAGTTTGTTCGTTTTTCCGCACACAGTTCACAACGCTTTTGACATCAGACAAAGCTGCTTGGCAGATCAACTGCAAGCACACGCATGCAGGTGCAAACACACACACACACACAAAACCCCACTCACACTCACAAAGAAACACACACCCCCACAAACACACAAAGAAACACAACGACAGTCCCACAAACATACACACACACACACGCACCCACACACAAACAAGCACACAAACAACCCTCTTTCATGTATTTTCATCAGCTAGACCTTAATAGAGACTAAAAATGGAGATGAAAGCAGAGAGCATCATCATAATCAAGGCTGAGGAATATATTAAAACAGAAGGCAAAGGCCTGGTTCCCCCCCTGTTGAGGCTGAGGCTATTTTAGAGGCAGGGGAACACGGGGTGAGCCAGCACACTGACACCTTCAATTAAGAGACTCTTCAGTGAAAGCCTCTCTATCTCTCTCTCTCGCTCTCTCTCTCGCTCCCTCTCTCTCTCGCTACCTTTCCCCTCTCTATCTGTCTCTCTCTCTGTCTCTCTCCAGCACACACAAATTCAACATTCATAGATTTCATTTTGACAAATAACATGGTAGAACTAATTGTGCATGCTATACATGATCATGTAAATGTCCAAATGTCAAAACAAACAAATTAGAAAAAAAAATCTGTTTACAACATGATAAACAGGGTAACAAACCTGTGTTTTAATGTGTGTTGAGATATGTGAACAGATGGACACTCACAGAAAGCAAGGCAGTGACACCTAGGATTCTCCATCTATTCTGCTGTGTGAACTCCAACACACACACACACACACACACACACACACACACACACACACACACACAGCATGTAGGTATGACCATATGCAAGCACAAACATATGCTCACCCAATAAAAACACTATTCTTAATACAGGAACCGTGGGGTGGAAGCACAGGCACACACACACACACACACTCACACACACACACACATA
Organism: Micromesistius poutassou; assembly: GCF_964030765.1. Classification (NCBI taxonomy): domain Eukaryota; kingdom Metazoa; phylum Chordata; class Actinopteri; order Gadiformes; family Gadidae; genus Micromesistius; species Micromesistius poutassou. Next base: position 7,805,487 of record NC_140271.1, on the reverse strand, counting down.
CTCACACGCACATACACAAATTCCTTTTAACACCCTTCTCGGTCTCTCTCCCACTCACCACACCTTCCATTTCCCCATGTCTTTGTCCTTGTACAGAAATAGCTGAATATTATTCATACTCTTTTGGGAAATCCCGAGTGTCCATCTAGGCTTTGAGATCTATCTTCTTCTCCTGCCAAAGTCTTCAAGCCATTCTTGAACACCTTCATTTCTCTCAAAAAACCTCGCCCTATTTGTCGTAATATGTCTTACATTACAACTACACTGGTCAGTTTTACTCACAGGTCAGTTTTTCTCCGGAACAAAAGGGCTGCTACGATGACATTTATACGTCGACTGATTGCACCGTGTGGATATGGCGATCTTGGAAGTAGGTACACAACAACAAATTACCATAACCTTTTCGCAGTATAGATTTAGAATTTGTTGTCACACAGACACTTGTCCAGATGCTATCAATTTTTCTGTTCTCTTCCTTTTGACCTTTAACTGCTATGTAGATAGTACCATAGACGTCACACACACACACACACACACACACAAAACTCACTGAGACACACACACACACACACACACAAACCCAATGCAGATACACACACTATGCATACAAATACTACATACACAAATACACACACAGACACTATGCATATACACAACCTAATCACTCAAACACACTCACAGCCCTAATAAATCCAATATGTGTACCCTTTGTGCTCGCCATATGTGGGGTCAAGACGAGTGTGTGTGTGTGTGTGTGTGTGTGTGTGTGTGTGTGTGTGTGTGTGAGAGGGAGCTGCATTGGTTCAATTCATTAAGCAAAGCTGAAGTGGTCAGCAGCAAAGATGTGGAATAATACATGCACTCCATCTGACGTCAACTGCAGGGACACATAGAAACACACAAACACATACTTAGAAACACAATTGGACACAAAAACAAAAACATAGAGACACACACTTGGAAATACACACACACAACCGTACACGTACACACACACACACACATACTGTACACGGCATACATTTTATCGACCCGCTCTCCTTGAGTTGGTGAGAGAAAAATAACAGAGAAAGGAAACACAGGACGTATTCAGCGTTGGCATGGCAACAGTTGGTTTGGATGGTAATTTGGGTGAACCAGTAAAATGGGGTCATAATGTACAGCCCTAGCATGTAGGATGACTTGAATTCATGGTCATCTGTGTCTCCTGTAATACCCTGTACTGTGGGGGTATACCTTCGCAAACAAGAGAAAACGCCCTTGAACTCAGTGTTACACCTTGTTTCCTGTTTGGTTACAGAGATATTCTACCGAAGAGAAACTCATTTGCGGGAGTGGATGAAGCTTTCAGAAGAGGGTTTTAATAAGTGTATTTATACACTGGCCAGTCTACACTGTGTTGATCTGAACCTTTGCAGCCACTTCATTATCTGTGGCTGTAGCAGGCCTGTAATAAGTCAGTCGAATCATGAAACAGTCCCTGATTATTATTATTATTATTTGATGGCTTGTCTGTCTACCTACCTACATAGTTGATGAGTCGACGGCCTGTCTACCGATGTAGACCTGCTACCTGCTCCGCACTCTGCCCATCCACCCTTGTGCATGACAGGATTCTTTAACAAAGCTAGGGAGACCTGTTGCTGAGGTTAGCAAGCTAGTCACGTGTTTTGGGGGAGTGGCTTGTGAAGGAGGCGCGAAGCGAGGGATGGGATTTTCTTTCGGTTGGATCCTTTCAAAATGTAGCTGACTTTTGCTAGTTTCTCCAGATTGCCGGCCGTAGATTTAACGTAGACGCAACGGCTCGTTCTATGCCGCGTGTGACTGTGTATTATAACGGTAACTTGACGTCGGTTGTCAGGGTGCTGGAGCAAAAGGGGTCAGACTTGGTGTTTGTTTGAGATCGCTTCACCCTCCTCTTCCGCTGCTGCTGTTCCCTTGTATTTAGATTAAATCTTTGCGGCTTCCACTGATGCCACGAAGATTAACTGGCGACATTGTAATCACAGCCTCGTCTGCACTGCGAGCGTAGGTCAAGCTCAAGCTCCTAGTCCTTATGGATGCACACAAATCGGCATTCACAAATCTATGCACAACCAATCAGCCATACGCACACACCATCCCACAGACACACTCTTAAACACATCTTTGTCCCGATTTAACTAATCTATCCATCTTCCATCACTCTCACTCATGTGCTCTGGTGTTCTGTTCTCCCTCGCTCGCTTTCTCTCTCCCTCTCTCCCGCTCTCATTCTCTCTCTCCCTCTCTCTCTCTCGCTATTTCCCTCTCTCCGTCTCACTCTCCCTCTCTCGCACTTTCCCTCTCTCTCTCCCTCTCTCTCGCTATTTCCCTCTCTCCGTCTCTCTTTCCCTCTCTCGCACTTTCCCTCTCTCTCTCCCTCTATTTCCCTCTCTCCGTCTCTCTTTCCCTCTCTCGCACTTTCCCTCTCTCTCTCCCTCTATTTCCCTCTCTCGCACTTTCCCTCTCTCTCTCCCTCTCTCTCCTGCTATTTCCCTCTCTCCGTTCGTGAGCGCTGAAGAACAAGAGGGTTGCTGGAGAACACCGTGCTGCCCACTTGGGGCTGACTAATGCTGAGCTTTCCAGGAAGACCACTGGTGTTTGTTAGTTCTTTGTTTCATGGCTCATGTCACCACATGTCCGTGGTGTTATGAAAGCCAGACGTGAGGGACATGATGGGCCTGAAACAGGAGAGCCTGCTGGATGTCTGGTCAGTGTAAGGTGCCTAAAACTTTAGTCCTGTCTTGTTCAATAGGAAACTGTGTCGTCCCTGTTACATTTGAAGTTATTTTGTTATCTTTAACACATTACGGTAAACATGAATATTTGCTATAGATATGATAATGAGGGACTATAGGGAAGGTTCCTTGAGTAAGTTTGGAGCCCTAGAAATCCAGAGACACTCCCATGACACAGCTTCTGTCACAGTGTTGAATCATCATTTAGAGGTTATTTCACAACAAGACAAGACACTTTTTGTCTTGGGCCCCCAGCGCTGTTACCATGGTCACCCTGGTGCTCCAGGTACGTGTGCATGTCTGCCCATGTGCGTTTGTGTATGCGTGTAGATGGGTGTGTGTGCATGCGACACACTGGTGCCTTTCATATCGACGTCTTCGACCAAATTCAAGTGTGCCTCAGACACTCCCCAACACACACACTTAGGTTACTCACACACACACACACACACACCCACAAACTCCCCGGCTTTCAGTAAAGAGAGACACAGTGTGTACAAGATGGAGACGGACAGACAACTGTGTACGACTATCCCTCTAAATGAACTCCCATTGTCTGGCTCCCTGACTGGAAAACCATGTGTTGACATAGAAGACATTTCCTGTGTGTTCCTCTCCCACGGGTGACTGGCGGCATGGGGGATGAGAGAAAAAGAGGGAGTGATTCCCGGGCGGCGCACCGACTTATTTAGCTTCTTGTAAATTCACGTTTCACATTTTACTAAAGCCCTTGAATCATGAGGGAGAAAGAGAGAGAGAGAGAAAGAGAGAGAGAGAGAGAGAGAGAGAGAGAGAGAGAGAGAGTTTTTACGTGTATCGCCATCTGACAATTTTTTTCACCTATTTTTTTATTTTTTTATTTTTTCCCGCCATGATTTACACAGTTCAATAAATGTTCCTTTTTTAAATTGAGACATGTAACATTTGTTATCATCATTGTGTCATTTTTATGACATAAATATCGTCATCGGCTAAGGCTGATGAAAAAAATCTGTATTGTATAGGCCCCTATCGGTCGATCCTCAGTTATAACCAATATCTGATGACAAATAAAGTCCTATACATTATTACATACAAATTACATCAGGGAACATAACCCACGTCCATGTGCTATACATTACAAAGCCACTATTATATTATAGAGCCCTCAGCACCCATTTAATTGAATAAAGGCTAAGGTGCACAGAAGCTTGTGACGTACAGTATGGACATAGTGAAGACGTAATGGTCGAGGGATCCGACAGACGTTCAAAGGGCCCATGCTGCTCATAGGGCAGTTATCATGATTGCAATATGCTAATGACCTTTGTACATCAGATAGAGGCAGTGGTGACAGAGGTTTGGATGGGGGGAGAGAGATTGAGGAATAGCGTGAGAGAGAAAGTGTGTGAGAGACAGAGAGATAGAGAGAGACTGGGAGTGAGTGTGTGTATGTGTGTGTGTGCGAGAAAGATACACAGAGAGACTAGACTAAGGAGAGAGTTAGAGAGAGAGAGGCGTGGGCAGGCATCAGAGAGGAAGATGGGGAGAGACAAGAGGAGGAGAGAGAAAGGGAGTGACATTCAATTGCGGGAGCGACATTCGATTGCGAGAGCGACATTTCCAATACGCTGCTGAGACAAGCCGAGACACAATTACACATAATTACCCAGGCTGGCTAAGCATCCACTGTTAGTGTAATTAATGCCTCTCTGTTTGGAGAGGGTTTTAAAGTCATTGACACTCTTTTCACACCAAACTTTCCATGGTTCCTCATGCGCACACTGAGCCCGTTTTAATGAGGATCCCTGGCAGAAACTTTCTAGACTCCACAATAAGCTTGCTGACATTTAGGAGATCGCTCTAATGAAGTTTGTTATGAGAAAATAAATGGAGGATCGCCAAAAAGGTCTTCATCATTTCAGGTGCACAAACAGTTAGAAAATGAAACAGAGATATTTCGCCCAAGTCATTATTTACATTTATAATGTTTGGTGTAACTGTTGCAATTATTTTGTAACACATAATTGATAAAATATTGGAGAGCATTAAAGTAACGTTTTTGTTATTTATACACTATTTAATTTAGTACAAGTGAAGGTACTATTATTTTGAAGTTAAAGTTAAGATCAAGTGCTCTTGTGTGAGTATGATTCTGAAGCAAGCAGCAAGCAAGGACATCGTATATGCACTGGTAGAAGATTTCATGCTGGTCACAACAGACTCTCATTTATGTGTACGGTTATAAGGATTATTATAGGGTCATTAAGGAAGAATATAAGATTATTCCCTCTTTGTAGCGTGCAGCCAACAAGGTAGTGTTTTCTTTGTCTGTATTTACTTTTGTAAATGTAATTCCACATGCTGTGTATGCTTATGTTTTTTTATTTTAAGATGTTTTCTATATTATCCTTTTTTATAATATCCTTTTCATAATGTGCGTTTCATTTTCATGGTGGATCTGGAGGAGACAAGTCTACATTAAACCAGTAGTAAGAAAACCACTTGTGTTTGCCTGTGCTATGAGGGAATTATGTTTGGAGATGATTGGATTATACAATATTGAATATATTCAATGCTGAGGTTTGTTAAAGGAATACACCCACATTTTCTTCGTACAGTGGTCAGATTGGTTTCATTGTTTTTATTTGAATGTGGGGACTTACAAATATATGACCCAAAATGTTGGCTGTTCCTTTAAAGGTACTCTGAGAATCAGAAATTCCTTCTCATTGCTGACCTCTTGGTGAACCGCTGCTTGCTTGCATGCACACATTAAGAGCACTGGAGTGTGAACGTACTCACTATAATAATAAGAACGAAATACACAATACGAATATCACATATGAACTGGCTAGCCCTTCTTTATATACTAGAGCTCTCAGGCAGCATGCTTGGACGTCACTTCCTTCCCTTTTCCTGGCGAAACCGTCTGGGTCAAAATAAATCAGCACCCAGGCTGTGCCACGCCATATAGAGAGTAAGAGATGGTCAGTATTTTAAATTAAATGTTAATATATTGGCAATCTAAAGCAACTTATGCATGTAAAATCCTAGACGTAGTCCCTTTAATATAATTTCACGGATCAATTGAACACTGTAATGTTCAATGTTTTCCAAATGGAATCACTGGTCCTAGAGTGGTGTGAACCTTCAATTTCGTCATGGATCTATGGAACCCAGTTTGTCGTTCTCAATTGTCTTCTCTTCACCTTCCTTTGACAAGTAGACTTTCTCTAGTATGTTAGCCTTGACAGTGTTCAGTGCCACACAATGTGAAAAAGATACAGCAAATCAAAACACATCATAACAGATCTATTGCTGAATAGCTTAGCATTTCGGAAATGTATTTTTAATGTTGAATGACTTTATGAACAAATAAAGGAGGGGGAGGAGAATGAGGAGTTGGTCTCTGTATACCACCACACTTCAGACAAGCGGAGCCCTAACTTGTGGGCCGTCTGTGTGTACTTTTCTAGACAACCTCTCAAGAGCCGAGCTTCGCCTCAGCCTGGCATATATATATATTCTTAAGAGAGCCAGTGTTTCTGTTGTCACATCCACTGGCTGAAATACAATTCCCAAACCTAAACAACCCAAGGGAGACGTGCTCTATATTTATATATATATATATATATATATATATATATATATATATATATATATATATATATATATATATATATATATATGAGATTGCAAGGCAACAACAGAAACTATGGTGTTTGATTACTGGACTTCGTATGGTGAAGGAGCAATGGTTGAAGCGCTTCACGAGCAACAAGCTTCATAGAATATACATCGAGTAGTCATCAGGTTGCTACTAGCAAAATTCGTAATTCCGGCCCAAAACAATTACAGAGCATAATTTAGTCAGGCTGATGTCATCAAGACTGAGGGGAAAGAGAGGGACTGACGCTATATTCACAACAATACAACAAACAATACATTTATGTTTTAAAACTGCATAAATTAAAAATCCATGGAGACAAGCATTTTTGCACCGTTTCAGATGGTTTAATACACCTACCTGAAAACACACATCACCTGTACATTCATGTGCCATTGGCATGCCGACACCGGTGTAAACAGGAGACAGGATTGTCTTTGTTCTCAAAGACCTGGGTTTCAACCTGGGTTTCAAGCCAAAATCCCAGAGTTTTCAAACTTACATGGGGTCAACAAACGTTTTGAGGGGTTTACAACTCTGGAAAAGTGTGGACATATTGGTGTAAACTTATCAAAAGCACTTATCAAAAACAAAAGCATTGTGGATGTAGCCAGAGGAAGAGTGTGAGAAAGATTAAGTATGTGAGAGACAGAGAGCCAAAGAGGGAGAGAGAGTGTGCGTAGTCACGATTATGTTGTGAGTCATCTATCATGATGATCAAGCGCCCATCACAACTATCGATCACCAAGTGTTCATGAATGGATAGAAGTGAATATAAGTGCAGTTTCCACATTCACTGTAAAAACAAAGAAAGCACCTCAATGCCGACAGAGCTGCGACCTTTCAACACACACCCTGTCAAGTATTTCAAAGAGTAGCCAAGAGTAGCCAAGCATCCATCGTCGTGCCTGTGGCACGTTTATTTGCTGTTTCTTGGTTTTGAGTTGGCCTACACAGCATTCACTCTGGCATTCCAACACCCGTCCCCCACACTTCTGCTGCTCCATGCTAAATGCCCGGCGTGGTCTGTGTTGGCCCGTCCGTTGTTCTTGGAGAGGACGACGTTGGACTCCTGACGATAACCCCAACGAGGCCTCTGTCACTCAGCCGTCATAAATGAACCACCCAGATCCATCCATCCATCTCATCACCCTACTCTCCCTCTTCATCTGTGCAGATGATGACATGGATCCTATTGGCAGACGGCTCAGGATGAGAGAGGCGTGGGGCGAGTTGGATCATAGCACAGCCTGTCAAAGGTGGCGAAGGGTATGAACGCCACGGGATCAGGGGTCGCTAGTGCTAAGCAGCTTTGTAACTGTAGTATTATATAACACAAGCCTCACTGAGATTACGACCTATACTCAGAGATATGTATATGTACTCTCCTGAGAGCAGTTACACAACAAATGTGTACAAATGTAATCAAAATAAAATAAAATGCTTTACATTTTGTTCCAATTGTCACATATTCATCGGGGGACAGTTATTGGAGAATCAAAGCGAAAGGTGGCACCGATTACCGCTCGGCAAAAACCTTATCCAAATGCTTAACGTCAACAGTTGCTGCCGAGTTTATAATCGCTCATTCCCCAGACTTAACATCTGTGGCTGGCTACGCGACACAGCTCTCTTTCATGTGTCCTGAATGTTTTGCTTTATCTCAACCTGCACTCAGTTGCTCAGGAGACACTTTGGCAGGAAGTGGTGCTGAACCTCACCGTGCTGCTGAACCTCACCGACTCTCTCTATCTCTCTCTCTCTCTCTCCCCTCACTCCTTCACATTCGACCCATTCAGCGTCGGCCAGTTGGCTGAGGCTCCTCTAATGTTTTTTTACTTCAGCATTTTGTGTTCTTCTTCTCTGGCTGGCTGTCTTTCTTTCTTTCTGTTCATTCTTTCATTCTTTCTTTTCTTTCTTTTCTTTCTTTCCGAAAGCCCCTTCGTCAGCTGCTGTCCAGACGCTGTGTGGTGCTCCTCTGAGCTCAAGGCTCTCTGCTCCCCAGATGGCGTGTTGGTTTGTTCGCCAGACGGTCCACAGCCAAGGTCGAGGTTCAGGATGATGGGGATGAGTTAGAGACGAGGCCCCAACGCCCCCGCAACATGCCCCCACTCTGTGTAGTGAAGGCGGCATGTAGTGAAGCCTTGTAAACTGTGACTGTATGTGATCCGTGCTATGCTCCGACAAATATCCACGCACACACACATGCACCCACAAACACACATGCACACACACACACACACACACACACACACACACACACACACACACACACATAGACACACACGCTTACTCATCCCGTAGACGCCCACAGGACACATAACAGGCTTCGAGTGGGACCTTTGGACATGTGTGTTTGATTTAGTGTATGTGTGTGTTTGCTTTTGTGTCCATGAGGTACACTGTGTATCTCTGAACAATACGATGCCTGAAAATCCCAATCAATCGCTCAATTTCCAAGTAATATACAAGTAATAGTGCTTGGTTTAAAGACGGCAGAACACCCTGTTGCATTCAGAATGGCATTTCATCTGCTATGAAATGGCTGCTATAGTGAAACTAGATGTCTTTGTTCAAAACCAGTTCATGTGGCCTTATTGATAGGAAGGCGTGAAAGCATGAATGTGTCCACAACCATGGACTCTTCTGTGTGCTCATGGCTCCACACAGCCAGCAGAGACAGCGTTAGCTCCTGACTCATTCCTCTGTCACACGCGGCCTTGGAAACTTCCTCCGATCTCAAGAGGTTTCAGCAAAACAAGAGATGAAGACAACCAAAAGGCCATGGAGGAAACATCCCAGGCTTGAGTTAGAAAACGTTTTACTAATACCAGTGCAGTGGAGTCGGCCCAGTTTATACCTCCCCAGACCAACCATAGGTAAAGACCCCAGGGGTATGTATGTATGTCCAAGTAATCATTTATAAACAATGCACAAAATTAATCAAAAAATATAAAGTTGTCCCATCTAAAGTATTGATGTGCATATGTGTATTGGTCCATTATCCATGATGCAAAAGGAGAGGAAGATAGACAGTAAGGCAAGCCTCTAAGAGAAAGAGCAGCCATTCTCTCAGAGGCTTAAAAGCAGTAAAAAAGGTGCGGCTGCAACGTTGGGTGGTTGCAGGTTGCTGTCTGCCCACACAGAGCTACAGAACCCCGGTGAATCCCCAGTGCTTGAGCCCTTCTTGGGGCTGTGCAGCCTGCCCTCATGCAGGTCTGTGGAGGTGTGTGCTCCACGGAGATGGACAATGCTTTCTTAACCTTTCACAACAGAACCTGGGGGTGTATTCTCATTTTCAGCCCCTGTTTATGTGACTCACTTATCCATGTAGCCCATATGAAGAAGTAGTAGTAGTTATAGCAGTGATAGAATAATAGTTGTAGTCATGCATACTATTTACCTCTGCAGATACACTTCATGCCTATTATTAGGTATGGGTTTTGATAGTTCTTATAGGACTGATATAGACTTTAGTTTTACTTTAGTATAACTAGTTACATGTTATATCATATTGTTCGACTGTCTCTTCACTAGCTTACGTGATCCAAGCCTAAAGTCCTCCCCCCTTGGTGAATTTGACTTCATATGCAGAGATCCAATAACCCGATCACATATTCATGTTGAACATAAAAGCACAGGCTTGTGTGCACAGGGCTAACTCTAGGGGGCAGACAGACACAGGTTGAATGCACCATGATAAGGCATACAGAGCTGTCTCTCTGTTGGTTGGTTCCAACAACAACATTTTGTTCTTGCGTCAGGGGTGCTTCACTCCAATTTGACCAAAACATAACGAGCGTCGCAGCATTGTTTAACTTTAAACTCAAACCACTAAGCATTCACATCCTTTGTTTAATTAAGAATTAAGAATGAGCTCATTCACACACCCGGGGACGCACCACACTGGATACACACGCATGTGAACAAAAGCACACACACACACACAGATAAAAAATGCATTTGTGATACTTGTGGTTGAATTCCAAATCCCTACAACATAATAGTGAGCCATTTAACTCTATTTTAAACATATCTGGATGGTGTTACTGTAAATAACTATTATTATTTACTCTATTACTGTTAACTATGGTTTTGGATTTCTTAGATGCCGTGTTCTTTTACAGTACAGGGAGGAGAGAGGAGGAGGAGAAATAAAAGAGGAGAGAGAGAGAGAGAGAGAGAGAGAGAGAGAGAGAGAGAGAGAGAGAGAGAGAGAGAGATTATAAAAGGCTTAATAGATACTATAGATGACCTCTACAGTATGCTGCTTGATTAACCCTTTCCAAAGTTAATCACTATTGTACCTGCATCAGTATCTCTAAAAAGAGTGAGCACACCCCTTGCCAATAGGATCCCTCCTTCTTTAAAACTCACAAAATATGTCATTACACCTTATAGCAAAGCAAGCGGCATTACTAATTTCTGTCAACAGGTAGGCCTACTGGGTTTCCTCCCCGTCATGTCCACGGCCTTCCTGTAGGCATGCTTGAGCAATAGCCTACCTGCTCTTTAATGGCATGTATTAAAGATTAAATTCACTGTAAAGTGCTTTGGATAACAGGGTAATTAAGGTCTGTTCAACAGAGTAGCCTATGGCAGAGGTAGTCAGCTACCCAAGCATGAGTGTTGTGGCTGCACGCTGCTAAACGCTGTCACGAGTCTCACGACATCCGTTGTACATTTGTGCAGCACAGCAAGAATAGCCTCATTTCGGGCTCCGGCAATTCCGCTAATTGAGTTTGTTTGCTGTAGGCCTTTTCGGAGTCACGCCAAATTAGGGCTTGAGCACCACCAAATGAAATACGTTGTTCACCAAAAGTCAGACGGTTCGAGTCCATAGCAAAATATATATATATATGTAGTGCAATAACTTCAAGTGTTATACGATCGGCCCATTGAACCGACCTCGCATCAATTGGAAGTATAAATCACATTAAAAGTTAAGTTGGTTACTAAATGTGTTACCTTGACACTGGAATCCTTGTTTCCCAAAACCCCTGCAAAATAAGAGTACATAACGTAACGTCAACGCGATGCAAATAAAACATAGCACATGGTGTCTATTATTATGTTTTTCTATATACAATTCAATTTCGAGTAAATTGCTGTCATGCGTTTTGAGAATGAAACCACAACAAACGCCCCCAGTAGAGAACTGTGCGCTTTATGTGTTGCAGTTTGAGTCTATCTAATAACTTGGTCAGCATGGCGCTCAAAACTGGGAGTTGCCGCTGGATATTAAACACGGCAGGTGTGAAACTAATTTAAGGTGAGAACTGATCTATGGAGTAGGTCAAACAGAGCTGCCAAGCTGCAGTGCTGCTCATCACTTTTCACATCCATAATGAACAGGTGTGTGCACATAAGCAAAGCTTACCATATGAAGTCCGTGCAGTGGCTGCAGAAGGTCGGCTGCTTGAAAAACCTCGCAGTAAATTTGTGGTTTTTCACTTCGTGGACATTTTTCTGGCGCAGAGCACCTTTGCGTGCAAATCGATTCCCGATCGCTGCTGAGTCGCTGTAGTGCAAATGGTGGTCAGCCATCATGATGAACAAAAAGTACACCGTCCGCCCCTAATTGTCTTGTCCCCACTACTCTACCAAAGGGTACTCCCTCTGTCAGCACCGCTATCAACTGTTGGAGGAGCGTCTCTCTCCTGAACGCACGCTTCGCTCTTTGCCAGGGCTACAGCTGAGCGCCTCTTTTTTCACGCGTGTGTGTGACGTCAACCTGGATCCCTCCTGGATGCGACTATTTTTCGTAGGCGGAATCCAGAAGAATCATGAATATTAATGAGGTGATAGCCGGAGATTATCCAATCACGTTGGTGTAAATCCCTGATCCAATCCAAAAAGTCTAAAAGCCGTGACGTGACAGCAGGGTAGGTAACTTAAATTGTAAATTAATGTATATTAAACTAACGTTTGTCAAACGCATTTTTCTGATAGGGTTATGGTTAGGGTTAGGGTTACGGTTATGGTTAAGGTTAGGGTTAGGGTTAGGTAATTAGGGTTAGGAGTCAGCGTGCGAGTTTGCCTGACAGGCTGCCTGTCCAATCCTAGCGCTTGAGGCGGGACTATTTCCGGATTCCGCCTACGAAAAACACAGCTTGCATCCCTCCAGCCAGCCAACACGGCCTACGCGTTGCAGGCCGTTGGCGCCCCAAGGTGGTCATTACTCAGATTACAGCTATATGCGGCGCAGTAGAATACCTTCCATCATGCATCAGATGATCAACACGAGGATGCCTGCCCATGCCCCTGCCCATGCCTACCGACTGAGCCAACAACAGTTGGTATTGAAGGACAATTAGTGGATATGGGGTCTTAAAGTGGCTGTAAAATATAGAATAATGAACTAATTTTACTTTAAAACTAAGCTTCTTACCTGCCTGGAAACTTGGCATTCAGACAAAGTATTGATATGTTAACAGAATAACACCTACATAATATTAGTGTATGATGAAGGATGAAGGATAGCTGGTCTGGTAGCAGCTAATAAAGCAACACAGCAGACGTGTAAAACAAATAGCAACTGACCATTAAGCCTACTATTGGACCACAATGATATGCAAAATGTATGGAGCTGGAGAACAGATTGTATAACTTATATTAAAAAGTATATAAGGAAGCTGTCTATACATTTATATATTGTATCTAGTATCTAGTCTATTGTATCCAAAATGTTTTTCATACATGTAGACCTATTATTGGGCAGAAATATACACATCACCTAAATATATATACCAACAAGAGTAGTGAGATTAGAACATTTAAGGCCCATTTAATTATCTTTTGAATTAGCTAACATGCCAGTAAGAAATTGAAGGTTCATAGCCTAATAACTTCACTAATGGACACTTGAAAAACATAGTTGTTTTTATGCCGAAACATTTAACTTGATACAAATTATAAACAAATATCATGAGACAAATGTGTCAAATTTGCTGAAGAGTAAATGCATGTTTGTGTTATGGTGTGTGTGTGTGTGTGTGTGTGTGTGTGTGTGTGTGTGTGTGTGTGTGTGTGTGTGTGTGTGTGTGTGTGTGTGTTATAGTCATGTTTGTGTTGTTTTATAACATCTTTATTGTGGATAATCACTATTGCAGGATTACAACGTGTCTTTCTGAGAGGCCCACAAATTCTGCTGAGTCAGTTCAAAGTCCATTCTGTGATATTTAATTTGCTTTATTAATAACAAACAACAAAACAACAAAAACAACAACAACAACAACAAGGCCAACACATCAACACTTAACACATAACACATCATTCAATCGTCAATCGTCAATCACTGTTATGTCAGAATGTTGCCAGAAGTTCTTAGCAGTCTTTTCAGAGTATGCCCCTCCCTGGCTCCATCGGCCATGTTCTGGGAATTTAATTATAATATCTTTGTTTTTTTTTACTACTACTTCCGAAGATGCATCTGTAACCTTCACCCCTCAGATCCATTTGAAATATTGAATGTGTGGGGTGGTGACAAATCGTCCATACATTTCAGACAGCTTAGAAAATAGGCTACTCATCTCATCTGCTGTTGCATCGTGTGCTGCACGGTTGCTGTAGCAACGGAGGGACGCTGCTTCTGTTTCCCTTCCATCACGGAAACCGGATGTGGCTCAGGGTAGGAAGTTGCTGTGGAGTTTGAATCACTTTGAGCGGCCAAATCAGTGCCTATTTTAAGGTAAAAACAAACCAAATGTTGTATCTTTAAAGATTTCGGCCACACCGTTTTTATGCAGTAAGCAGGCAGCAATAGCGCTACGTTTCGCATATTGGTTAGCTTAGAACAGAACTGTAGACTAGCGTGTTTTGCGTTATTCAGGCAGTCAACATCATGATAGCTAGTGGGGGTTTGTTGTTGCAGTGTTTTTGTTGCTTAGACATTTCTATGGCATAAGTTATATATTTCTATGGCATAATTTCACCGTGCTATATTTTGCTTAAATAAACTATTGTTGTGTACTATGCATTCGGGTGAACTATTGTACTGTATCACCCGAATGCATGTACGATATTGATGGGCAAAAATAACCTAACGGACACATTACATTACGAATATAGTCAACTCTGGGCCCAAACCTAACGAACACAACACACCACACATTCAATTATCGAACCCCCCTATCAGTCGGCGGAGAACACTCTGCCACAGCTAGATGGCGAGGACACACATATCACACAGAACGACAACACAACCCGGAGGCTCAGGGATAAGAGAACCCTCGATAACCCACACAAAGTCTAACACACACACCTGGCTAGGAAAGATACTATAAATTTCACATGCACCGGATCACGGGTGCTCTTCTGAAGCAGAACCTCATCGGAGGCGAAGCTCCAGACGACCTCAGCGCTGTTAGGGGACGTAGAATATTCGATCTCTCACGCTTTATGAATCAGTATTACCTTTGCCACTTTACTCAATAAATCCGAGGCCCTCGTGCTGACAGACTTTATCACCTCTCCGTCTCATTTTATCTGGTCAAGTAACTAGGCAGACTGTTTTTCCCAACAATATCCATCTTCGTAAAACTACAGTTATGGAATCTAGTAATGCAAGACCCTCTGCACTTGTGAAGCTGCTGTAACCAACTCAGAGCAGAAACAGAAGATGAATTGCAATACAAACCCAGTTAACAGTTACCTACCTAAAACAAAACTTCAATATTAATATCGTTAATATCGTAATATTTTCTTTCGGAAGAAATTGTATGCATTTTGCATACTTGAAACTATCAGAATTTTAAATAATAGGACCCAATACTTATGTGAAACGAAATGGCACAGTATGCACATTGATCATTTCATCAAAACATATTTACCATATTCCTAAACGGGTCCATTAGGGCTGAAGGAACCATGAGTCTGCACAATGACACTCCAGAGCGACTGGACGCAGACTTTGACCGTTACCTGTCAGACATGAAGCCATATGTCCTGAAGCACCCCAACAGAACAGGTAAAACCACGTAGAGCTGGTCGATGACTTCATGTACTTAATGTTTATTTGTGTATGCTATGCTATATCCAATATGGTCCGGTCCGTGTACGAAGTCAATAAGCTTTAGAAATGCATTTCATTTAGTCATAGGCTAGTAACCATTAGTTCAATTATTTACATTTTGTATCCAATCGTACTATGGTTGTTTGAATATATAAACGCTTTAAATGTGTTAATTAATTGATTAGTCAGATTAATTGGCCATACAGATAATAACACGTTGCAGTCCTAAAGAGAATGGATCCTACTTTCTACATCATTTATTGACTCTAACTTCTACTCCAGTATCAGCATTGACAACCCTACTTAGAAACATGAACAGTCTAAAAGTGTGGAAAAACTGTTAGCCTCCTAACCTCGACAAAGTGTCTCCTTGCCCCTCTGACCCAGAGCGCCAACGGTGCGCCATGTGGATCAGGAAGCTGTGTGACCCGACCATGTGTGGCTCAGGACCAGTCGGGCTGAAGAATCGCAACATGTACGCTCGCCTGCTTCTGCACATGCTCAGAAGAGGGGTCCTGGATGCCCCTTTCACTAGCAAGCCGGATCAGGGCTGCCTGAAGACTCTACCAACCTACATGGTAACACTCACTAACACTATATTGTCATTGATCCTATATTATGTATACAATGTATACGTATTTGACCCAACATTTATAATATATTATAATAATATAAGATTTGGCCACTTATACACACTCTCTTCTGGCGGATTCAAAAGCCCTGGCCTTTATGCCTCATTTATCTAGTGAAAAGGTCATAGTGAAATGAATATAGATAGTAAAATAGACATAGTGAAAGGTTCATAATATATTGTATTTACATGGTAATGACAATATAATGCTAAGTACCTCCAGAGGTGGGTGACTCTGTACGCATTTGGCTGCTTGCTGTCGTTTCCCTGTCGTCATTGTGTTAAACCAGCCAATAGCGCGCCAGGGGGAAAAGCCAGCTTGGTGATTGGCTCCTGAAAAAACGTAAGCAGAATGGGTGGGGCTACCCATTGGTCTACCATTGGTACCATTGGTACCCATTGGCTACCCATTGGCCCATGGGTCTCAGCAGGACCAGGTTGGGAATCCTCTGGTCCGGTGTATTCGGTGTGCCTTGCCGCTTGATGAGCTGCTTCTTTTTTCCCATTTCTAATTTTGTTTTTAACAAATTTATAAAAATCCCATTTATAATTTTTTTTTCATAAACAATATAGACAACAACTACAGAATTCACAACAATAACAACACCGACAGCGGCAATGAGCACAATAACAAAGACAACAACAGTGACCTACAGTGAAAGGGGCACAGTCTGGTTATTCAATTGGGGTGGACACATGTCACATGTCAGCACCCATGCAGATTATTCCAAATAGATAGATAGACGGACAGAGCTAGATAGACGGATAGACGGACAGAGCTGTTTCTAAATACATCCCTTTGGATAAAAGCATCAACCAAATGGCAAATGAAACAGGACCCATACCTGATCTGTGTTCCTGACTTCTTGTCCCGATACGTACAGGCAATCTACTTTGACGAGTCCCTTGGCGCCGGCGGGCCAGCAGTACAGGACGTGGCACCGCTTCCTGATTGGGTGGCAGGTGAGCTCGGCCACCATGGATCCGACAGGACCAGGAGGTCTTCCTCACCCACCTCTGCCGCTCACTCCAGGTACCTCAGTTAAACCTTCATTAAACATATGCACACACTAAAAGAACATCCCACAACCAGCCCCTCAAACGAGCCAGTGAACCCACAGTTTCAGATGGAATTCGAACACCATGTGATTTAAAAATTTTTGGAAAGAGGGTTTTTTTTGTATGTCCCGCGAAGGGGTAGGGTGTCCCAATACTTAGGGGACCCAAGGGGAGTGCTGTTTTTCCCTTAAAATCAACCCTTGAATGCTAGCCAGCTCGGGAGCTGACTTGAAGGGCACTCAAAGCAAGTGTTCTTGTTAAGGGGAGAGAAATGGGACTGGGCCTCTATGTGTCCGGGAAGCATAACCTTTACTCGGACACAGACATTAAAGGTCCCATGGCGTGATAATTTCACTTTATGAGGTTTTCTAACATAAATATGAGTTCCCCTAGCCCGCCTATGGTCCCCCAGTGGCTAGAAATGGCGTTAGTCGTAAAACGTGCACTAGGTATCCTGCTCCGCCTTTGAAAAAATTAAAGCTCAGACGGGCCGATTTGGAATTTGACCCCATATGTCGTCATAAGGGGCCAGGTTACCTCCCCTTTCTGTGCTTTGCTCGCCCAGAGAAGACAATGAGACAATGCGCCTCTGGATGATACATCCACTGTAAACACTAGTGCATGGTACCGTGGCCACAAGCTCCACCCTCCACAAACTGCACGTTTGTGGAAAGCTCATTGTGGGATTGGCTCGTAGTGGCTGTGATTCTGCACCAAGGCTGAATTTATTGAACGTCTTCAAATACTGTATTAGGGGCCCTCTAACACCTATATAAAAGATATATATAAAAAAAGTGGTTTTGGGGTGAGGTTGAATTGAATATTCATGTTCCATTAGTTTTTGCAAATGCATTTACTCTATGTAGATTCTATCTTTTCAATGTCACCCAATATGAATAAATGTGATTAAGTTGTGATCTTGAACTCCCATTGACTGTTATATTCTATTAGGGTTACTTGGAAATAATATTGTAGTCATTTAATTCTGTTCAAAATTCAAATTAATACATACAAAATAAATTAACATTTACATAATGAGGAGCTCTCTCTCTGTCTCTTTGCCTCTTTGCATCTGTCTCATCTGTCTCTCTCTCTCTTTATGGACTATCAAGGCTTTAGGCTTTTTTTATTTTCAGAACAAGAACAAACGTTAAATAAAATACAATTTAAGATACAAAATCGTAATAGCTTCAAATGTAAGTAATCTACGACATGTGTATATTCTGTGAAAATGTATGGCTATGATATTCTCAATCTCTCTTTCCATTCTCTATCGCCCTCACTAACGGTAGTAACTCTGCTCCTCTGGCCAGGTGATAAATCCTGTCTGACTACTACAGTTAACAAAGTGACATCATTAGTAATGGCTTGGATTTAGGTAACAATTAGAATGGATAGACCACTTACTAGCTTGAAACACTTATTGGTCTTAACGAAAAGAGAACAGGCAGGAAATGTGCTTAAAAGACTGCCTTATAATCTAACAGATTAAATCTGTTGTTTCAGACTCCATCACCCTGCAGGCCATGTCCAATAATCATTGTTACATACTACATATTATATATATGAACCATTATCGCTTCCAAACTGTTATATAACAGTAAACAAAAGAGATATCATTGACACTGCGTAGGGTTTATACGGCATGTGTATATTTCTACTTTCTTGAGGGATGGACTTCAAGCCCGAAACCATATGTTTTCCACATGCAATACCATGCACATCTCAGACCTCGACAACTTCTAGAGGTCTTATTGGTTTGTCTGTGTGCAGGCCGTTGAGCAACAATCATGTCGTGGTGTGCCTTGATTGGGATAAGACCATGAAAAGACCAACTCTCGCATCACAGGGCTCACGTCCTGATGGAGTAAATTAGCCGGTGGCTTGCAGGCCTCCTTTCATGTGTCTCTCTCATTTAGACGAGATTAAACGTCAGGCATCTCGACGGGCTCCTTCTCCCTGTGATCCGACACCGTTTGATCTCTCTCTCGCCCTCTCTCTCTCCCTCTCTCTCTCTCACTCTCTCTCTCTCTCTCTCTCTCTCTCGCCCTCTCTCCCTCTCGCCATTAGTCAGGTGATGAGAAGGCTGCGTCTTTGAGCTTGTGGACATTGTTCTAGTCCCTAAATCAAGTGCAGAGATCTGAGGGCAAAGGTTTTGATGTTAAGATTGGCTTGGGTTGAGTAGACGGGGGAGGGGGCTGCAGTGGGTCTTGAGGTGGGTGACGGGAGATCTGGCCCTCATTAGCTCCAATGCGCCCTCAAATGAGTATTATCTGCTGCTTGGAATGCAGTTACAAGTTGAGCCACTAGAGGGCGACACCCACCAAGCCAGAGCAGGGATTCCAACAAGAGGAACACTGTGGGGAAAAAGTGCTACCCTGTGGGGGGGGGGGGGGGGAGGGGCCGGAATGGATTGGACTGAACCTCTTGGGTGTGTACCCTCATACCGACACGCCTCCCCCTGATTCTTATGAATGATGTGCAACTCCGGCGTCAAACACAGCTAGCACGTAGACACATGTTTGTTGCCTTTGGTTTCGACCCACAGGACTCCGAGGAGGGGAGGGGGGGGGGGGGTGTATCTGTATGCCTCTGTTTTGGGGGAGTGTGTGTTTGTGTGGAGAGGCTACAGGGAAAAGTGGGGATGAGGCCAAGGGGTGGGGGGGGGGGGGGGTAAGGAAGAAAGGGAGTGAGAGAGAGAGGGAGTGTTCTTGATGTAAACCGTGTGTGTTGACTGGCTAATCAGCGTGGGGTCAGGTTCACTGCTAAAGATTACTGAGTGCTTTCAGACGCCGACTACAAAGACTGTGTTTGGCTCTGGCTTTATTTTCTCTCCCTCTGCGTGGATTTTTTTGTTTTTGCCTATTGGTACACACGGTCTCCTTTTCCCAGACAAACACACACACACACACACACTCAAGATTGAAAGATTCTGTAGTCTCAACCATCAACCTACTACCTTTAAAAAAAATGTAAAATCCTTCTCTGTTGCTCACCCAGACTGAATGGTCCGGTACCTGTCTGACATCCAGCTGTATAGGGTGTTGGGGGAGGAGGGTGGGTGAGGGCGGGGCGGATGGATGATTGCGGCCCCAGGGTCAGACTGCACCACTGGAGGGTGCAGAGGCTCTGCCACGCAGGGCCCCCCCGGAGCCCCCGTGGCCCTGCACCTGGAGGTCAGACTGCTGCTGCAAGTGTCAGGCTGTGCTAATCTAAGCAAGGCTGCAATGGCTTATTTCTTATGTGTGTGTGTGTGTGTGTGTGTGTGCTCGTATATGTGTGTTTTCTTTTCTGAGTATGTGTCTGTGAGGGTGTGCGTGCGCGCGTATGTGTGTGTAGCTGTAGCTCTAGCTTGCCACCTCTTTGATCTCTGGGCCCCAGACACATCTGATTCAATTATCCCCATCCACCTGTTGACTTTGAGGCCCTAGATTACACTGCTTTGCTCTCACATCGTGCAGGTTTCACGGCTGTCTGAGTATACATGCATGAGTGTGTGTGTGTGTGTAGGCATGTGCATGTTAACATAACAACTTACCAAAGTGGAACGAGTCGGCATGAACACAGGAATGATCGAAGGATGTGAAGAATGTTGCATGTATGGAATGCAAACTTGCCTCATCAACAAACCAAATCAAACATTGATACTATTTGTCTCCCCTGACAACAGTGGTACTCAGACCACGGATCACGGCTTCTCTCCGCCATCGCGAATCCCCAGCAGTCGCTGGCACTGTTGACTATGACTTTGACCTATATAATGTAATAGAATTTCAGTTTGGTCCCTATTCCAATAAAGTTTGGTCGTGCACTGGTTATCTCCCAATGGCCTGTCCGAGAAGTGGCACATTGGAAGCAAATGTCATGTTAAAAGGTTATGATATTAAAATATACAGTATTTGATCATTTTACATGGTGATACTTTGCATAGTGATGCTACATGTTTGCTCTTGAAAGGAGCGCTTATTTACATGTAGATAATATATTCTACAAATACAATATTGTTTGTCATTTGTTTATACATTCCAATATACATATATATGGACTATTAATTACAAACATTTCATTGGTATCCTGAAGCCCTTATGAAGAGAAAGAGTTGGTGAATTTATTTCCTCATTTCCATATTTTACATGGTTACATTATGTTGGACATCAGGAAAATAATTTAGATGTTCGTTTACCAGAGATACCAAAGACTTCAGGGGTGGGTACGCGACACATATGCCCTAGCGTGGTATATGAAGACGCAGATGAATGGCAGGAAAAAAACTGGTTGATTATCGTACGGACAGGATGAATTGCCCAAGTGAAAGCAAGGGAAAGCTTTGCCAAGTGGCTTGTGCGTATGTTGCCCAAAGCAAGCTTGCTGCACTCGTACATCCATAAAAACACACAGAGGAGAGACTAACAAAATCTCTCTCTCACTCACTCACTCACTCATTCACTCACTTACACCCCCCCCCCCCCTTTCTTTCCATCTCAATCTATGTCTAACCTTCGGCCTTTAACCCTTTCCTTTTCAGAAGGCAACTGTATGAGGAGACCACATGCCGGAGAATGGCGTCCAGTCCTATCAACGCGTCCACCAGAAGAGAACACACCGGCATGGTGAGACTGGCTGACTGACCAACTGACTGACTGGCTGGCTGACTGGTGTAGTTGATCAGATACACAAGTTTTTATGTTTGATGTCGTTCTGTGGAAATATTAGCTTGGACACAATCAAATGTGAGAACAACCAAACCAAGAAAAAATAGCACATGGATAAAGTTAGATCATGATGTCATAGGTTTGAAAACAAAATAATGTATCATTACAGGAGCCTTGCCATCGGTCAGGCACCTGCCCACATTAAAGAGCCACTGCATATTCCAGTAGGAATTTGAGGTCGTCTGATCAGGGTTTGCTGCTGGTTCTTTACTCCAGACTCACAACAAAGGAGACTGTGCTTTGGAACTCCCTCCCATTGGACTAAAGAGCCATGGACACATTCAGAAAGCAACTGAACACCCATCTGTTCAGACTTGCTTATGTTCAATTTGTTCTCATGATTGTTTTGAACTTTTGCAGGGTATCTGTTGCTCTGTATTTTATTAGCTTTTTTTTGTAGCACTTTGTGACGTCTGCTTTTGAAAGGTGCTATATAAAGGAACATATTATTATATCCACACAGACAAATTACAGGAATTACAGTAGCATTCCTGCAGATACAACACCACATTTAGCATTGTGTTAATAGGAGAGTATAATGTAAAAACACAAAAAGCCATTTGATGGACCTTTTCATTTAAAGCTCCTTACAATACCAGGAGTGCATTCATTCTTGGCATGAGTGGCCCCATTGGGAATTGAACCCCTGACCCTGGCAGTGTTAACATCTACCAGTTGAGCTAGACAGGATCACATTAACATGAACCGCCTCCTGTCAGGAACTAACATCAGTGTGTGTGTGTGTGTGTGTGTGTGTGTGTGTGTGTGTGTGTGTGTGTGTGTGTGTGTGTGTGTGTGTGTGTGTGTGTGTGTGTGTGTGTGTGAGACACCAGAACAGATAGCTCATAAACCCGTTCCTGGAAGATTCCGATGACCTCATACATGAAAGCAGCAAAAAGAGTGCAACTGCCTACTCCCATAAAAGCAGTGCGATAACTCAAAACTTTCTTCTCATCAAAACATCCATTTTAGTGCCGTTCTCTTATCAGTATTGATGATAAGAAGTTAAGCTCCCACCACTTTGACAAAGGAATAGTGTTGAAGCGGTTTGAACAAGCTTGAGGCCCCTTGGGCCCTTAAAGCCCTCCGGATCAACAACAGTTAGGAAAGGGGTACAGTATTGAATCTTGCCATATTGCACCCAGTGATTTGCATTGTTGCAGTTTCCATGAGGCTACGTCCAACATTTCCACCGTTCACCTGATCCTATTCTCACAAATCAGACTCAAGCTTAAAATTGAAAGACTGAAGCTTAAAGTTTTAGATGCATATCTAATGTCTGATGGCAGACAAGCTCAAATCTGGGTAAAAGAGGGCGTTTAACTTTCTTTCGTTTCATATTTGTTTTGACCAATCATGACGTTGGATGTACGGATCTGGAAGTGTTTTTGTTGAACACAAACACGGCCAGCAGCAGTAAACTGTTAGAAAGTATCTGTAAGGCTTTCAAATCAACACAGTGTAGACTGGCCACACACTTATTAAAATGCCCTTCCTCATCCACTCACGCAAATAGTTTTTTTTCTATGTAAATCTCTGTAATAGAAACAGAAAAGGGTGCTAGGTCTAACTCTGCCCCTTGCAATTTGTAGTTTCCGGTCCAGGCTCTGTGCCGTCTCCCCAGAGGAGTTCCTCCATAACATAGAAGGACTGCTGGATCCCAGATGAGCCTAATCACACTCGGCAACATCAGCAGAACCCTTCACTATTGCCCTCTCTGGACTTTATTCGATATTCCCTCTGTCCCTGCACCCCTGCACCCCACCCCTACCCCTACCCACTTCTCCTAGCCCCGGCCTAGGCTCTAGGCAAACTGATCTTACACAAACAAAGAAACAGACACATACTGCACATTTTCTATAGTATCAAAACAAATGGATAAAGAGACCATATGCAGGCGGACTGCTGGGGGGGGTGGGGGGCGGGGGGTGTTGGGCTTGAAAGTGAGGCTATGACCCTCCTTTGGAATTTACTGGCAGAAATGATGTGGAACTGCAAAACATCTGGGGTAGTGGTGTAGGGGGGTGTACAGTGGTAGGGAGTGTATGGGAGGGGCGTGTGTGTGTGTGTGCGTGCATGCATGCGTTGTGATTGAGGGGGGTGGGCTGGGTTAACCAGGTTTACAGAGGGAGGTCTTGTTCTAATCTCTTGGGTGGGTCCCTGCATCACTGCCAGTAAATAAATCCTTTCCTCCGTGAACGTGAAAATGTTCTTTCACATTTAAGCCTCATGTGACCTTGTGTGTGCGGTTTACAAGCAACCTCGTCTGTTTCCAATTCATCTATCACTCAACGAATCAATCAAACTCCAAGTACTGATTACAGTCATCTATAAAATAAATAAATGCAACGTTACACGGTGAGATCATAAAAATATGAGTCTAATTCCGCTGCGTTGGCTTTCTGTTTCCCCAGGTGGACGGTGGGTCAAAGCCGTACGCGTCCCCAGACGACAGTGACCTGGAGGCCAGGCTCAACAGCTGGAACCTGGGGGTGGGTGTGCAGGCGAGTCCCCGGATATCGAAGGGCCTTTAGCTCACCTTAGAATCTCCATCACTACTATAGGCAGAGGGTCTCAGAGGAACTCACTATGGTTGTGTGTGGGGAGTGGGGACATCATTGTGAATAAGACCCAGCAGGTCGCATTTAAAATGAGTGGAATAAGATCCAGCAGGTGTGATGTGGAAATCTCTCCCTCGCTCTCATAGTCTGGTTCATGTCTCTCGCTATCTTTTGCAATCTTTTTCATAAGCTCTCTATTGCATTCCACCATCCCCCCCCTCCCTCTTTTAGCCAGTTTTTTCTTAGCCTTAAAACTTCCATCTTATTACTATCGGGAGAATGGGATGGTGAAGAATGGAGTGAGAAAATGCTCTTTCTATCTTTATTACCCATCTTCCTCTGCCTTCTCTCTCGCCTCTCGCTGTCTCGTTCCCTCCCTCTCTGGTCTTGCTCTCTCTTCCCCTCTCACTCTTTCCTCTCTCTCTCTCTCTCTCTCTCTCTCTCTCTATATTCCATGCTGGGGTGAGCTGAGGTAATCTGAGATGTGTGTGTGTGCACACTTCCATACACACAGTTTGCCACCGAGACACTGATAAGAGGCAGCGCTTAGCAACGCTAGCTCCCCCCCCCCCCCCCACACACACACACACACACACAAAAGCATCTCAACAGTTGTTTCTACACACCTGCACGTATACACATGTACGCAAACAAACCCACACACACACACACACACACACACACACACACACACACACACACACACACACAGCAGAACTGAATAGTAGCAGTATTTCCGTCTTGAACTGTGCTGTGCTTTAGACATCAGTGAAGCGTTCCCTGCTTGGTTGATTGATCTACTGTGATGACTGATGAGGAACAGGAACAGTGTGGTTAGTAATTGTTCAGTCTAAATAGTTCCTTTACGGATGAGGGACAAAGACAACGGATCTCAGTAGGCACACACATACACACACATACACACATATACGCACCCATATACGCACCCATATACATGCACATATACACACGCTCACACACACACACACACACACACACACACACACACACACACACACACACACGTAGACACAGAAACACAGACACAAAGGGCCCTATTTTAACACAAGTATAAAACGCGAAACGCAAGAAGCTTTGTGGGCGGATCTCTGGCGCTGTTGCTTATACTGGCGGATAAATGACTCTTGCGCCGACGCAAATCTAAAATGGGTTGGTCTGAAGTAGTTTAATTACCCGTAGGTGTGTTTTGGGCGTAACATGCAATAAACCATTAAGAGTGCCATCTTCCATCTCCTTTAAAAGCCAGCGCATTTACACTTGACGAGTTGATATTTTGACAGCGTGTTTGCAGTCTCCGCTGAGACAGATGCATGACCACATGAATTTCAAACTTCAAATGGCTCAGTTTATGGCCAAATAATAGGCCTAATTCACACATGGAATAGCGTTTTATTCTACAACTTCAGAAACACTGACTCGTCATGTAAATTTCGGCAAAGAGAACGTAACACATGATATGATACATGTATGATATGTGGTCCTGTGGCCGCAACTGTGGGTCTATTTAACGATATGCGGCAATACATTATCAAACTTTTTTTACCAGTATTGTATACATTATCGTTATCTACCCTGTTAATATATATTGCCATGGACTGTATAATGTTCATTCTTTTAAACTCACTCGCGGAGAAAAAAAAAATAAATAAATAAATAAATGTTTTCTCACGATCAAATACTCATCAATCCTAAACGTTATGGGCTTGTACACAATGTCTGTGTCAAGAAAATATGTGTTTGCTGTACGGTGTTTGCAGAGGCATTGTTTTAAAAGTACAACTTCTTACCTCCTGTATCAGCTGTTCTTTGGCAAATAATTTAACCAACGTTATCATTTACCCCAAAAAGAGATTTTGTTTTGGAAGGCTGGGATATACTTTGCTCGAGTTTATTATTGTTATTATTATTATTTTAACGCATGGCATTAGTCTACTACAGTGTTCATTCATGCAGCCCCTCTGGAAAAAAAATTCCACAATCCACATGCTATTTCTATGCAGTTTCACACATATAAGCAATCTCTGACATCCTAATATTTCAATTAGGCTCATCGTTTGCATGTTTGTGTTGTGTATAGTCTGTACACATGTCTAGTCTGTATACATGTGTGTAAGCTTATGTTGCAGTTCCATGGCACATCAAAATAGCAACGCCAACTGCGCTATCCGCTAGTACATTTAGAACAGGTATTTGCTGGTCAGTGGCGCAATTGCTTTTTGGATCACTAAAATAGCACCAAGTATCATTTGCGCAGGCACATGCCTCTGCTTTTCGCCGACACGCCTCTCAGGGTGCAAGTGTATTGGCGCGAGTTTGCTGCAGGGGAAAATCAGCTTTACGCCCGGTGCAAACTAGCAACGATACATGCCTCGGTGTGGAAAGTAAATCGCGCGGGGTGCAAGATAGGGCCCAAGCAGTCACATAGACACACACACACACACCCATGGCCAAGGGAATATGTGGGTGTTCTACCCAGAGGGAAAATACAAATACAAAAAAAGCATTTCTACCGGGAAATACTCTCTCATGCATCCACAGCATCCACGTTGGAGTGTCCATCCATGCCAGCATTGTGCAACGGCAGTCTGTCTCCTGCCCGGTGCCCAGCAGACCCAAATCAATCAAACCTGATGAATGGCTGTCCACAGCTATACATAGAAACGCCATTCTTCCTCTGTGGTGCTCTGTATTTGACGGAGAGATAAATATATATTGCGTCGCCAATGCCAAATTTGAGAGCTTTTAAGCGTGCAATTAAGCCCGGCTATACAGCACGAAATACATCAACACTCTGTTGTGTCATGCTGTGAAAAGGGGTGCGTAAACACACATGTAGCCTGGATGTCTGGGGGGGTGGCGGCAGTTGACGTGAACGTGATCCCGTTGAAGTGGGCACGCCACTGCGTCCCCCGAAAAGGGATGATGTCAACATGCTGCACAAGCAGAGAGAGAAAAAAAACAAAACAAGAAACCCTGTTTCACCTTCTGCTACACAGTCATCTGAGGGAAGTAGGGCGACTTTGATCAGTCACACACTCCCAATCCCCACCCCCTCCTGCCACCAACCACTGCAGTCGTGTAGGTGTGTGTGTGTGTGTGTGTGTGTGTGTGTGTGTGTGTGTGTGTGTGTGTGTGTGTGTGTGTGTGTGTGTGTGTGTGTGTGTGTGTGTGTGTGTGTGTGTGTGTGTGTGTGTGTGCGGCGCACGTGGCGATTCCTGTACAGTACGGCGGAGGATATTTCGTGTCCTTAGCTCTGGGGTTGTTTGAGGACGTGCCCGATTCACTTTGGGATAATCCCCCTCGCCAACGCTAAGATAGATATTTTTTCAGAGAGGATAAAAAAAAAAAGGATGGCAGCAAAAAAAAAGTCTGCACCCCCTCACCAGGGCTTGCTCCCTCTCATCCTCCTCATTTTCCTCATCCATGTTTTGGAAGAGATCCACGGCGGCGTCTGCTTACCATGCGCCATACCCCCCCCCCCCCCCCTTGTGGTGCATCGCAGCAGACCCCCGGAAGGACCGTCCTCGCCCGCCAGCACCAATTCCCACCAATGTATTTGTAATACGGCGTGTGGTGGGGCATGGGGGGGGGGGGGATTCGGTCTTGTCATAAACACACGTCAACCAGCGTCAAAGACGTCAACACCCACCAGAATGTCGACAAACACATTTAGCGATATCGATGCAAAGTTCCGGCGGTTTTAGGGATCCTTCCTGTTGCTGCTCTGGCATCTGGCCCCCTTTTTTTTTTCCGTTCTGCTCTATTCAGAACGGATAGGCCGCTTGGTCGTGGGGTCCCATTTGTCTCTGTCTCCGACTGGTAAACAAACCAGGGATAGCTTACAGATTACCCCTTCCCTTCCCCTGAGCCGTGGTGAAGGCCAGGGACGAAGGGGTGCGTTGTGGGGGGGGCAGGCAGAGAGCGGAAGTGGAGCAGACACACACACACACACACACACACACACACGCGCACACTTGCACACACACAGAGAAACCCACAGAATGCCTTCAAGTGGTCCAAGTTGGTCTCTTCCTGTAAACAGGTGGGGAGCTGAGGGAAAAGAGAGGGAGACGCCATGTCTTTGAAGTTATCACTTGCATTGTTTATGACAAATGGATGGCCCAGCTTAGGAGCTGCTGGAGTCTGGCACCAGCAGAAGGAAGGAAGGAAAGAAGAAATGTGAAGTGCGAGAGTGACAGAGTGGTGTGCTGTTTGTGCGTGTGTGTGTGTGTGTGTGTGCGTGCGTGCGCGTGTGCATGTGTGTCTTGTTTCAGATCGAAAACCCCAGGTATTTGCGTGAGAGGCCCATCGCCCCGTCGCCGGTAAGTTCTGGTGTCCTTGTAGTCTAGACAGAGTGCTGTTTTTCGAGACTCTTGCCTTTTCATGTATTTTTCATGTGTTCTCATATCTTTTGACAGGTTCACTGTTAGATGTGAACCAAGTGAGGGGCACACAGGGCCCCCGAGGTAAAGCTAGCTTTAGTGACTGCATAACCGGAATGTGCCGTTGAGTAGGCATCAAAAGGAAGGCACATTACACTGATTGGATTAGAGTTGCATGATGCCAATCTCGCTCTTCCTCCCTCCCCTTCTGTGTCTTCCTCATATATATCTCTCTGTCCTCCGGATTGCTCCATCACTCCAGATGTTCAAGTCAACCATTGGTAGGAACAGCACATACCTTGATGAAACGGGCCCGCTGCACATACAGGACAAAGAGGTACATCCCGACGAAGTGACTCACTGCGTCTCATTTTAGACATATTTTATGTAAGCTAGTATGAGGTTGACACTAAAGTATAATCTCATACCGCGTTAAAGAAAACTCAGAACTCAAAAAAAAAAAAATCACCAAGTTGAAACCAAGTTGAGTTCCGTTTTTGTCTTGAACGCTGTATCGGTGTCCCGTCCAAATGGAAAGTTTCGATGTTCCCCAAAGTCCTATAGGCTGCTTGTTTTAAGTGTTTTCAAGGACACTAGCATGAGGTTCCCACTAAACACACTAGCAGTGCCCCCTTCAACTGAAACGGGAATTTGTGTTCTTGGTATTCTGTTTTGGTCGTAGGTGTTGACAATTCGTTGTAGACACACAAACGGTCAAAGCTTCCTTCGATCTTTCATGATATTAAACACCCCCACAGTGAAGTACACACACGCACATAAACACACACACACACACACACACATCCTTGTTTATTGTTTAAAAGGCTGAGGCTTGCGGGGCTTCACAGAAGACAAAAAAAGAACCAAGAGCTTTCTTCCCAGTGGGGACGCTCTCTCCTTATGTGGCTTTAAGCTGCAAATCCCATTCTGTAAGCATGCTTTGATGTCCCCTCTGCCACACATACCCCCACCCGACCTGCACCCCGGCACCATCACTACCCTCTTCCTCCCCCTTCCCCTCATGTTGCCTTTACTAGCACAGTTGAACATTAAACTGAAGCGTGGCTCTGCCCTCACGTCCATGGATTCCCCGGGTCCCCCTGGGGAGGCTGAGCTCCATTCACTTAGATGAGCCTCACCGACGGATAGAACTGAAGGAGAACGGACAGAGGAGGATACAGGAGATACAGTTGTTGGGAAGATAATACTCTCGGCCTGTGCGCCTGTCCCACCCCATTTGCACACATGCCAAAGTAGCCTGGCCCCACATTTAGCTTAAACGCAGTGCATTGAGGCAGAGAGATAAAAGTGAATAGCCCGCTTACTATTAGAGATTGGCTGCCTGCAGGGTATGCGTTCTGCATTGGTTATTATGTATATTAGATGTTTCTCTGCAAGTGGAACTGAGTGAGTGTGATGGGAAACTGCGTGTTCACATGCATAGGATATTGTACCGCACAGCAATGAGGTGACAGTGAAGCCACCAGGGAAATGATTGGAATACGATTTTTGATGGTGACATTGACCCCAAATTTCCAACATATTCCCCTCGCCTTTATTTCCAAAACCAAACCCACGGCACTGTGTAAAAACACCTTTGACCCATGCAAAATGGTGAATATTGTTTTTCTTTTTTTAGGGCTGTAAACTGCCTGTTTACAATTCCCAAATCTGTGGTGTTCCGTAAGTTTCATATTCAACCCACACTGAGTGAGTCAAAACAACTCCCTCAAGATCACCTTATTAAGTACATTTGGTATGAATGATAATGTGTCATTCCATTTTATAATCTCATTTAACTTCAATTGGAGTGGATTTAAAATAGAATTTTAAAAGTGTGATTAATCGCAAATTAACTCACCAATATTATGTGATTAACGCGATTAAAACTTTTAATCGTTGCCCAGTCCTAGTCTTTTTTTAATTCAAAGTTTCTCTTGAGCTGAACTTCTCTTTATTACACACACACACACACACACACACACACACACACACACACACACACCGAGCCCCCCCCCCCCCCCCCCCCCCCCCACCATGAATAATGTAATCCTCAGCAGGTGCATTAAGCCTTTCTATAGCACCATGGAACCTCACCTTGCATTTTTGCCTTGACCCCATCCAGGATGTGACAGTCACCCTACTTCCTGTCAAAAGCCTAGCCAGAGGTTTAGTCCAGGTTGAGGAATGATCCGGATCACATGTCATTAAGCCCTCGTTGGCTCACAAACGACTCAAGTTCATGAATGCTAAAGCCACCCACCCCTATCATGCACACTCTGCTCCTACAGTATGTTTATTCATATGCTTTGAAACCTCTTGGAAAAGCATACTTCGTACAAGAGTCATTGTCCTGCTTATAATTTTTTTCAGCACACCCTGCCGGTGCTCAGGCATACGTCACACTTACCACTGGAAAGATGGGTGGGTCTTCATTTGGGGGGTTTACTGAAGTTGAATTGGAGAGGGTTTAATTTACAGGCTGGCCTGATTGAGTTACAGTGAATCAAGCAGACTGCTGCAGACTGATCAGAGCTGTGTGTGTGTGTGTGTGTGTGTGTGTGTGTGTGTGTGTGTGTGTGTGTGTGTGTGTGTGTGTGTGTGTGTGTGTGTGTGTGTGTGTGTGTGTGTGTGTGTGTGTGTGTGTGTGTGTGTGTGTTCTTCAAAGTGTCTTCTTCCCCTAAGCCCCTGCATGCCCCAGAATGGACACAATGTGGCAGATCTACCCTTCTCCCACTATCTCCCACTAATGAACAGATTGCTTGGACAAACCTCTGACTTTGAGACCTCTCTCTCTCTCTCTCTCTCTCTCTCTCTCTCTCTCTCTCTCTCTCTCTCTCTCTCTCTCTCTCTCTCTCTCTCTCTCTCTCTCTCGCCTTAATGATGCAATCTCTGGCTCTCTGGGAGTCGTTGGCCTGTGATTAAGAGGGGCCAGGCCTCATCGTGTTTGATAGTCTTACAAAACACGCAGATGGAGCATGGCCTGGATGCTTAAAAGCCGAGAGAGCAGCAGCTTAGGTTCTCGAGATGGCTCGTCCATTCCCCTCCAGGGCTTCCGTCATCGTTGGTGTGAATGAGACGTGTGTTTTTATTCCATAGACACTGCCACTGAAACAGCTCTATCTCCATTTAAAGCTAAGTCCATGGGTTATTAAGAGGGGTGTGCTTGCTCTGCTGGAGTGCAATAGGGGTTGGGGATAGCGACGTAAAGTAGCCAAACGTTTATTTATTTTCCCCCGATGAGGAATCTGCCATTGGCTGGTGGTCAGTAGATGGCAGACCGCTGAACATAGATACGCTATGTGTTCACAGGGGATGAATGCAACACAGCATCATAGTCGTTAATGTAACGGAGTGATCTGACGCACAGAGGCAACCTTGCAGAGCCTAAACAGTTGTAAGACAATTTGCAAGCGCAAATCCCTGAGGAATTCAACCCCATATATATATGTTTTCATCTTTATTCTTCCTTTTGCTTTATCCAATATCGCTCTCACATGTTCACTTACACATACGCATACGCACACACATACACACTCACTCACTCACTCACGCACTCCAAACCCTTCCTTCCCACCCTCTCATTTTTTTGTCCAAGTGCCAAGCGTCAAAAAACATGGCATCTAACAATGTTCGGTGTAGCTCAGAAGAAGAGAGGGTAAGAAAACACAAGCTATGCCACCCAGCCAGGCTGATTGAAAGCTTCCCTGGAAGCCTTTAGGTGTGCGCCGCTCCTTTTCTTAACCCCCTTCCTTCCTTTGCCGACGCCTTTTATAAACAAGTTTCAATCGCCCCTGATCTAGTTTGACAAACTTTCTCAGAGGAACATTTGAAGAGGTGATGAGAAAGCGACACCCCGTGTTTTTTTCTGTTGTTTTTATTCTACTCTCTCTCTTTCTCTCTATCTTCTCTCTCTCTCTCTCTCCCTCACTTTCTCTCTCTCACTACTCCCTCACTCAATAGTCTCTCAACCTTTTTTTCTCTCTCGTCACTTCAATCATTTTGCTCCCTCTTTCGGTTCTCCTCTCTGTCTCCCTTTTTTTCCTCTTTTCTCTTCCTCTCTCCCACCTCTCACCCTCTCTCCATCATACTCTCTCTCCCCATGGCTTTTTTCTTGCACGCTCTTGACAGGTCTCCCGTGGTAACCCCCTCGATTGCACAAGAAATGGCAGTAAATCAGGAAAGAAACGAGGGAACAAAGAGAGACAGAGAGAGGGAGAGAGCAAGAGAGACAAACGCAGGCAGGGCTTTGTTGTAGGTAGAGATGGAGCCTGGCGATGGGGTTTGAAGTGGGATAACGAGGTGGTGCTCTGGATGCTGATGGAAGTTAGCATTCCAAATTGGGCTGTTTTCATTTCTAGTTTCCAGCTTCCAACAGATGTACTTTCAATAGGCTTAGCGGTGATCCCCACCAGCCCCTCATATCTGTAAGCTGATATTCTTCCTGCTCCGGTAAGCGATGGACACAGGCCACTTAAATAGCTCTGTGGCCCAACCAATGGATGGCTTTGACTCACAGATTTACTCCTTAATTGCTTTAAGGACAACGGCTATCGCGGATGTGGCCGCCGATAGACTTGCGTATGTTTAGACACGCACATTATACATATATGCCCGGAAAGGAAACTCATTGTCACACAACACTCGGTTTGAAAGAGAAAGCTAAATATTTATGGCCACCGGAGACACGGGTGTCCACATCAAAGGGTACGGCGGGTAATCATTCAACTCATTTTGACGCGGCCCGACTCCAGGTTTTTCCCCCCACGATGCCCATCCATGGTTCTGTTTGGGGTGGGTATTTCCTTTCCCAGTGTGTTTATGCACTAGGAAGACAATAGAGCAAGCATAGAAGATATGCATCCATCTTTCTTGAAATACCTGTCTTTAAGAGTTAGGGTTTTTTAAACTGTTTTTTGTTGGGAGAGAATCTATCCTTTTCTGTTGTTTAACGTTTTAGACAATACATGTGTGTCAGTGTTTGTGTTAGACCTGTTTGATGGAAAACAAACGTGAATATTAATATATACCTCCATGCAAAATGTACTGGTCCAACTTTTGAGCCTCTCTAATAAATATCTAACTAAAATGAAGAGAGAGCAAAGCAAAAGTGATCACTGATAGAATTACACACACACGTACACACACACACACACACACACACACACACACACACACACACACACACACACACACACATTACACATTACATTTTTAGTTTTTTGAAGTTGAAGAATGCCATTTGTCTCCCTGTGTATATAGGCAAGTGTGTGGGTGTTCAACCCACTTCACAAATGGCATGTTCTCTTTCAGCCGTTTGTTTCCTCTAAACAAACGGCTTCCTCTGAAAAGTATTTTAATTGTAACTGAGCGAATTGTTGTGTACTTTTAAATACAGTCTCCTGCCTGTAAATAACTTCAATCAATCAAAACAATGCCCTCCAGCCAACACAACTGCGGCAAGAACGGAGAGCTTTTCTGCTGCTTTATGTCGCGGTGATATCCATCATCGGTTTTCTCATTGCTTCCAGGTGGAGATGAAAATCAAAGTGTTAGAGGCCAAACATCAGGAGGAGAAGCTCAGGATGCAGCAGAGACATGACACGGACATCCAAAAAGTAAGACGTTTCAAAAGAGACCAAAACGTCCTTTCGAAAATAAAGTATGAAAAACACGTACAAATGTGTTTCATTTGCTTTAAAGAGAGTCAGGTTGCATTATCAATTTGAAAGGGTGTATTTGCATCCGGTTATGCTATAAAAAAAGGAGTAAAAATGTCTTGGTATAATTTGTATTGCACTATATATATGTTCTGCATCAACCTTCCCAGAAGCCTTCAAAGGTCTTCGTCAGCTGGTTAAAATAGCAGTCTCTCTTTGTGTATTTATTTTCCCCAGTTGGAGCCTATCAGTTTAGTAGAAGATGAAGCACCTGGGATTTGTCAAGTCCTTCAAGCAGAACCCCGCCCCCCCTCCGTCCCCCGTCCCCCTCCCCGCTTGTTCTGTAGCGACAGAAGCTTTTAATAAAGTTGAAAACACTCCAATTTTCCCTCTTTTGAACTGTCCGGCGCTTCTTTATGTTTGACATGAGACAGGGTGACAGCGTCTCTGTAACGGCCGTGTCAGCGCCGGGAAATTGCGCTAATTGCATACAGATTGTGAGCCCTGTCGGATTCCATTTTCTTCACTTTTTGTGTTTTGCCTAGTGACTTTTTTAATGGCTTCTAAAGAGCTGTCCCTCTAATGGACCATCTTCCAACACACGCTCATTAGAGCCCATCGCTAAAGGTGACTAAACGAGTCTTAATTAGATCTCTAATAAATAATGTATGGCTATTGGAGAGGTCATCGTCCACTTGTGTGACATAGAGAGGCTAATGAGAATACTAATGCTAGCATTGTATTCTTATGAATATGGATCTTTGTGTTTTGGTTATATATATATATATATATATATATATATATATATATATATCTGCTCCGGTCTTTGTTGACTAGAATTTCGGAAAACCAACAGCTTTTTTGAGTTGTTGTATTTAAACTAACTGAAGACAAGGCACGTATGGGAACCATTTAGTGTAAAATGTAACCAAACGCAACAGGAAAGGTTCATTGGAGCAGTGTTGACTGCTTGCTTCTGTAAATACTGTTACATTAGGATTTTACTTATCAAAGGACATTAAAAGCACCCAGGAATTCTAACATTGTGCACATATTCCTGGGATGTATCCCCTTTCCTTCCCCCAACTAGATACTTTATATTCCTTTAAACAACAATATATTAGTCGAGGAGAATATGGTTAGCCAGGCTAGCATCCCTATCAGGGCGTCTTGTAAAAGCCTTAAATGAGGGTGTCATTTCCAAGTGCACTCTCGCCTGACCCCTTGTCTGACATGGCCGTTTAGTTCGCCGTTCTTGTCGTGCCTAAAGAAAGCGCACTGTCCTTATCAGGATGTCCATGCTTTCTCTTTCAATTCTCTTGGGGAATATAGGTTGCCTTAATGCACTTTTTAGGTTCCTTTTATGTTACCCCTTTCATCTTACATCCCAGTGCACTCGTACACCAGTAGAGCAGGCGTAGCAACAGAGTGCTCGGTAACCTGTTACCTTTCAGACACCCTGTGTGGATGATGGTCCCAGGCTCTTGTTTCCAGACTAACACACTGTTATTTGGCAAGGGCTATGATTGTGTACTCACCGACTCTCCCAATTACATTTAGATGTTTTTCAGTTTTCTGCATAATTGTATTTTTCAGTCAAATGTATTTTGTGTCCAAAACGAAATAATCTGGAACAAGGGGCTGTCCCCAAGTCTACTTAAATCCTGAACAAACTTTAAATCGACACAGATTCAAACCTCTTTCCTTTTCTTTCCTCTTTTTCGGAGCGTTCCGCTGGCCGGATGCTCTTGATAGTCGTCCTTCACTTTGTGGAAACCCAAAGGGGCACATCTTTCCAATACATCAGCACGTCCACTTCTATAAGCTAAACTAACAAAAAAAAGTGCCTCTTCTGCAATACAAATTTAACGACTTAGAGCAACTTTAACTTAAGAATGAAGACAAGCACAGCAAATCAAACCAAGCTCCATCATCATGCGTAAGACATGGCGTGTCGGAAGTATATTGAGTGTGACTGCTGTTTGGCCACCGTTCTTTCAGCAAGGATGCTGTTCCACTGTTTATATTAGCGCCAAGGCTGCATGGCCTAATTGAGCTAATTAGACACAGCTGGTAGCAGCCGCCAGAGGCAATTACCTCATCACACCTACACAGGTGTTAGCGTTTCATGCAATTAGCAATTTGCTAAGCGATAGGAGCGGCTAAGCTATCCATATGGATGGCAGTGCTGTCATAATGTATGATACATCGCACTGCCAAAGTTTCCCCCCACACATGCATCGTCTTTGCTGCCGCCTCTTTCTCTCAATATCTCTTCAGAAAATGTGGAACGCTTTATAAAATTAGGAATGTTAAACAGTATCTTGGGGCGAACAAAACCACATTGCTCAATAATTGCCTAGAATGTGTGCGCAAACAAATGGTAATAGCTGGTTATTTTTCTAACAATGCAATTCCAGCTGGGTACTAGTCTGATACCATTTTTTTCTCAATTATTTAAATTCCTGAAGCTCCGGTCCAGTGTCTTTGTGTTTTTTTTTTTTTTTTTAAGTAACCTTGTCTTTGTCTGCTCCAGATTCTGGACAGAAAGAATGGTGAGATTGAGGAGTTGAAGGCGTCATACCGGACCAAGCAGAAGGGCTCAGAGGAGACGATCCGCAAGCTGGAGAAGAAAGGTGAGAGGTCAGCTTCTCATAGGGGTAACCCAGAGAGGGATGTTTACGCTTGTGTCTCTGAACACTCGCAGTAAAAAGCCCACCAGGGTTCCTTAGGGGCGCCCCGGAAGTGTGCCGTGATCTTAGCCAGCTGGGCTATGCTACATTGTTTTACATTCTCAAAATGTCTTCTAAACTATTTTTGGATTACGCACCTCCGACCTCCTCTCCTCTTCTTTCATATATGTTTGAGTAGCTTCAGAGCTTTTTGCGAAATAGCGGAGTGGTATGCCATTACTTTTCTCTACCATTACAATTGGCCCTACTCTTGCCCCCATAGACACTATGGATAACCCCATTGATACTACACGTTACCCTACTACATGTCGATTCTCCACACCTGTCTCAGTGCGTCACATTAACGCACATTTCTCTAGACTCCTATTCCTTGCGCATTGTACATATTGTTATACTTCATACTTCCAACATCTGCACATTCCAAGGTCTTTTTCTTTGTATTTTATAGTTATGTTTATTATTATTGTTATGCACCAAACATCAAGACTAATTCCTAATGCCTTGTAGGGTTACTGTCTGTTTCTCATTTGGTCTAGCAGGCAACTTTTATCAAAATCACTTACAGTGGACATGGAGGGGGAACTTATTACTACGTAACTTATGACTACGTTATTACAATGACATGTGCATAATACTTTACTGCCTACTTTAGTTTACCCCATATTAATAGTAATTATTATGTGTTCTTGGTTTGATTGTAAAGGCAGCTCATGATCATCCAGGTTCACTACCATTCCACTCCACTATTACTCCCTCCTTACCTTTATAACAATGTCGATTAGTCGTAATATTAACATGCAGTATTATGTATTAATAAATATATGCTTTAGATCTGGTTTACCTTTAATACTTACAAAATACAAGTTGCAATAGATTCAGGTTGCGATAGAATAAGTGTGCACAAAAACAGACTTCTGTGCGTGTCTGCCTGTGTAAAAGTGTACACCTCCGGGCAAGGTATGACTGTGTGTGTGTGTGTGTGTGTGTGTGTGTGTGTGTGTGTGTGTGTTCTGGTGCCCATGGGTGCGTTCTCTTCACCACCCAACAGTTGAAAGCGTGCTGCGGGAGTCCCAGGTCATCCGCGAGAGCAAAGAGAAGCAGATTGCGGAGCTGAAGAAGATGTCGGATCAGAGCTCCAGCTCCCTGCACAACGAGTGGGAGAAGAAGGTACGAGGAGCGGCCCCTGAGCTAGAGGAAGATCTGTTTGATTGCATGAAATGCACACACACACGCACACACTCGCACACACCGATTTTGCTGCAAGCAGACTCCCCTGTAGTTTTTTTTTTCCGAAAGAAAATATTTCTTCTGTGAAGTCTCTGCGAAGTCAGTGTGGTTCTTCATTCCTGCAAAATTAATGCTTCGTCCACTCAATACATTTTATGTATTTTCACTCCCTGCCCCACACCCCCCATCCGCAATGTTTTTCTA
Source organism: Micromesistius poutassou (assembly GCF_964030765.1). Taxonomy (NCBI): domain Eukaryota; kingdom Metazoa; phylum Chordata; class Actinopteri; order Gadiformes; family Gadidae; genus Micromesistius; species Micromesistius poutassou. The sequence goes on along the minus strand of NC_140271.1, from coordinate 7,766,916 downwards.
GCCATGCACTGAAGCTTAATAAGATCCTAATCAAATGTGTAGTCATTTGTGCTGGATCAGTGAGCCTGTGATAAGAAGAAATACTCAAGCAATGATTTCTCTCAGAGGTAATGACAAAATTAACTCTAGTTGCCCTTGAAAAAGACCTCTTGCACCCTGTGTAGAGTATAATTTATACGTGTAATGAAACAGACGATACAAAACAGACGTGCAAAATGAAACGGATAACAAGGAGAAGATGGAGTTGGAAAATGGAGAGATGTGGAAAAATAGATGAGTCATCCAGGAGACTTGATGTTGCCGGTATATGATGGAAGCTATAGCTATAGGAAAGTCCAGATGTATACATCCAAAACAGATTTAGCCAGTTTATTCGCTACAGGAATGCTATGTGAACTGATAACAGAGAAGATCTGTTGGTCGTATTTATTCAATCTTGGGTTCATATTTTTACGTATGGCAAAAACCAGTTCCAACCGACCGCAGTTGAAAGTTCAGAAGCCAGGCAACTTTGACGGGGAAGCATAGAGTTCTCTAAAATAGAGCAGCTTCAAAGATTTAAAGGACATCAATAAAGTGTTTCCACAGTATATTCAGCAGAACAGAATACCCTTTTCCAACACAGCAGAAGATAAGCCCCTGTTTGATAATAGGAATAACAAAAAAGTTTTATTAAAAGTTCAATGAAACCATTTGAGTTACGGAAAAGTTATCCATGAGTAAATACTTTATAACTTCACCAGTGACTTCCTTGTTTTTCTTTCTTTGACGTTTGATCAAATGCATACACAATGTATTATTAACAATGTATTATTGAGACCCTTTTATCTAAAGTTGCTTGCAGGGATTGTTTAAGATACCAACACCAGAAGGTTCACTAGATTTCCCCCCCCCACCCCCCAACAACCTTAACCCTGTGGCTCCTCCAGCTCCACGCCGCAGCTTCAGGCTTGGAGCAGGAGAAGTTTGTGCTCCAGAAGCAGCACACGCAGAGCATCCAGGAGCTACTGGACGACACCAACCAGAGGCTGGCCAAGATGGAGGCCCAGTACAGAGCCCAGGCACAGTCCACGGTGAGGTCACAAAAAAATGATAATACAGAATAATAATCATAACTTTCATTTGATAGAGCTCCCCTCTTACACTCAAGGGCACTGCACAAAGTCTGAGAAATAAAAATAAACACACGATATTGACATGCACGCACAAAATGTGTGTGTGTGTGTGTGTGTGTGTGTGTATGTATGTGTGTGTCAGTGTCTGCATTGAATGAGGGAAAAACAAGAAGAAAGAGAGAGGTAGGCATGTGCATGTGCATGCTTGCATAATGAGGAGGTGAGCTGGATATCGGAGTAAAACAACACTCTGGCTTCCATGCTGTGACACCGTGATGAAAACTCACAGGTCAGCATGACCTGTGAATACAGCTCTGGGTGGGGGCGGGGAGGGGATATAACCCGGTAAGGTCACAGGTCATGCTCACTGTTCCTGCCCGCGGTCAGACGCCGGGGGAATGGGTACGCGCTTGAACCAGCAGGCCAAGCCTCGTCTCTTATCTGTTAGATCTCTGTGATGAAGAACTGTTCATTATGATGTTCCTTGCGCGCCAAGACACACACACACACACGCACACACACACACACACACACACACACACACACACACACCTGCCAGCGCTACCGTTCCTTTGATCGCATATGAAAGGATTTGGCCTTTTTTTGGATGGATTATATGCATTTGGTTGGCTAGGATTAGCGACACCAGGGGCCAGTCAGATGTGCTGCGCCTAATGAATATAGCATTGTTAGCAACATTAGCATTCAGGGCCCGCCACAGATAACACACACACACACACACACACACACACACACACACACACACACACACACACACACACACTACTGGTCTCAGTCTGTCAGCAGGCTCACATTTAAGAGGCTTCATCAAAAGTCGACCCGTGCTGGGGCCCCTCAGTAAAGGGCCTCCCTCTTTAATATTTAAGCACATGCGAGACCTACTCGGATGAAAAGGGCCCTCTGTCACTGGAAATTAGCTGCTCTTTTTACTGAACACACACACACACACACACACACACACACTCCTTGACTTTTCAACAGGGGTAGCGTCCTAGCTGATTGGCTGCAGCACCTCCTGTACTGTTTGATGTCTCCATATAGAAGCTGTTTTTAGACCCAGCCTCGTTCTTTCATAAAAAAAATATTTCACTACAATAATCCACTATTTGTTTTCAAGTTCTTCTGAAGCATTGCTTGTAAAACCTATTTTACAGGGAATTTCGGATTTCATTTTAAGATGTTCTTATAGAATATTGCCGTCAACGTTATGTGATTGGCCGGGTTTGTACATTAATCGGTCGCTGTGGGATGTTGTCGGTTTGAAGGGGTAGACTGTACTGTGTGTTTGTGTGTGTCATGTGGTTACACTGAATAGACTAGATCAATATTTCCCCATATTGAAACCTACTGTATGGTATGTCAGCCTAGCCCATCATTAAGCCCTGGTACAATTTTAGCCGTTGATAATGAATTATTATTTATAATATTTAGCAAATTATTGCTAAATATTTATTAGGAGCTTAGATTTTTTTTTTATTTGGTTGCCAAATGTTCTTGCAAGATGAGTGGTGCTCAATGTGCAAGTCTTAAACCACACAGTTCCACTCCATGACACACACACACACACACATACACACACACGCACACACACACTGTGTCCTCTTATCAGGTGTCCCCACACACCCAGACGCCATCCACCAGCCCTGGGTGTCATCTTCCACCTGCCTGGCCGTGTGCCCTTTCTGCACCCTCCTCCTCCTGCTCCTCCTCCTCCCCTCTTTCCTCGACCACTCTCCGTCTCCTCCTCTGCCCCCACCTGCTGTCATCACCGCGGTCTGTCGTCGCTTCAGATTGACGAGCACACTCCCTCTCTAATCACAGAGCTGTCAGCGCCTGCATCAGCCCTGCCAACACCACATTCCCCGGCGACACACGCACGCACACACACACACGCACACACACACACACACACACACACACACACACACACAAACACACACAAACACACGCCCCCTCCTAGAGCAGTGTACGACACTCACTATAGGACACAAGGTGCACTGTGCACAGCCGAGCCATCTTTTAGCACACAGCACCTTGTTGACTTTGCGGTATGATACAAGTCGGATAGGTGCTTATTCACACAGGCACTGTTTACGTTGTCTTTTGTGTTAATGTATCTCTGAAGTTCAAATGATACAGCTGTTCTGGTGTAATAATATTAAATCCTCATTTTGCAGCCTTTTTTTTGTCAATGTAGTTTCCCCATAGCATCTGTAAGCTTATTTATTTTACTTGGTTGGATAAGCAACGTCAACATCGAAAGTGTTACTGGACCAAAGGTGATGAGTAGATAAATATATAGATGGGTACTTTATTCATCCCTAAAGGGAAACGTTTACACAAGCTACCTTGCGCTGCTTGTTTTTCTATCAAGAGAGTGCAAGCAAGTGAATGCCATATCTTATCGTTTTACAAAGATCTAAACCTACTCCAATAAAGTCTTAAGTCTGCCACGTTCATAACTGGTTTTCATGGTGTCGCGACATGGTGACAGACAATTATCCCAACTACAAAAAAAAGAAGAAAAAAGCAGGAAGTTTTAACTGACAGAAAACCCAAATCTTCAAAATATATATAAATATATTCAAGGTTGGGATTTTTTTTCTCTAGAATTGAGGCGTGGTAGGTTAGCTATGGACATTTACACATGGAGTTCAAAAGCTTTCGTACAGAAAGAGAACCTATTAAGTTTTTCAACTGTCGGGAGCTGATCCAAGAGTGAGAATTGGGGCAGAAAGGTGAAACAGTTGCCTGGTGTTGGAAGAGACGAGCTTGAGAAACTTTTCAAAGGCATATGACTTCAAAAACAGCCTCCGTTAAACTTATCTGACTGAAGGAGCACAGCTGCCAAAGCTAAGAAAAGGGTTTTCTGTTAATACAATTTTCCCCGGATAAGACCTTACACTGCGTGTTTTGGTGGCGAATACTGTCCACCCCTTTGGTGCACTATCTAAAACATATGTTTGCTTCTTACTTTATACAAAAAGCTGAATAACACCGGTGTAAACCAGACATTTTGAGAGTACGATCAATTTCACAACCGAAACTTTGACTTGAATGGCAAAGTTACATTTTGTATGGGGCATTATGTTAGCTATCTTGTAACCAAACATGGTAGAGGTGTTTAAAGAGAACATAACCCACTTTTCTCCTGTAGTTGTTAAGGCCACTCCTGATCTGTTGCAGCTCGACAGTTGGTTTTAAAATGTACTATTAACTCATTTAGCAGATCTCTTTATTGGAATAAACTTACAGTGAAATTTTATTTTATATAAAATAGAGAAATGTCATTAATGAGCAGGTCGAAGATCAGCGGCCTTGCTCATGGGAAGCCTACAGCTAGCTGTACCTTTGGAACCAAACACCCAAACCACTACACTATCTCATCTCTCTGTGTGATTGGTTGGTCCTCCAGGAGAGGACGGTGCGTGAGCTGGAAGTGACGGTGAAGCAGCAGTCGGCGGAGGTGGAGAAGGGCAAGGCGCTGCGTCAGAAGGTGACCCAGGAGAAGGGCCAGCTGGAGATCCAGGTGGCCACCCTGGGCGCTGAGCTCCAGGAGGCTAGCCGACGGTACGGGGTAACAGGGAGATGTAGATATAGATATAGATACGGGAGGGCAAAGTGAAAGAGTCCACCATTTTGGCTCAATGCTAGCCCACACATACATTTCAGCTATGCCGATGTGCCTGAATTAGCAAAAGTCACATCGCAATGACCGCCTCCATTCCGGAATTTGAACGGTAGTCGTAGTGTTTTGGTCATTGTTAGTTATTAATCATGAAATAATTTGTCATTATGGAGTGAGATTGTGTAACAACGTTTTGATCAGCCTAAGATACGGTATATTTACATTTATTTAGGATTTTACATTACTACAACTCTCTTGAGTACTCTCGAAATGTCATTAAGTATCGCCAACAAAATGCCCATGATGCATTCTGATGTACAAGACCTATTAGACAAAAAAAATTACCTCTCTGGCCTCAAATAGAAAATAAGATGTACCCAAACAGGAATCTCAATTCCATTCATAAAAATGATTTCCACCTTTCTCTACTTGCTTTACTTCTATGGATTTTTCCTCTTGTATGGCGGATTATTAATCCTGCAGGAGCGTGGTGCTGCTGAAGGAGAAGGAGGAGCAGAGTGAGCAGTACGAGCAGGCCTCGGAGAGGCTCCGGGCCACGCACCAGGCAGACATGAGCCACTATCAACAGGAACACGCCCTCTCTGCTGCCAAGGTATCTGCAGAGCCCCACCGCCTCATGTAGAAGCCACACACACACATACACACACACACGCACACACACATGGGGCCCTATCTTGCACCCAGCACAATTGACTTTCTACACTGACGCATGTGTTGTTGCTAGTTTGCACCCGGCGCGGACCTTTTCCCTCCACAGGCACGTGTCGGGAAATTAGGGAATGATCTTGCGCACCCAGGGGCGGTTCAGTGAAAAGAGGAGGCGTGTTCCGACGCAAACGTTCCCTGCTGCTATTTTGCAGTTTTGGACACCAATTCCGCCACAGACCAGGAAAAACCTAGTTTAAAGTCAGTGGTGCATTATTCAGATGCTATTTTAAGGGTGCATGCTTGGCCATAATGTAGTGTATGCAAAACGCACATACACTTAGCTTCTCTCATCTACACTGACACTAGCCTGGCTTTTGCCAAACCAAGCTCAATTGTAGTTTGCACGTTGGTGTGGGGAAGCTGCAGTCATTTTCTTCAGCACAAGAGGCGTGATCAACGGGCAACGGATCAACGGGAGTTAAATTGACTCTGTACGCATTTGGCTGCTTGCCGTCGCTTCCCTGTCGTCATTGTGTTAAACCAGCCAATAGCGCGCCAGGGGGAAAAGCCAGCTTGGTGATTGGCTCCCGCAAAAAACGGATCGAAACTAGAAAGAAATGTATTGCTCTTCTCCAGACACTTGTGCTGGGCGAAGTCAAATCGTCGGCAGAATGAGCGGGGCTACCCAGTCTAAACGGACACAGCAGTTCCCGTTTTTGCAAACCATACATAATTACAAGCAAAATAAAATATAATATCCAATATATATATATATATTATATAATAATAATAATAATAATACACAAACACGCAGTGTAATTGAACGAACATTCAGAATGTGAGCATGTCAGTCTCCTCCGCTGTAAACCGTTCCTGGCGTGCGCCTGGAAAATATGCCATTATAATAGCATTATCTGACGCTCTGATTGGTTTATTGCAAATTCCGCCCAAACCACACCTGAGTAATTAAGCTACTTCAGACCAACCCATTTTAGATTTGCATCGGGTGCAAGAGTCATTTATCCGCCAGTATAATAGCAACATCGCCAGAGAACCGCCCACAAAGCTACTTGCGTTTCATACTTGTTCAAGGTTTTCGAAATAAAAGCACTGACATGTTTGTGCTCATGTCCATGTCATTGGAACTTTGGGTTTGCTCCTCCAATCCAGCTGTGCTTTGATTTTCTCAACCTATAATCCTCACCTCTGTTTTGTTGTTAAATTAACTAATAAACTAATGAACTCATATGAACTAAAACAATAATTATACCATGCCCCTCGGAGGCCATATACTACAAATAGTTCACTTTGGGATTTGTGTTTCAGACCGTTAAAATAGGGCCCATGGGCTCTCTTCTAGTTCTCTGGTCACCACACTACGGCGACTCACTTCCCAAAGAAGAGTTCCTAACGTGTGTGACATGTGCCCCTGATTAAATATCTGGACATATTTTGTATTATTTAATCATTGAGATGAAAAGATGCTCTTATCCAAAGCCACTTTCACTGAATTCAGATACTGAATTCAGTCATTCATGAACAGATAAATGTAATAAACCATCTTGCTCAAGGATGCCTCCACGTAGGATGCCACTGGCAACCGAACCCACTACCTTTTTTGACCCGCACTTGAACCCCCATTGTCAGTATTACTATTAACACTCTTCTGTGCCCCTGCTCTGTGACACCTATGCATATAAAGAGAGATGTATGCACGTTTCAGTGTAAAACCGCAAACAAGATGAGGGGGATGTTATCCTTCTCAAGAAAAGGGTTCATGGACAGTACGCAATGTCAGGATCACATGTCACGTGTAGCATGTGACTTATAAGTAACAATTTTGGGTCTCCTGCTCTCATCCAGGCCTCGGAGGTGATGGAGGACCTGGAGCGGGTAGCCTCCCAGCTCAGGCAACAGCTACAGGAGGCTGAGCACAGGAGAGGGAAACAGCTCCGGGTACGGTGGTTCTCTGTGAGGGGAAATATTTACTGCACACTGAACTGTCTGAATCTGTGTTACATTGCTACTTTTTCCCAGCTAGTTGAATTTAATACCTCGCTGTAAAATGCACAGCGAACATTTGTTAGCTGTGGGCTACTTCTTTGTTCGATTCTTTGCTAGCCTCTCAGAAAATAACATACCTGATAGTGACTTTTGACTTGGTCTGTACTTTACCTCTGTACTTTGTATTCTATTTGGGAAGGAACAGCAACTGTGTTAGCTTCTTTGCTGGCCTCTCTGTAAATAACATACCTGATAGTGACTCTTGACTTTGTCTGTGCCTTATTTCTGTACTTTTGTATTCTATTTGGGAGAGAACAGCATTCAGAAATGATTTGCGTATATCGGTAGCACTTCTACACGGTGTCCCCTCTTCCCCTCCCAGGACCAAGAGATCAAGTTTCAGCAGGAAAAGGACGACCTGCAGATCCACTGCGAGGGGAAGGTAAATCACATCGGCTCCCCTTCACATAAAACCTGTCTGTCTCAGCGGCCAACGCTTTGATGGCTTCATTATGGAGCATGTGAAGAAGCTCTGGACACAGCAAGTTGTGCAGGGGAGGGGGGTGTGTTGGAGTGTAGAGCCTGTAGGTGGCTGCAATCAGTGTCTCTCTTCGTCTGCTTCTTTGATGGATGGATCCATTCGCTATTGTCAGGTTAGGACCCGCTACCGTCAGAATTGCGGATTAACAGGCAGTTGAGGAAATGGGTGAGGATGAGGAAGAGAGAGATTTATAGGGATAGTGTAGTGTAGTTGGTAAGGTGCTCGCTGCCTGACTGCAAGCCGAAAGGTACTGGGTTCGAAGCCCTCTTCAAACCTCCTCTTCCTGTAGGCGTCCTTGAGCAAGAAGCTAAATCCCTACCTACTCCTTAATGACATTCATGTCCATTCACTCTAAGTCGCTGTGGATAAAAGTGTATTCTGAAGAGCTGGATAGTAGGGATTGGCCTGGATCTGGTTAAAGGGACAGTGTCAATAAAGCAGGGGACCAGATACCATACTCCCATGTGGACCGTAATGTCACGCAAACACATGTCTGATCTAAAGCGATCTAAAGCGTGGACTAGCACTACTAGAACATGGCTTTGCCCCTAATTGGCCCCTCTCCTTTTAAAAGCATCCATCTTCAAAGGCTGTCATAAAGTATACATTACAAAGGCCATTCCTAATGAGTAGTAGGCTTGACCATGCCCAACTAGACCAGACCAGACCCTTCAGAGCCTAAACTTAAAGATTGTACAAGCACCACCTGGGTCATCATCATCAAAGACAAGAAAAGTGTGTGTGTGTGTGTGTGTGTGTGTGAGGGAATGGGTGCATGTTAAAGGCAGACGGGCACATCTGTACCACAGGCTACGGGCCCCTCTAGCCCCCTGTACACCTGTGGATCACTAGCAGGCCTCCGGACTCTTTCATCAGGGTCAGAGGGCATTTCATTTATACCGACTGTGTTTGTCTTTTGATGTCCCAGCAGTAGTTTAATAGTCTCCCTATATCTCCTCCACATCTCTGAACCCATATTAATACAAATTGTGTGAATATTACTTTGCATCAGGGCACATCATGCTACCCTCCTCCCCCATCCAACTATCATTAGCAAGGTGAAAGACGATGAGATCTGATAGTAAAGAGCGGGCCATCTATTATCCTGTACATCCCCCCCCCGCTGTTAAGATACCCGAGCAGCTGTAAAGCAGATCCACGTGTACGGAGCGCCCCACTAGGGACATATGTGTACATGAGAGGGGCCCCGTACAGAGGGGTAAAGGACTAGGGCACTAGAGAGAGAGGCCCATGCCGTGGATAGAGCCCGACGAGTGTGTCTGATGGGCCGGTAGAACAGGAGAAGACCCTGGACCAGGTGGATGGGGACGGGCCAGCGAAGGGAGGGATGACTGGGGTCTATCGCTTCTTCTATCTATCCATCTCTATCCCTATCACTCGGTTTCTCTTTCTCTCTCTCTTTTGTAATGCCTCTCTGTCTTTACTACCTCTCTCTCTATCTCTCCCTACCTCTTTATATCTCTCTTCCCCCCCCATCTCTTTTTCAACCTTTGGTCTGTTTCTATAACTTGGTCTCTCTCTCTCTCTCTCTCTCTCTCTCTCTCTCTCTCTCTCTTTCTCTCTCTCTCTCTCTCTCTCTCTCTCTCTCTCTCTCTCTCTCTCTCCCCCCTCATTGTAGGTTCTGTCTACTCTGAGCAAGGCGGAGAAGGAGAGAACAGTGGCGAAGAAGATGACTGCCAAACTTGAAGAGTCTCTCAGGTAGTTTTCCACTGTGATGATGAAACTTCAGACTCTTCGGTCGTAAATCAATATAAGCAGAGTGAAAGCGTATGGAGTTGCAGCATATTATAGAGCTGCTGACGTTATCGCAACCAGCTGTAGTTTACCATCATTCCTTATTCCTTATGAGTTCAGACCTTTCTGCCTGTTATAATGCACGGCACATTTAAATAAGGAATATACCACGACAGGAGGGATTAGCCTGAGAAAAATATTTTCATTAACAGGACACATCGGAGTTGATTCAGCTTAAACCATAGTTACCAATAATTCGATATTAGTTGCTTTCATATGTACAGTTGTTGGCTTTTCATCGATTTTATCGGCTGAAATTTAAATATTATTCTGCAATGCGTTGTTAATGTTGGATTTGTGTTGATTCAGAACTGTTGAAAGTCAGAAGTATCCCATTATTCAAAAACTATCCACACCCTTGGAACGTTATGGACCAATCAGGATCAAGTAATTACGATGCTGTGGTATAACAAGGTTTTAAACACAGGCACAGGTATACTTTTTGCAAGTTGTTTACGTATAGTATATTTATCATACACTATTGGCTAAAATGTCCATGTTTCCAGTTTGATTCGATTATATAAAAAAAACACCACAATATGCATAGTGATGAGATGAAAAATGATCCAGGCAAATCAATCATATTTGAGTTGTATTTACGGATTATTTACAATGTTACTATGTCCTCATCCTCCAACCAAACTCTTGCGCGCTCCAACTCGACATCAATTACATCTAAGAACGAATGTAGAACAGATGTGTCCTGATTGACTTGCACAACAGTTATGTCTCATCTACTGGCCTACACACTGACACCCAGCAAACCTCTCATTTCTACCAGACGTATCGCTCAACAAGAGTCGCTATGGCTTTTCCGTTTTCACCCCAAACCTTGCGTCATGTAAAACCTACTGATAGATACCCTCACTTTACCCAAGCACAAAATACCATGGTCTAGTCCTGCCTCCGTCAGTTTCCCCGTGTGTTAACCGCTGCTATTTGAGAGCAGAGATGGAAATTCAAGGTTTTCAAAATAAAAGCGCTGACATGTTTGTGCTCGTGTCATTGGAACTTGCTCCCCCGATCCAGCTGTGCGTTGATTTTCTCAACCCATAATCCTCACCTCTGTTTTGTTGTTTAATTAAATTAACTAATACACTAATGAACTCATATGAACTAAAACAATTATATCATGCCCCTCGGAGGCCATATACTACAAATAGTTCACTTTGGGATTTGGATAATTTCTATTCCCTGCCTTATCTGCACAATTAACAAACCAATTAGTCAGCTTCAAAATAAGAGCCATATGTGTGTGTGTGTGTGTGTGGTCCTTGTGTTCCACTGCTGCGTGAAGTTGGTGTGCGTGTGTTTGTGTGTGTGCGCACGTTTGTGCGTGTCCGTGCATGCGTGGCCATGCGTGTGTGTGTGGTTGAATTTATGTGTTTTGGGTATATGAACTGCACATGTGCATGAACTGCACATGTGCAGAGTTAACCAATTGCATACTGTTATGGGGAATCATCCGGAGGCCGCAGGAATGCAGTTGGGCAGTCTCTCTAGCTTGTCTTATCATTCTCATGTGTGTTGAAGTGATACTGATGGTACGCATAAGCTTCGTCTGCCATCTGCTATTAGAATAGAGGGCAGGATAGTCAGGATAGTGTTTTTTGACTCCCAGGCAAAAAAGTTCTGGGTCTGAAGCCCAATGTCCCCCGTCTACCTGGAGACATCATTGAGCAAGATGCCTACCTTTTTCATTAATCCCCTTATATCTGAATCATCTTAGAGTAAGACCCTTTAGACAAAAGTGTCTTCACAATGCCTAAATCATGAATGGAAATGGAAAGACCCAAAGTAAACCATGCTTGAATTATTGTAGTTGATATTATTCGATTGATTAACTAAACATAAACTCAGTTTATTTTGAATATATGTTAACATTTGATAGTTCTGTTCATCTTGTTCATTGTTTTTTCCCCAGTGGTGTTGCGTCATTGAAGTGTTATTCCTTAATATCCGGTTATGACCAATGAGATTGTTCACAGTGATAATAAACTGACCTCATTCCGGTGTTGTTTACAAGCACATACGTGACCTCCAGTTTAACACGCTGCCAGCCAGAGGAAGCCTCCCTTGGAGTGTAAATCCGGGGATCAGCGGGCTAATGCTGTCCCGGGGTCTGTGGTAACACTGTGTTCTAACCTCTGGAACTACACAGGCCTCATCTCCAGTGATCTCAGCTTGCCTCCCTGAGCATGGCCTCCTGCTCTCCCTCAGGTCCTCATGCGTTAGAAGCTCTTGATTAACTCCCACACGCCCCGCTTCGGATCACCCCTCTCTCTCTCTCTCTCTCTCTCTCTCTCTCTCTCTCTCTCTCTCTCTCCCCATCTCCCTCCCCATCTCCCTCCTTCCCCCTCTCTTGATATCTCCCTTGCACACTATCCCCTTTCTCTCCTCCTCTCTGTCACTTCATCTTTCTTCCCCGCCTCGCTCTCTTTCTCTTCTAGCTATCTCTCTCTCTCTCTCTTTCTCCCTCTGGGTCTCTCTGATCTCTCTACTAGAGCGCGGAACGTGCTGCATTTTTCTGTCCGAGCCCGGCCCGCGTCCGACAGAGAAGTAACCGAGCCCAACCCCAACCCGACAGGCATCAAGATATATGTCTGAGCCCGACACAGTTAAAGTCAATTTTTTTCTCATACTAATGACGTTTACGTTTGTGTGTATGAAAGCACGCCTTTAAACAAGGCATTGTTTAAAGGCGTTAACATTAAACAACTGCAAGGCATTTGGAAATGTCAACAGATGAGCGCAACAAGCGTGCGTTAATAGCAAGCACTCTGGTGCTCGCTGTTAAGGCCCTGACACACCAACCACATTATCGCTCTTCGGACAGTCTGGCAAGCTCGGTGACCTGAGTCTGTTCGGTGTGTGCTGTGCGATCGGCCGTCGTCAAAGCCGTAGGTGATCTTTTCAAGCCGTCTGTGTTCTTTCAGCCGATTGCACATGTTAAATCGGCCATGACCAAACCGGTCCGACTGCCTTTTCTGCCGACGCTTGTTGCGCAGAATCTTAGCCAATTGAAATTCACATAGGCCAACAGAAAAGGCCACGATAACGATCAATTCCACTAAATGACACGAGAGGTTCCGAGGTTCTGTAGGACAGGTAGCCTATGAAATTCAAGAAATTCAAGAAATTCGAGTGTCCCCAGCAAAGTAAAATTAACATTAACACAAAAGCAACACCTACGCCAACTCCAACGCCTTATCGTGCAGATGTGACTGAGCCCGACCCAAACCCGAGCATCATTTCTAAATATTTGTCTGAACCCGACCTGGCCCGTCGGGTCCTGTTGGGCTCGGGTCGGGTTTCCATTTCCCTAGCCGGTACACTCTGCCGCTGACACACACAGAAAGGAGTGAAAAGGAAGAAGGATAAGCAGTGCGCATCCAGCCAGTGAGACCAATGAGACCAATGAGCCTGTCAATACATTCCAGCGCATAATGAATCCCACGCAGCACCACATTACTGGGTCACATGCAGATAACAGCACTCCCTTAACAGCACCATAATGTGTTTGGCGGAACAACACGCCAAAACGCTGGTTCAGCCCATTCCCCCAAAAAACACGGCGCTGCTCTGTTCCACGCCGGCCAGAGCCAAGAGGGCCCGGCGGTAGCCTCAACCGTCTCAAGCCAACCCTGTGGGGCGGGGGGCGGGGGGGGGGGGGGATTACCGTGGTCCGTCACATCACAACGGGCCAACCAGAGGCAGGGTGATAAAAGTATAAGTACACAAATCCGCACTCTTCTTCTCTTTTTGAGGCTGAAAATGGCGACCCCCGAAAAAAAAATCTTTAGGCTCCGCGAGACAAACGAGAAGGGGCGGTTAGGGCTGTCGCTGTCTGACATTGTGCAATGATGTGGAAACGTGTTTTGTAGTCGTGTGTCGCGCAGCGTTTAATGTTCCTCTTGAAGACAGCAAAGACACGTTGAAGGTTGTTACAGTCTGTTTGCCGCGCTGCTCGGAGGAATGAGTGGGGGGGGGCTGACAGATCTGTTTGTGCATAAATTATCTTATGTTCGTTAGCATCAGTAAAGAGCTAACCACTCCCTTGTTTAGAGTTAAACACTGAGATATGACAGTTGGCACTTGAGGCCCGCAGCTAATTAAGTACTCTGGGCACACACACACACACACACACACACACATAAGCATATATATATATATATATATATATATATATATATGCACACACAGGGATACACATGCACACACACATACCTTGTGCAATGCGTGCCATCCAGCTTTGACTTTGAAGTTCTCCTGGATCGCCTTTAAAGGCTGTCAGCATCACCATGGCAGCAGGCAGGTAGCAGCCTTCAGACGACGTGTGTGTTTGTGTCTGTGTGTGTGTGTGTGTGTCTGTGCAGTATCCATACTGCATTACCTCTGCATTGCATCTGCGTTCAGCACTGATGTTTGACCTTGGTTTGGAACATTTACTCAATCAAACCAAACGTATGCTTCTTTTTTTCCAACATTGCAAAAGGAAAAAAGAACAGCTGGTCTAGTGATTGTAATTTTCGGGGCCAAATCTGATTGTGTTTCATCAGCAGCTGTGGTCTGCACCAGCAGCCGTGACACCACACACACACACACGCACACATATACACACGCACGCACAAACACACGCACAAACAAACACACACACACACACACACACACACACAGAAACCAAAAAACACAGAATTAGCCTATCCTGCCGCACAGATGAGCATCGCTGCAGCGATTCAAGTTTCTGGCTCTCGTGTTTCTATAGCAACTACTTAGAGCAGCACGGAGCTGAGGAGGGGAGCAAGTTTTCCCACTGATTCTTTCATCCCGATGCGGCGCCGATCCTTACAGGGCATTAGCATAGAGATGGAGAGAAGCACCAAAGGAAACCAGAGGGGGGGAGAGAAAGAAAGAGAGAGAAAGAGATCAACAGCAAGAGCCTGCGCAACAGTGACCTCCAGATTTAGATTGAACGCCAAGAGCACGGCCAGTCAAGTGATGCAGCAAAGCTCAACTGAAAAGCACAATCCAACTCTGTTAATAGATTCATTGGTGAGGTTGACCTTTTGTCTAATGCCACTCGAGCATTATGACCATCTAGGGTTAACTTTTATTATGTAGTCATTCTACACAAGTTATGTCATACACGTGGTGCAACAAATCTTATTGCCAGTTATTTAATCACGTCCTCAAATTTGCCTCGCGTGTGTGTTTGTAAGCTGACGATAACGGAATCGCACACCATGTTGGTTTAGTTAATTCATAACAGGAGACTACTCCGTTTGGAAAGTCTTTGGGGGTTTCTGTCATTCACGCGGAATACCATAGCTCTGTTTTGCACTGTAATGCCTGGAATATGTAAATTCACACAGTGTTTGCATTGGGGATTAGTGCCTTCTTGTTACTGTACCGTTGTACTATAGTTTGCATTATTCATGAGGCCAAATCGCACCTAATGTGCAGTGGATTCCCCACGCTCCAGACACCGTCATTAATATCAAAATTAGGCTCTCTACTCCCCGTTCCTATTGCTAATATTGAGTTGCGTGCTAATGGGAGAATATATATTATTGCAGAGCACTGAGATACAGTACGGAATTCATTAGGACTCTTTTTCTCACTCTCTCACACCTCTCTTCTCTTCCTCATTCATCCCTCATCTGCAATGCTCATTGTAGACAGCAGTATCCCATGTTGAATCCATGAAGAAAAAGGGGGTGAAGATCTGATATTGAGTCACAGCAGTGTTCAAATTGAACCAATGGCCATTTCAAAAGCCCATGCCTATATATGCGAGTTCCCTGTCCGATACCTTATACATTAGGATCAGTCACCATACCCGAGACACACTACAGAGCACATTGTGCTTGTCATATCAACGGGACATTCGCATCATATCCTGTCTCTGCCACCATTGGACATCTAAGTGATGCAAATGTTCTGCGTAATGTCAATCACCACAGTGGAAGACTTCGGTTAAGCTTCAGTGGATTTCTTTTTCCCTGTGTTGTGTGAAATGTATTTGAGGCCCTCAAAAGAGCAGTGTGTGTGTGTGTGTGTGTGTGTGTGTGTCTGTGTGTGTGCATGCGCGCCCATGTGCAAACAAGGAAATGCATTCTATTCCACGACTCAGTTTTTGTCTCCGGCCATTCTGTTTCTTATCAAGCTTGAGGCTTCTGTACTTTCTCAAAACAAAACTATTTGTGTGCAAGTTTCAAAACAGGCGGACTCCCATCCTTTATTCTCACTCTCTATCTCCTCTCCCTTTCTCACTCCCGCTCTCTCTCTCTCTCTCTCTCTCTCTCTCTCTCTCTCTCTCTCAATTTCATTGTGTGCTCCTATACCTTCTCTCAATTGCCTCACCTGTGGCCTGACACATTCACCCTTTTTGTCTCTCTATCGCTCTCTTTCTCTTTCATTCTCTCTTCTTCCCTCTTCCCTCCCTCTCTTTCTTTCTTTCTCTTGGGGGCAGGGGGAAGGCATGGGGATCAGCCGGCTTGTTTTATGTTGTCTTCATAGGGAGCTGAATATTTCAGTCTTGTATTTTCTCTCTGCTTGTTAATGTGCTCCACTGCTTTTTTTCACAGGTGCCTTTGAAGTGTGTGTGGATTCGTTATCATTCTGTTTGGATGAGCTCACAGATGCAAGAACACATTCACACAGACACTCTCTCAATCTTGTTTTGTGTATTTCTCTCCCTCTTTCCCAATGTGTTTCTCCCTTTCTTCTGTATCCCACTCCCTCCTCTCTCGGTCCATCAGTCACTTATCTCCCGGCTCTCTCTCACTTGGCTTATCTCTCCTACCTTTCTCTCCCTTCCTCTCTAACTCTCATTTTCTCTTCTCTAGTTCTGTCTGTTTCTCTCTGTTCTCCCTTCTCTCCCTTTCTCTCTAGATCTCCCTTTATCTTCTCTAGATCTCCCTTTATCTTCTCTAGATCTTGTCAGTTTCTCTCTGTTTCTCTCCGTATCTCTAGATATTCCTTTATGTTCTCTAGTTCCAGTCTGTTTCTCTGTTTCCTTCTTCTCTCTGTTTCTCTCTAACTCTCCCTTTATCTTCTCTAGTACTTGTCTGTTTCGCTCCCTCTATCTCTCTCCCTCTCCTTCCTAATAACGACCTGAGGCGTGTTTGTGCGTGTGCGTGCCTGTGTGTGTGTGTGTGTCTGTGTACTTGCCTAGCTGTGTTAGTGGGGCCTGTTCACTGTCCTCCACTCACACCTCAGCCTTTTCCTATCTTAAATGCGGTTGACATTTCAATAGCATAGAAGCAATTGTGCGCGTGTGCGCTTCACTTCAGTTTCCGCCCGTGTCTTTAGCGTGCATGCCGGCACAGCGAGCTTTCCCATGTATGTCAGTGTTCATCGCAGCCGATACAGTCAGTGTGCGCTCAGCGGCACACACACACACACACACACAAAGTGCAAAGCACACAGCGTTGTGCAGTTAAGCGTACTTCGAAAACACACCACTTGTGTCTGCTGCAACTCGATAGAGCACCGGAAGCTTGTTCGCCCCTTTCTCCACTCACCCACACGCTTTACCGCCCTCTCTTCTTCCTCCTCCCTCTCTTTTTCCTCCTCCCTCTCCTCCACCTCCTCTCTAAACACTCCTTCAGGACCAGACCATGCGAGGACTTCCTCTCTGGGGGAAGCACCTCTCTAATTTGAGCCTCCTCTCCTTCCACTTTTCTGACCAGAGAGACATTTTAAGACCGCAGGCTGCCCCAGACATTGGCACCCCTTTGCTTCTTTTTGTTTTTTGAACCTTCCCTTTTTTCTTTGTGGCTTTCTCTCTCTCTCTCTCTCTCTCTCTCTCTCTCTCTCTCTCCCCGCCAGACCTCCCTTAGTCTTTTGATGGTGACACGCCGTCTGCCACATTCACTGAAATACACACACGCACCCTTGCGCACACATACATACACACACACACACACACACACACACACACACACACACACACACACACTCAGGCTTACACATGCAAAGTCTTCATTTACCGGGTGTCATTCTCACTGTTTTGCTTAAATATTCTGCTTTACATTCTGTGGATCTGTAGTGCGTACCCTTTTCCTCTTCCAGCTTCCCCCCAGACTCCCAGCTCTGTCACGGTGGGCTTATGATGAGTTGTGTCAGTCACACACATGCGCACACGCACACACACACACACACACACACACAAACAAAGGCTAACACTCTCTCTCTTTCTCTCTCCTCTTCTAACACACCGTTGTTGAGGTTTCAAAACTAGCTATTTCTGTGGCATCCTCTCCCCCCCCCCCCCCCCCCCACACACACACACACACACACACACACACACACAAACACACACACACACCCTATGTCATCCTCCTCTCCTTTCTCCCCCCCTCACCACTGCTGTGCTCTTCGGACCTTTTGTTTCTACTCCCCACCCCACCCCCCCCCCCCCCCACTCTGAAGCCCTGCAGGCACTCATGAAGCAGTGATGATTAATAATTACAGAGCAGTACACAAAAAATTGGGGTAGAGAAGGAAGAAGAGAGAAAAAAAAGAAAATGGAGAAAAAACCAACAATTTCTCTCTCTTGTTTGATGTCCGACATGAGAGGGACCAAAATTACAAAGAAACGGAACGCTATAAAGGAAAAGAGACGGCTGGCACATTCCTCCTCCTCTCCTCTTCGGCCGTGCTTTTTGGCCTCCTCTGCTTTCCTTTGCTCATTGCCTCCCCCCCCCTGCCCCCCCTTCATTTGGTGTGTTGTTTGTTGTTTCCTTGTTACTATCCACTGTTTGTAACTTTTCAGTCCAACCTAACACTCTTGCCGTGTATTTCCGTCTGAATCGAAACCTTTTTAGCGGCTTTGTCGAATATAGGACCATTTGACAAAATGTTTTTTGTTTTTTTTATGTGTTTTTATTTTTGGGCTCTGTGTTTGTAGTTCCTGTTGTGCCGTTGCAAATGTGTTTGGGCTGACCACATCCTGATTTTAAATTCACGCTGAAATTTACTAGCAACAGAAACAGACACACACAATTACACACAAACACACACACACACAGTCAATCAAACATGAAAGGAATAACAGAAGATAAAAGAAGATAAAAATAGGAAAAAAATAAATATATAAATATGTATATATTTATTTATTTATTATTATTATATTCATATTTTCATGTCATTTACGTATTTATTTCTCATTCAGGAGTCATTCTATTTGTGTCACGTGTCTCAACTACCAACCAGAAACAGAAAGAAGAGTTGAAACCATGAGAAATACATTCATTCATTTTGACTGGTGTAGACATTACATTGTGAATTAGACTGAGAAATCTTTTCAGAAAAATTAATAAAAAATTATGACGCATGTCATCAAGGGGCACGGGTACAGGCATCCTGCTCAAGGAAAGGGAATCAAACCCAGTACCTTTCAGCTGCGGACACCCTAGCCCACTCCACTACCCCCTGTACCTGCTTATTTACCTGCAGTCCGATTGTTTTGGGTTTCTTTTCTTTTCAAGACGCGCAACTAAATCCTTGGCAACAGCCCCTTGACAGCCCCTTGACAGATGCCCATTGCTGCTAGCAATGGGCATCAGGCTTTTGCAGGGCCTGTCAGGGATGGAGAAACCCGGGAAGGGATTCTGACACTTACTAGCGCAAGCCCAGCCCAGTCCTCACCGCTAGTCTGCCATTCTACCACTCTGCCACCCAGCAACAGTGGAGCGGCACGGAGACAGCCCACTGGGGAATTGGGATGAATCGACACATACTGTTACACACACGCACAACTGCAAACACAGAGACGCGTCAGTGTGTGCTAGCGACCACAGTTTGAAAAAAAAAAATAAAAAATCTAATATGTGACAAGGAAATCTGTGTCAGAGCCCAACACAATGTTAACGCCTCAAGTCGAAGCCTCTCCATGAACATCCCTGTGGATGTTTATTTTCTGTCATTCTGTCATTGTCACACCTTCCCACCAGTGTGGGTGATGACATGTTTATCTCTTTTTGGGGTTTTAAACGTGCATACGCATTTGTGACTCCCAGTCCGGTTCTGATCAACAACATTCAGCTGTGTTCTGGCCTGATCTACTGTGTGTGTGTGTGTGTGTGTGTGTGTGTGTGTGTGTGTGTGTGTGTGTGTGTGTGTGTGTGTGTGTGTGTGTGTGTGTGTGTGTGTGTGCGTGCAGGGAGGCAGAGGGCCAGCTGGAGAGAGCCAGAGAGAGCCACAGGCAGCAGGTGCAGCAGGCTGAGGCCACTCTGGAGCAGTTCAAGAAGCAGGTGGAGCTGAGTTCGGAGAAGACCCACGCTGACATGAAACTGCAGGTGTGTGACAGGCAAAAGTGCATGCATAGTGCAAGCATACACTAATAAATACACACTGCACAAAAAAATTAACGCACACACATATAAAAAGATACAATACAATTCCACGTCCAAGTCCTCATTAACCACCCAGTTATTCTTCATACTGCTGTGATGTGTGCGTAATGATTCATAACTTCAATATCAACACAATGATTCATTTATGTGTGATACAAATGTCGTTCCCTTGTGCATGTCACATGAGACTCGTTGACTGATCCAAAGGACAATGCACATTGCTGCAGGCACACAGAAGCCATGAACACACAAAAAGACTGGTACACACGTGCGCACGCACACACACACACACACACACACACACACACACACACACACACACACACACACACACACACACACACACACACACACACACACACACTCTCTCTCTCTTTTTATATTCCTCTGTGGGCCTAATGCACATATCTCTATTTGTATATGCATGGTATTTTACCTGTTCGTGGATACACTTGATGGCTACCTAAAGTATTCTTTAGAGGCCAATTAAAAACACCCACAACAAACGTACAAACCAGAAAGTAACGTTCCCCTCCGGCTGCGTCTCATCCCGCGTTCGCATCCAGTCCGAAAAAAAAACGATCCAGTCCACTGATTCATTATGTTGATGAGCGCGGCGCCGCCTCGCCGAAACGCTGCCCTCGCCTCACCCTAAGTGGGCGTTTTCCGTGGGCTGGGCGGAGGTATCGATGAGCAGATGGTCCAATTAGCAGCGTGAGGCCAGGCTGCGCGCTCGGCGGGCCCCTTCACTGCGTAGGCCGCCGCTCATCCCGGCAAGCGGAGCGCCGTGATCGATGCAGAAGAGGCGGCAAAAGTTCTGATGTGTCGGTTTGGCTGTGGGCCTCCTAGTCGAGCACTTCTGGGTCTCACTCTGTGTGCGTTTGTGTTTTTTTTTTTGGGGGGGGGGGTGGTGGGTGGGGGGGACCTTTATTGAGCAAGCAGCACTTTTTCTCCAGTAGTTTGAAATGTGCACGCTTCAGTGCTTTTCATTTAGGGGGGTTTCTTTGGGGATATTTTGGCGAGTTTGTCTTCCTCTCAGGTAGAATTCCCGTCTGTAGGTAGAAGGCACGTCGCTAGGTTAAAGAGAAAACTCTTAAAGGTGTATATGTGTATGTCCAGAGGAGTGTGCAGAGCCTTCTGCTCAACCTTTGCCCCTCACTCCCACCGCCAGTCCCTCGACCAAATTGGAAAGAAGATTCTACACACCCTTCTGCACACCCTCCTATGCTACCTCCTACTCGTTCCTTTTCTTTCTTCCATCTTCTGCTTGCTGTTCCTCTCATCTCCTCTCCTCCCCTCTCCTCTCCTCTCCCCTCCCCAGCGAGCCCCCGGCATCCAAAATCTGCAATCTGACTTTATCCTCGGCCCACATCAAAGCCCAGGGAGAGGGAGGCAATCTCCTCTGTATCCTCGTCATCCTCCCTTTTCCTCTCATCCCTCTCTCTCTCTCTCTCTCTCTCTCGCTCCACTCCCGTTTTCATGCCCCCCCCTCCCTTCCAAACTCTGCATCACTCCATCACATGCCCACACTATGTCTTTAATGTCAGAAAGTGAAAATACTTCAAGAGAGATTTTCGTTTCTCTTTTTCTGCTCATCCCCACTTCTTTACCCCGCTATACCTCCACACCCTCTCGCATGCCTAGTCTTTTAGAAATATGTATCATTTTCTTTACACATTGGTTTGTCCAGTATCGAAATGGATTATCTCTCTCTCTCTCTCTCTCTCTCTCTCTCTCTCTCTCTCTCTCTCTCTCTCTATATTGCTTTTTACTTTGTGCCCTCTCGTTCAAAACTCTGCAGCCCACTTTCTGGAACGTACTTTAAAAGAAAAAGCCCAAAAAATGTTTGGCTCGGGGAAAAATACAAAAAAAAAATTGCAACTTTGTTGCTTGCACAGTTCAAAAGAAGCTTTAGCATATTTTGAGGTGGATTAATGAAAATATGTTTAGCATTTCCACAATGTTACTCATAGCCTAGCGCAAGTACGCTGTCTGCCATCACAGTGAATTTCATCTCCAGTCCTTGTTTACCCTCACCTGAATATGGAACTAATATGTTTTTAAAAGAGAATGAGTGTATTTAAAAAAAAATTCTAATTGGTTCACTGTTCTCTGTAAAAGTTTTCTCACCGTGAAGCCAATCAGCGTGTCTGTGATGAATTTAGCTCAGAACATACTGCCTGCATCTGTTGTTTGGAAGTGTTGGTCTTAGAACCATACAAATATGGTTAGTAAAATGTATTTACTAAGGAACACTTCTTAACCAAAGAATCTTGTCCCTACAGTCTGTTACCTTAAAAGCAGATTTGTATTATCAAAGGAATATTGTGTATATTGCCTAGTATAATTTTCGGATATAAATCACAGAAGGAAAATATAACTCATTTGATTTTAAGTGATTTAACAAAAAAACTACAGTGATTATTAGTATTACAATCATATAATCAGCTATTTTGCTACCCCCCGCCCCCCTCCACAGATGGAGAAGGTTGAGGAGGATCTGCTTCGCTCCAAGGCCCTCCGAGAAAACCAGACAAAGGAGTTCTCCCAGCAACTAGACGCACTCAGGGAAAAATACGAGGAGCAGGTCTGTTGTGTGTGTGAGTGTGTGTGTGTGGTCTATCCTGTGATTTCACTTGGCCATGAACTAGGTACACACATTGTTCCACTCGTACGGCGGGAGGTATGGAGGCCGTCTCCTCTACCTCGCTGATCGCCATCCTAAATGTTGCCGTCATTATCTCCTCTCTTCTCGCTACATTCTGAGGGAACAACTTTTGGCCAGACAGACACTCAGACAGACAGACATTCCCATCTGGTCGGGCTGATTAAATCCTCATGATCACGGCACACTTTTAGATTGTAGTCTAGATAGGGAGGAGCCTCAATGATACAGTTTCCAAGTATTTGGGAATTTGGAATCTGTGTTCACTATCTGCAAGATCCAATGTCTATTAGCCTATTAGCCCACCTCTATCAGCTTCTGGCGAGTCTATCTTCTAGATAGACCGCTCGTTCATGCATCTGATTCAATTAACTCATAGCAATGGAAGTTATCCTGAGAAGATTGGCCTTTATTCCGGGGTAATAGTCTTTTACTTTTCAATTTAATCTGGTTGTAGAAGTAGAAGACAAATTCCACCTTTGGCACTATAATTAAGTTAGTATGATAGGTCCTATTAGGCTCATATCAGTGAAAAGAGTTTGTGATTTATAAGAAATTAACTTCTTCAAAACATGAATTTCCCATATGATCTGCCTCCACGAAACAATGAATAAATTATGATTTAAATTATAGCATCAGAAATAAATAATTTAAAGAAGAAAAAAGTAATGGATGTTCGTGTGGCTCTCCATTCATTTGAGCCGTAACCAGCTCTATCTCTATAAATTGAGATATAAAAGTATTCAAAGTTAGGTCATCAAGGTTCAATCTTAGCTGCATTATAATGTAAAATATGCACTCTGGGGTAAGCACATTGATGGCATACAGCACTAACTCCCTTAGCTTTGATCAATGCAGCACTAAAAGCAAACCCCCATAGCTGTGATCACGTACAACGCTAACCGCTAACCCCCTTGGCTATGTTAACGTATATCCCTAACCTCCTTAGCTGTGATCAAGGGCAGTGCTATGCGCTAACTCTCTTAGCTGTGATCGTGTACAGCGCAAACCACTAACCCCCCTATGATCAAGTGCACCACTAACCGCTAACCTCCTTAGCAGTGTTAGCATACAACGCTAACCCTGTTAGCCATGCTAGCGTACAGCTATACGCCGTATGCCAGATAATGCTGTCACCGGTCTATCGTGGCACGTATCATCGTATCGTATCATGCTCCCCCATGCTCCCCCCCACCCTCCCTCATCTGGATCCACAGCACAGATTTCCGTCCTGACAGCCATAAAGTCAAACTAATCATTCAGCCACTTATAAGCATACCACTGCTCATTTGCAAGGCAGATGGTCTCCTAGCAGCGCACGTGACGATTGCTCTGAAATCGCAGCGTTTGAAAGATGTGAGGACACACACACCGGAGAATCGAGAACATTGTACTTTTAACCGGCAGTTAAGGACAGTGAGTAGTTAGACTGTTTGGTTATGGTTTTCCACGAGAATAACATTGTCAATAAACATGAACAAGTTGGTCTCGAATTGAAATGTCAAGCAAGCGTCACTCTAAAATAGCAGTTAGAATTTCAAAGGTGGCCATTTTAGAGGCTACAGAATGAGATGTAGGATAACAAGGAGAGTACGTAAACATTTCAAAGTTAGCTTGGATAGACCCAATTATTTACAATGGAAAACTTTTTGGGAGTTAATTCCAATTAAGTGATGAAAATCGAATAATTGGAAAAATAATCACTCACAAAAAAAAGCAAGTTGTCAGATGA
Source organism: Micromesistius poutassou (assembly GCF_964030765.1). Classification (NCBI taxonomy): domain Eukaryota; kingdom Metazoa; phylum Chordata; class Actinopteri; order Gadiformes; family Gadidae; genus Micromesistius; species Micromesistius poutassou. The sequence continues at coordinate 7,742,365 of NC_140271.1, read as the reverse complement.
GGCCAACTGTATTCTTAATAGAACCGTTATTCTTTGAGATGGTTGTGAGAAATGTGAATATGTGTGTATATCTGAGAGAGAGATAGAGAGAGCGAGCAAGCGAGGAGGAGAGCGGGAAAACTTAAGAGTGTCAGCATGAGCTGTGTTTCTTTAAAAGGTTTCAAGGTCGATTATACTTTATTGGACTTTTTCTTTACACATACACAAGTGACAGAAATCTCTTGTGTAATCGTCCGCACCATGCATGCACATTTAATGGTGTATGTGTGTGTGCGTGAGTGTGCGTGTGTGTGTGTGTGTGTGTGTGTTGCTCGCTCGCTATTCAGAGATCATGTCTAGGTCACCAGGGGTCAAGTTTGTCCATTGAGCCGCTTTAAGAAACGTTCCATGGTGTCGGCTTCACCAAGCCTTTGAAGAGAGCGAGAGGGGGGTCTGGGGGGGCGGGGGGGTGGGGTGGGGGGGGCTGAATGTATGAAGCATTTGTTTCCTCTTGACCTAAATGGTTGGCTGACGTCACCGCAGCCCTCGAAAGGCCCGGTGCTTGACGTTGGCCTGACGTAAGGAGGTCAAACGGCCCTCGCAGATAAGTGGAGCTCTGATCCGTACCCACTTTGAGGTGTCGAGCGAGGTTGCGACACAAAGAGGGCAAATTCGTAGGCCGAGCATACGAATATATGGACACCGTGCGCATGGACACACAGGGCTACTCACTCCAATGTCAGCTTCAGTTCTAACCCCGACAGAAGTGTGAGAAAGTGTGTCGTCTTCCCTTCTTCCCTTTCTTTTTGCATTCCCTCCATTGCATCCCCCCCCTCCCCCCCCCCCATCCCCCCACCGTTCTCCTTCACCCCCTGCTGTGAGAAGACATGGTACTCCTCCTCTTCCTCCTCCCTCCCAAAGATGTCAGTTTGCACCCCTGCGGTGATTCGATGCCCATTACCTCACTGCCCTGTCTCATTGTGTATAACACACACCCAAGCACAGGCGCACGCACACGCACACACACACACACACACACACATACACACACACACACACACACACAGACGCTCACGGAAAAACCAAACGACGTCTGCAGCCGAGGCAGGCGGGAGTCGTGCTGTGCGCTAACACCATACATGGCGCTGCATCCGCCGGCACCATGCTGGGCAGAAACCGCCCTCCTGTCTTCCTGCATCAGCGCCAAGCGTCTGCCCCTTTAAGAATCACAGCACCCGGAATCCTCCGCCGCTGCTTGCTGCGCGGCGCGTGATGTCACCCTCCGCCTCCCCCCCCCCCCCCCCCCCCCCTTTGCGCGCGCTCGCACCCACCGCCACCGCCACCCCCCCACACCCCCATATGGATTTCTTCCGATCAGCTGGTTCGTTGTTGGGACCTCGCCCCACCTCCGGTCCCTGGTTTCCTTCCTGCGGGGAGCCCACGGTCCGGTACGTGGCGAGGCAGGGGGGGTGTGTGACGGTGCGGCGTGATGCCTCCTCACTTTTTTCTCTCTCTTTTTTTTTTTTTACTCGCCGCCAACAGCCATCCTTTCCTTCTGCCGTCGCCCCGCCGAGGAGTTCCTCGACCAGTTTGCCCGCCTGTCAATCTGCACCTCAGGGGGGGGTCGTGAGTTACACACCGGGGTGGGGTTGGGTTGGGGTGGCGGGGGTGCATGGGGCGGGGGTGCATGGGGCGGGGGTGCATGGGGGGCGGGGGTTGGGGGGTTGTCCCACCAGCCCCAGTCGCAGCGGGAAAGCCGCGCGCCGCGGCCACGGATCATATTTATACATTTTGACAATGGATGAAAGAAGACATGTCTTGCGGTGGTGGTTTTTTTTTTTGTCTTCGCCAGCGTGGAATGTACTCGAGATGAACAAGTCGGGATGTGTTGAACAGTTTTCTGCTCGCCGCTTTAGAAATCAGTTGTAGCATCCCCCTTTTTGTTTTGCCAGTGTATTCTTATGAGCTGGATGAAAAAAAGTTTCATCCAGTGAAATTTGTTTCTTTTGGGGGTGGGGGGGGGGGGGGGGGGGGGGGGGGTGTAGGTGCATTTAGCAAATCTTTTCCCATAGGTCGAAAAAAGGGGGTACATTCCTGGCTCCCAAAACACAAGTGTCTATTGTGGTCTTCCTCCCAGCGGTGGGGAGTGAGCTCTGGCTTCCTGTAGATATCCACCATTCATCACCTGCTTTGAATAGGGGAACGGCGTCTGGGGCTCGGGGGTGCTGGGGGGTGGGGGGGGGGGGGGGGGGGGTGGGGGGGGGGGGGGGGTGGGACACAGAGTGGGCTGCAGGACAGCGGATAGCTCCGTCTCTGGCAGGCCAGGTAGGGTGCCGTCAAGCTCAATGTGCAGGGGGATTAGCTTCAAAGCGAGGACGGGAGCGGGCCCCTCGGGCCCCCTGCTGGCTTCTTAGCGCTTCGGGCTGGGGGCTGCGTGGCGGGACAGAAGATGGGGGTCACTTGTGTCCTCACGGTGGGGGAGTGGGAATGGTACAGAGGAGGCGGCAGGGGCCATGGGGCCAGGAGCGGCTCTAGCCATGGATCTTGCCCCACAGCAGGTGACTGTTGCTGGAGCACAGCGCCTCGCTAGACGTGGTGCCGGATGGTTAGCCCCCCCCCCCCCCCTCCCCCCAGAAAATAATTGAGGATTTGCATTTCATTGCTGGTTTGTTATTCTACACTGTATTATGCTCAGCTAGTTATCGGCCGCTGTAGTGTTAGCATAGCAGTTCCGTTGATACTCAGCCTCGCTGTTCAGCCGACTCAAAGCGCCCTTCATTAGCAGTGGAAAAGCCTGAACGGTGGTGGTCATTTGTGAAGAACACAGTGCTCCAAGACCTGAGTCCCATGAAATCTTAAAATCCGATATTGACTTATTCACAATCAAATTCCGAATGAATCTGCAGATTTCAAAGTTATGCAAAGGGGAATAGGACGGGACTGCGGTTAAAAAGGTGGTGTGATCAAGCATCTTTTATCATGCTTCGCTTTAGTTTTTCCCTTTCTGTGTGTCCAAAGTTTCTCTCTGTGTTGTGATTCAGTGTATTAGGGATGATCATAGGCATCGCCCTAAGCCGATTTTCCCATGCTGTCAAGCGCCTAGCATGGGGGCATCGGCTAGCTGGATATGGCAGATGGCTAACCCCATCTAGCTTTCACAGTACAAATGATCCGCTCTTTCATATGCCGATCTGGGTGTTGGTATAAAGAATGAGACGTAATCAAGTTAACAATCGCATTTTCAACCTTCACACCAATGCGAAGCAGCGCAAACTTTAAAAGAAAAAGTGAGTTCTTCTGCAATCTAAAAGAAAAATCGGCGGGGGCGAACGGACGGGTGACTGCGTTTCTACTTTATAAAATTATTTCTTTTGCACTTGATACGGTTGGATGGGTGGACGGACACGTTGTCATGGCGACGGCGCTGTTCTCTCGCCGCGTTGCGTTTGGCTGACGGAGTCTCCCTGACGCCCCGGCTTTTGTCCAATCAGATGGCGGAGCAGCGCGTGCAGCGGGAGCAGGAGAGGACGCGGCTCCAGCAGCAGCACAGCGCCGAGCGGGACAGCCAGGCCCGGGAGCGCCAGCGGGAGGTGGGCAGCCTGGAGAGACAGGCCCGGGCCGCCCTGCAGCAGCACCAGCTGCACACCCAGGAGTGGAGGAAGCGCGATGCCCAGGTAGGGGGTCCGCCACTGATCTGCAAACACTCATATACACACACACACACACACACACACACACACACATTAACACGGCCTGAACACATGCTCACACCCTGCTCCAACGGACAGCCGCTTTTTGGGTTATTTTATCGGTTTTGTTTTGCTTCCCTGGGGTGTTCAAAGGCACGGATGAGATGGGTGTTTTTTTTTTTTTTCCTCCTGCAGGTAGGTAGATGTATTTAATGGGTTTCTCTATTACCCTGTTAACGTCAATGTTTTAGTTGGGGTAAATTTGGTCAGTATTGTTTTTATTCAAGAAAATATATATTTCTTAATTGTCCGGGGTAAAATACGTCGGGTAAATGACCACGGCGAGTCGCTGAACACAAAGTAAACAGCAATTAAAGATGTGCAAGGGGGTAATAGAAACCCACGCTGTGCTGACTCCCAGTGTAATTCCGCAAAACAAATTTTCATCGCAGCGGGATTTCGCGGCAGAAGTGAAAGGACTTGAAATGCAGAAACCGCAGGTAGCTCGGATGGAGGAGGAGGAAATCTTTCCCTTCTGTGGAGCCTTCAGTCTTTTATTCCAAAAACCACGGGTTGCATTTCCCCCCTATTCTTTTCAGCCCTGTACGGCTGGGGCACCGTATCAGCGACAGACCAGCGGCAGACCAGCGGCTAGCGCCCCATCCATCCCTGCCGACGCGCCACCATGCCTGGCATTCACCTCACCGCGGGTAGCCCACTCCATCCCAGAAAAGCGACCGTTATTCTCCTTGTTTCAACCTGCACGGCAGCGATGAACATTTTGTGAATTTATTGACGGGCGTCCCTTTAATCAGACCATGATTATGTTACGTTCCTTTATTCCGCACTACAGCGACAGCCGTAGTTGTCCATAACTTCCTCCCCACTCCACCACCCCCTGCTTGCTACTTTGCACCACCCCAGCGTTGGGCTAGCATGGAGCTCTGTGGGGATCCATTGGACGGACTAGCCCCCAACTGGGCATGTATTTGACTCTACAAGCCTCCTGGTGAAATTGACATTGTCACCATGGAGAGAATCAATTTATTTTGGAGGGGGAGGGGGCTTCATGCACAGACAGGGGATCTAGATGGCCGTTTGCTGTGTTTATTTTCAGTGATGTTTTTGGGATTAGTTAGCATCGGATGCATCACTCCTGTGAATGAACAACAAAAGATTAGCAATCAACAGATGTTACACAATTTGAAAGAATATCTGTGTGGTCCCGATTGCGTGATAATACAATTACTAGTTCATCGATTAATGTTGTTTCGAACTGAATAGACTTGAGCCGATGTTCAAGAGTTCAAGAAGAAAAAAAAAGAAATTACAGGTCCCGTAAAATAAAAAAATGTATAGCACAAAAATAAATAAAACGCTTTATTTTCAATTTCTTGTCATTGCCTTAAGTGAGACTAATGCGTGACATACTTCGATATGTCACGAATAAACCAATAACATTGACAACACCATTTTGTTGGAACTAAAATGATAGAATGCCATCAACTGTCTTGCGTCTCTCCTGGATACACACTGATTTATACGAGAGCTGCCAAACTGGTTGTCTGCCATGTCTTGGTGTTGATGTGGTTTGTGGTTTGGTAGTATTGACACACCGAATCGTGACATTTTTTCACAAATTCAGAAACTTGGCTAAGGAAAAAAAACAGAATTGTCCCCTCTACTCCTGAAACATTTTTATTTATTTATAAATTTTTCGGATTAAACGTCCATCACGGTGATTGTCAGCAGCACCCGCCCTCGCATCGTGGTTCGGTGTTTCGGTGAGACCGTGGCATTCAGGACCCGACGGCCCGTCGGCTGGTGACATCCAGCGCCACTCACGTCAACGTGACACCTCGCCTGACAAATGACACATCTCAGGACGGGACGCCGGGGAAAAACAAACTTTCCCTGCCATTGATCGGATATTCCCAGTTCCCGTTTGCCCACACGGCGTTCCGAGTTAGGATCACAACCGCCCGCCTGATGTCAAATACAAAACAGGAAGACTCCCACGATTTCCACTCAGGTCTCGGGAGCGAGAGAGAAAGAGAGAGAGGGGAGGGGGTCTCAACTCTGAGGGCTGTGCAACTTTGGAGGGAAAGCGTTGAGTGTCGGTTTGACTTGCTAATGCAATGGCTGTGCCGCGCGTTGTGACGTTAAGCTGGCACACCCGCCGCGCGACGCTACCTCATTATTTAGCAGTTTTACATTACAAGTTACAAGTTGTTATTCCCACGTGTCTGCCATGTGGGTGCCAAGAAATTGTTCATGAACATATACCATGCAAGCAGAAAAACATTTTACAACTGATGAGGGAGAGATGTGAAAATATATAAAAAGAAGCTACATTTTCTCATTTATGTTAAAACACACAGCAAGTTTGAGAAGATGTTACATATATTGCTCCTTTAGTTGTTGACCCTGTTTTTGTTATGCCTTGGAGCTCTTTGCTCTTTGCTCTGCCAGCATATCATTTTACTGTAAACAAATACATTGATGGTAATATCAAAAGAACAACATTAATTTTAATCAATGTATCCAGCATCCAATGCTGCACCCCTTTCCTTCTTGCCACACTGATATGGCCATTTCTGAGAGCAGGGAAGTTGAATTAATATATTCTCTCTCTCTCTCTCTCTCTCTCTCTCTCTCTCTCTCTCTCTCTCTCTCTCTCTCCCCCTCTGTGTTATCCACCTATCTCTCTCCCTCCTACGCCTACTTTTCTCCCTCTATCTTATGGCACTTGAAAAATGAGCAGATGCCAGTCACACTCTTTTAGGATGAGTAACACACACTCACACACACTCTTTGATGTGGTAAGAGTGGTGATAAATAGCATTCCTCAAAGACACATGCGCGCACACGGACCAATGAGTCGTTGCTTTGACTGGAAGTGATGTCAAATATGGTTCCCTGAGGTCCCATTATGTTCTGTTATTGTGTAGGAGGTCCGGAGGTCTATCTGTTCGCCAACACGTTGCTGTCTTCTCAGGATGCATCCCCTTTGCTCTACGAGGCTATACGTTAGCGTGAACCTATTGGACGCGTGGTGCTCGTATCCCACGGTTCCCTCAAGGAATTACCACCAGGCTTAGTGGGAAGAGCGCACGGTTCTTGGAATCTCGCCAAGAATTATCTTAAAAGTTTCCAGCCCCCCCCCCCGCCCAGGAAACACAATAGTCATGTTCCTTTCCAAACAGCTATTTAATCTCTTCTTTTTTTTTTATTTATCATGTATTTATTGAACAAGAGGAGGTGTATGCAGGCGTTCACTTGGCAGTTTGTCTCCTATGCAGATACAATAACAACCAAAGGCCTTGCTGATGCTAAAAGACAGCACTATTTTTTCTGATGTAGCGCGCTCCTCGTTATCCCAGCGGAATGACATCAACAATACACTAAAATAGGAGTGTACTCATGCAATGTTCTTGTGTATAAGGCTCTCTTTAGGAGTTCTAATTAAATTCTCTAGTTGTAAATCATCCATGTTTCCAATTGTTTCCAAAAGTTTTCGCCAATTACACAAACTGCAATCATTTATCGCTGGGCCATCCCCTCTAGAGTGACATTCGTAGAGAGTTTTTTGATGTGGCCAGATGACGCACGCTAGCAAGGTTTTAATTAACGTGGCACGGCTTTCAATGGAGCTGTGATTATAACTGTTTCACTTCAAACAATCACGTCGGCATGCTCAATTAATTTTGACTAGTTCTTTGGTCACAGTCGAAATGTACTATTGTTCTATCTTCTAATCGTCCCTTGCATTGAGCTGCTAACACCTTCATCACAACCCATTTTACATAGTTGGTGTTGTTTGTCTTTCAAACATGCATATCATCTCGACTTCAAACGGCATGGGCAATAGACTGAGGGAGAGCACGCGCGAGAGTGTGATCGAGGGAGGGAGGGGAGGGGAGGCCTTTCTTCTCGGGCTGTGATGGACTAAATAAGGATGCTGTCAAGCTCTCAAAGAGCCCCATTCCTCGGTAAGTGATTACCACCAGTCAAATGAAGAGGGTGTCGACGGAGTGAGTCAAACACAAGACAGCCGCTACTCTGATGAAGGAGAAGGAGGTGGGACAGCACGGCCCGAAGAGCTGTTCCCTTTTCCCCGCTCCGCCTTTGGCATCCATCAGAGTGATCGGCCTCGCCGATCTGTCACGTCACAGCATCCCGCCGAGTGTTCATGTTGAGTCGCCGTCGCTTGGGCGTGCGTTGTGCGATGACGATGATGATTTGCATCATTTGATGATTGCAAAGCAGATTGTGTTGAGTTGTCGGGAGGCGGAGTGACGCTCCAAGGGAGGTGGCCGCTGCTTGTCCTGTCGTGTGAATTATAACATCTCTTCAATTTGGTGCGTGTGATTGGATGTGTGCACGTCACATGACAGACGTCATAAGCTCAATACAAGACCGGACATTTGTCAGTACATCTATCATTTTTCTTGCCATTTACCCAACTCACTATTAGTTAGTTTGGGTATAGATGTTCAACCGATAGCAGGCAAATTTTAAGGCAATAAAAAAGGCCAGGTTTATTCTGGACTTGCGGGTCAATTATTGTGTATCCCACAATTTACTTTCATTGTTATACAGCAAACATCCATTTTTCATTAGCATATTTACATTATTTCATAATTGTAATGACTAAATTACCATGCCTTACACATGGGGATTTACTTGCGATGCAATTTGGGATGACTGATTGACAAGTTACTTGACAAGCAGGTCATTATGTTGATGATGTCATGTTGGATTAATTCCAGGAACAATGACCAGATGGTTATGCTGTCAATACAAACGCATTCGGAAAGAACCATACAATATGAAAGAAGATATTGGCTATTTAAAATACTATATTGCATTCAAAGTGTTT
>NC_140271.1:7716315-7731315 GCF_964030765.1 Micromesistius poutassou | reverse complement strand
AGGCTGACGCTCCTGGGCTGGTCTGAACCGATTTCCCCCCAACTGAGTGAGTCTGAAATGAGCGGGTGACCGTGACCGCAGCAGAAATGTGTGTGTTGTTGTTATTGTTGTTGCCCCTTGTATCTCATGGTGTATTTGGGCACATGCGTATGTCCCGCTGTGACTGAAAACCCTTTTTTTTTCTTTTTAAAGCAGATGTGTTGAAGTCATATGCTGATGCTCTTCATACCTGACACACACTACCCACGTTATACTTCTATACCCTCTCTCTCCCCCTCCCACTCTCTTTCCTTTCCTATCTATCACCCCTCTCTTCCTCCCTTTCCCATCTCTCGCTTTCACTTCCAATCAAATTTGCTTCATTGGCTTCAAGTTTAACTTTAAGTCACCTTCTATTGCAAAAGTAAACAGAAATAAAGGTGACTCAAGTATTGTTTACAAGTGAACAAAAAAACTCTAATGATAAGAGTCTAAATAACAATAAAACAATGTAAAATTAAAAAAACAACGTGATCAATTGAGTACAATAAAAAATACAATAAAACTGAATTTACTATTGAAGAAACTATACAAATGTACAACAACAATAGCTCCAAAATGATCTATCATACGCTATCTCAGTGAAAACATTCTCTCTCATTCTCTGTCTCTCTGTCGCTCTCCCCTCCTCCCAGACCATCTCAGAGCTGGAGGAGCAGGTGGGTTGCCTGCGGCAGGAGGTGCAGACGGCCCACGGCCAGCGGAAGCAGCAGCTGGCGGAGGTGGCGTCGCTGCGCGAGGAGGAGCGCCGCCGCGACGCCCAGGACCACGAGGCCTCGCTGGCCGGCCTCCGCGCCGAGGCCGAACGTCTCCGCGGTGACGCCCAGAAATCCCAGCGCCAGGAGGTGGAGGCCGTCAGGGAGAAGGTGAGTCCAGTGGTCAAACACGTGGAGAGCGGCCAGCTAAAGTACCCCGTACGCTAGGCCCGGCAGTGGCAGCCCAGCCCAGCAGGCGGGAGCCGCAACCGCTTGGCTTTATTAAACATGGATTGAGTTCAGAAATGAAGAAAGCCGTTGGCAAGTTAGATGCCTTTTGTTTTAGAGTGTTGAAAAAAGGCTGTAATCTTAACGGATCTGCTTTGAGGTCAGCGTCGAGTGGGTCAAAGTTGAAATCTGTTCCATCTTTGAACGTCAAGGTGGAGAACCTGCTACGCCCAGGGTGGTATCTGGGCTAGGTCAAGCTTCATTGCTCACGCGGTTTTGTTCTGAACTTTAGGGATCGGAACAAAACATGCAGTTCTTTATTTTTCACCCCCCTTATAAAATATTTTTTATATTCAACATAGAACTGCTAAGAACAGGTAGGTAATTCAATTCGTTTTTAGTTAAAAATCATAATCATTTGGATAGTAGTGGGAAGGGATTAGGACGTGGTTCTTGCGTCCCTGAATTTTGCATCTGCCTCAACACGTAGGAAAATCTACACCAACTTCTTGTAAATATCCATAACCCAGTGGTGGTATGCACCTCATGCAACACTTGGTTTATAGTTGGCTCATGACTATAAATCATTATGCAGTCTGTTTGTATGTACAGGAACTTTGCGAGACTTTCAAACCTTAATATTTTTAATAAAAAATGCACCATCAAATAAGTAAAGTTAGCAATCTCCCGCTGCATATCACTCGACCTCAAGTGCCCCAAGATTGAGAAACACTGGCTTTAAAGTATCTTTACACATCTAAACTCATTAAGCTGTTTGTGTGTGTGTGTGTGTGTGTGTGTGTGTGTGTGTGTGTGTGTGTGTGTGTGTGTGTGTGTGTGTGTGTGTGTGTGTGTGTGTGTGTGTGTGAGCGTACTTGGGAAAGTGTGTTTGTGAGACTGTATGCACATGGGAGTGTGTTTGTGTGAGTGTGTGTGTGTGTGTGTGTGTGTGTGTGTCTGTGTGGTCACGGTGGGGAGAGGGTTATTGTAAGGGATGGAGGTTCTCCTTGGGTGGACTGTGAGGAGAAAGTTTGTGGTTTGGCTCTGTAGTCAAAGTCCTAAATCTGTGAATCCATCCTTCCAGTTGGCTCACACAAAAACACCAGTAAGCTACAAAATGTGTCAAAACCCACACTGACATTCCATTAGCCCAAACGTGGAACATTCCACAATTTTCTCATTTGGTTGATCCGGATTAAATGAAAGGCCTACAGGTACACATTATCAACACAATCAGAGTGAAAAGAAGATTGCAGGCACCTGGTTGAAATAACAGGTCATATTTATGAATGTTAAGAAATGAGAGAGGATTTATTGAGAGCATGTGACTGAGGTCAGGCGCTAGATATAATGAGACCTAGAGGAAAACTGTAGACCTCGCTAAAGAGCCTGTGGGAAAAAGTTATTCAAAATTTTAAGGTCAACTGAATAAAATTGTTTCAGATTGTTGTGTTGGTGTCAGAGGACAGCTCAGCGGCATTGTCATCCATCTGTGCTTTTTAAAAAGATTCTTCTCCACTCTTAGGATTTGATCTTTATATAATGTTATTTTAGTCTTTTTAGTTGCTGCAGCAGCAGAAATGCAGTATCACTTCACATATTGTTTATTTAAGTGCTTAAGAAGGAGGTGTATTCTATTAAACATATGTTGATTGGGCCTTAGTGAGTTTCAGCTGTGATGGTCCTCCAATCGTTGGATATTATGCCATAAACAAATCATCTGGCCGTTTATCAATGGCATGAGATGCTACGTTGATCTGGGCTATCTCTACAAGCTTCACCTTAACCTTGACCTTTGTCAAAGCTTAGTTCAGGACTGAAGCTACAGGGCAAAGACAAAGGCATCCTCTAAATGTTTTGTCACCAATGGTGTACCATGGTGTCTGTTCCATTGCTTAATCCTTCCATTGCTTAACCTCTTTGTTCGCACTATGCTAAAGTGCACCGGGCATTTTATCATATTTACTCCCCCCGCTCAACCGGACCAGGTCTTGGGGAAATCACCCATAATCCCTTGCTGGTCCAGCAGGAAGCGGACCGAAGGTGGTGTGGATCAGAACCTAATCCCCAGCAGGGCCCATCAAAGAAAGCCCGTTTCATTAGAACCCACCCCGAGCCAGCTGCACGGCATTAGCCTCGGAATGCAGGGACCTCCGAAGCGACCGGGCTGCCATTTTGGCTCCATATGCTGCACAGAACCAGAGGTAGTCGCAAGAGAGACAGAGAGAAGAAGGGCCGTGTGAAATCAGTTTTATTAGTTTGGCTGACAGGGAAGGCTGTCAGTGTGGTATTTGAAAATCAGACTTGAATCTCTCCGCCAGTTTTTTTGTTGCACAGAGCGATGTGTCGAACCCTGATGACAAATCAAAATTGTAAAAGGGATTGAAAGCAGTGAGGTGGGGGAGGGGTTGTCACTATTGAACTTTGTTATCGCAATGAGCAGCATGCTCCTTTTACCGCGTCTCAAAGAGAAGAATGATTTCTCAGTTCAGTTTCTCGTTCAGTCTCCTTTTTTTTATAAAATAAGAAATACATTTTACCGCGTTTCTCTTTTCACACATGCACACACCCTCACAAACACTTTCTCTCTCTCTCACACACACACACACACACACACACACACTTTTCTAATCTCTCTCAAAGTTGGATTCGGACGAGCAGAGAGTGGGGTTGCGGGGTGTGTGGCTATTTCATTTGGGCCCCGGCTATTTCATGTGGGATTGAAGTCGGCCAGGCCTTCAGATCCATATTGACTCATTCTGCCTGTTTTGTAAGCCTAAAAAAATCTTTCTCGTACTTCTGATGCAGAAAGAGAGAAACGCTGTCCTCTGCAGTCTGCCCCCGACCGACCAGCGTTATTTTTTTTCTTCTTTATTTTTTTCCTCCTAGATCCTGTGAGAGAAAAAAGAAAACAGGCCAGAGAAATCCATTAAATCCATGAATGGGCTCTCATCAAAGATGCATGCGTTTAAAGGAGAGGGAGTGGGGGGGAGTGAGGAACGGAGTTGGGAGAATGACTGAGTGACTATTGCGATGAAATAATGAGAAACAGAATATCATAAGACGATAAGATCAGGCCGTTAAGATTGTTCCATGCTGTCTGAAGTTTGGTGGAATAAAAAAAGGCGTACTGCGTGAGAGCACACGCGAAGAGAGAGTGAGGAAGAGAGATACATATGAGAGAGATGGAGAGAGGGGGGGGAGAGAGAGGGAGATAGGACCGAGAGGGAGGGAGAAGGAAGGAAGAGCAGGCACTGTGGGGGAGTGTGCTTCTATACTAGTTTGCATGTCACATGTCTGTAAATGTGTGGATATAACGTGTGTGTGTGTGTGTGTGTGTGTGTGTGTGTGTGTGTGTGTGTGTGTGTGTGTGTGTGTGTGTGTGTGTGTGTGTGTGTGTGTGTGTGTGTGTGTGTGTGTGTGTACGTGGGGATAAACTGTTGGCATGGGTGTATCTATACTCTGTGTGTGTCCACATGCATGGGACTGTGGTCATGGGTGACACAGTCCTTCATCCTGCCAATCTGCCCTCTCCACTAAGGGGCCATGTGAGACCTGACCCCCAAACCACACACACACACATACACACACACACACACACACACACACACACACACACACACACACACACACTTGCCTTCGTATGTCATTATTTCTCCCTGCGTCCCTCCTCTATCGCTCCCTCCACCGGGACTTCAAGAACGTCAGAAGTATCTAGGAAGAACTGAGTCCATACCATGATACACCAATAAAGACACCAGGGCTGTGCTTCAAAGCAGGCAGTCCGAGAACACAAATATACAGTGAATATATAATGTATATACATTTACAGATATACATTTTGTGCATAGAGAAAGGCAGGGCGAGATAGACAGAGAAAAAGAGATTTATGGATTGATTTCTGGTTTTGACTCCCAGCTGAAGTGTTGCGGTCGGCTTCCATGTGAAAGCAGCCTAACCCTCTACCTGCTCCTAAAATACTCACTAACGTGTCTGTATTCACTATAAGTCGCTCTGGATATAAACATCCATTAAATTACCCATTAGTAAATGGTTAATTTTTATTTTTTTTGAGCACACACACACAAAAAACCCTCTGTGCGCATGCAAAGATATACATATGAACACACACTGGCCCTCACTAGTTAAACACGGTTTCAACTTTACGATACCCAATTTACAAGCCAAATCTCTCATGAGTGAAAACTTGAAAGCCTTCTTATCTCCCCTGATATCCTTCATGTTGCTACAGTAAAAAAAAAAAAAAAAAAAAAAAGGTCAAAAATTCAACTGCTACAAAACAGCCGGTTAACAATTAAACAGGGCCCTCGCACTGCCGCGGCGACCATACCTTTGTTTCCCTTTGTTTGATCGATAAAACTCAAGCCTCCCCGAAACTCTCCTTTGTTTGATCGATAAAACTCAAGCCTCCCGAAACTCTCCCTTCAAAGTAAAAGTGCACTCACGGAAAGTAATCGGTTCTTCAAATAGATACTCTCGAAGTCGCTCAAAGTTTTCCCGTGCGTCTCAAACAAAAGCTCTTTCCAGCCTAGCGATCCCCGCTGCTAACCCCCCCCCAACGCCCCGGTTTGTCAACACTAGAGATCAGACTTAGCGTCCTAAAAACAATAAATCAAGTGGATCAGGTCTGATAACACAACCTCAATACAGTCTGGGAATCCCGGGTTCATATTTGCTCTTGTGTCTGCGGGGCACGCGGGGGCCCCTTTGAACCGCGGGGCGGACTGGACGGCAGCCGCGCGAGCGTGCGCTGTTGCGTGTTCTCTGTTGGACCCCCGCGCATTGTGCGAGCCTGCGCGTACGTGTGTCTGTGGGACCGGGTTTGTTTTGGTGCGCTGCCTGCCTGCATGGCTCGGGCTGTGTGTGCTTTCTAGGAAGGACCATTTGGTATCACTCTCACACGCTTGATTGTTTAAGAGCTTGTGTCAACGCAGACATGTAAACAGCACTGTGTGTGTGTGTGTGTGTGTGTGTGTGTGTGTGTGTGTGTGTGTGTGTGTGTGTGTGTGTGTGTGTGTGTGTGTGTGTGTGTGTGTGTACGCATGCGTACGTGTGTGTGTACACCATTGTAGGAATTGCGGAGTGTGTGTGTGTGTGTGTGTGTGTGTGTGTGTATGTGTGTGTGTGTGTGCATGCAAATAGGCGTGTGCGTCTGAGTGTGTGTGCTTGCTTGCTAGCTCTTGCCTCAGATCAAAGGGAAGGGGCATTTCATCAGGCACTAACTAGCTGTGACAACATCTCCTGAAGGCAGTCCTCAGCCAATGAGGGAGCCGCTCTGTTGCCTTGCAGGAGCCAATCAGTGCTCCCCGTGCCAGCCTCAGTGACCCTCCAGGCATGCCCAGTGAGTCCACTCGCAACATTAAAGTCACAGCGCAACACACACGCACACACATGCCCCAAACCTGGTTTGGCACCGCAATAGGAAGCCAATTGGTTTGTTTCCCAAAACTGTTTATTGTAGGGGTAAAGGAGTGTTGTTTGCACATGAGAGAAGAACACCAAGTTATATTCAATATTTTCCAAAGACAATCAATTCCATTCAAATTTCACCAAGTTCAACAGGCATTCATACTGCTTTGTCTTTCCTTATTTAGTCTTGTTTTTCCAAATACACAGACCTCAAGAGTGGCCTTCAGACGAATATAGCCAGGGGGATGGGTTAAAACAAGCCTATAATCACCTCAGACACCACACGCAGAGATGTCGGCAGATGAATCAAAACATTTTCGGGAGAATATCTGACTTATCACAGGCGTAGATGTAAAGTTCATTTGCAGTGACAGCGGCATTGGGTTAAGTTCACAGGTGAACAAGTCCTCCCCCGCATGTGTGCGTGTGCAAAACTGGATGTGTCGAATTTGTTGACACGAGGGTGTGTGTGTGTGTGTGTGTGTGTGTGTAAACCGTATTTGCTCATTGCACCACCTACGGCCCCCGGTGCTACAGCGAGCATGACAGCGAAATAGAGAGCGGGAGAGGTAGGTAGGTAGAGAGAGAGAGAGAGAGAGAGAGAGAGCGCTTGAGAGAGTCAGAGTCTGAGTCACACAGCAGATGAGAGAGTTGGAGGGACGTCTCGTCTTCGAAAGAAAACTTCACACAGCTCCTGAGCACTTCGTTTAAAAGTCTCAGGGAAGAGAGGACAGGGAACACGAGCCTTCTAATTCACGTTTAAACACACTTTAAAACACAGTGACAGCAGGAGCAACAGGCTGGTGCTTCAAATTACAGTTGGGGCCAACGTGTGTGTGTTTGTGTCAACGTGTGTGTGTGTGTGTGTATGAGAGTGTGTGTGTGTGTGGTGGGGGGGGGGGGGATAATAAGTGGTTCTCCAGGGTTCAAGATCATTATTTTGTTATTCAAATGTTACAGTCCCCGGTGTCCCACCATCACACTTTAGGGATGGATGCTGCAGAGTCTCTGATGTGTTAGTGGGGGGGATTATTATTCCACCACATACAGTCTGAAACCTGGATTGATTGGGTTCTGTATTCGTCAGTATTATGATGTCACTCTTTGCCTTCCTAATCTCAGGGACCAGGGACCCTGATTGAAATCAAGCCACTGCAAGCCACCCAAGCCCATATCCTAATTCCAAAGGGTCACTTCAGGGCTGCGTTGTTGTGATCATAGAGAAGATGTTGCTACCACTGGAGAAGCGAGAGGACACGATGTTGGCTGTATCTTGCATGCAAGCAGGTCGTCCATTGTTTTGTGACTGTGTGGTCAAAAGTGTTGATAATAGAGACCATCTTCTGTGCCTCTCCTGTCCAACTCGTTGTAGCAGCTTTTTTTTTCACAGCCTTACAGCTGAATAGCGGAGGGGAGGAAGCTCTCATTATCGCCCCCTACAGGTTCAAAATACTGCTTCCTAACGCTCGCCACCACACACACGCACACGCACACGCACACACCATACACACACATATTGATAGAGCAGGCTGCTCTTTGTACTTTCCCTCTCTGTGGTAAAGCTGAAAGACCTGCTCTTCCCCTCCACACACACACACACACACACACACACACACACACACACACACACAAACATGCACACCTCTCAAGGTCATCAAATGAAACGACTTGCAGGTGGTCCGGCTCTTCATAAGACATCAATAGCGGCGCAGCTGATGAACTGCGTCCACGGGCAACGCAGATGCTCTCATGCTCCCCCCCCCCCCCCTCCCCTCCGCCTGCCTTCTGATCCTTTACAAACGCACCTTTTCACTGGTTTTTAAGTACAACACCCCCCCAATCCATGATTATGTTAAAGAGTTCTACGATTCTCTGCTCATTACTTATTCATGAATCAACTAAACAGTTGTTTCTTTGGTGGTTTTGTGGTGTAGTTTTGTTTATAGACCAGGGTCTTTCTGGCGACGTTACAGGAAGAGGATGGACTCACTCCGCCCGTCGGTAATGTTTGTAATTGGTTTTCTGGTGGCGGGCACAAGCCTGCTGCTGTTGAGTCCGTCTTATCGCTGGTGCAGCTCTCACTTGCCTTTGGTTTGCAATAAGAGTGTAAATGTGTGTGTTTACTCATCTGTATATTTGATGCATGCGAATGTGTGTGTGTGTGTGTCTGTGATGCACGCGTAATGTGCAATGATGCATTGATTCCTGCTTTGCCCGCTGTGTGTGTGTAGCATGTGTTCTGTTTGCTTGCAGTAAGCACTAGAGAGGAAGAGATTCCCGACTGACACACACACACACACACACACACAAGCAAGCATGTTTAAGACGGGAGTCATTACAGACAACTGTACAGATAATGCCTCAAAGCTCGGTGGCCCTGGCAAATTTACAGTAAATTGCTTCAAGGAAACTAGCTTTTGTAAGGCGTGCTAGCAAATGTTTTGAACCCTAACTCCTCCTAAATGACGGCCCCACCCTCATTTATTCCATCCTATTTTACAACTGTCCCCCCCCCCCCCCCCCAAAACCCCCCCAGCCCAATTCAGATGTGTAAAACAGAGGACATTTTTATTTTGGAATGGGAAGAATATTGATATTCATATGGTATGTGTGCAAGACGCAATGCCGCCCCCTTTTTGAAATGCCCTCTCCCCCCCCCCCATTTGTTACTTCTCCATCCTGTCTTTAATATCTTTACATTACGGGTGGAGTCACAGGGTTGTTGTAGAACGTTTTTTGTAGGTTTTTTTCTTTTTGCACAGGAGAAAAAAAAGTGGAAGAGGCGAAGAAAAATGTTTGATTGGAAACATATCAGCGAACAATGTCATATGGAAGCAATGTCTTCTCAGAATGTTTTGAGGGGAGGCGGTTGGGTGTTTTTTTTCACCCTTGAATGAGCAAACTCATAAGGCTTTGTATAAGGTCTCTCTAGCTCATGTAAACATAACCACAGCTGTATAAATGTACAATTTACCAACAAATCAAACAAGTCAAAGAGCTGTAGAAATATTAGATGTGAGATGATGGGGATCGAATTTTGTGTAAATATTATTTGCATGAGATTTAAAAATCCACAAATCTAAAATACGTCTGTGAAGTGAAAGAAAAACATATTATACACTTGGAAGTAAAGATTTTTGAACAGCAAACCATATTCCGTGAATAAATATCCACACATTTCCATTGTTGTGTCCTACAACTCTGTGACCTGTGTTGTGTGTCTCAAGGATCTGCTTTCTGCACATTTGTCGCGCTTCCTTCTGTGGATAGGATTAACTAAAGCTGCGCACATCTAACAATGCTACGCGTGTGGATTCTTCAAAATAGACGCAAGCCATTCTTGCACAGAACTCACTCCACACACAAGATCTTGTTGACTCCGGCTACTACAAGTGGCTACTACAGTCACAGGGTATCTTCCCGGGAGCTGGAGCGATTCCCGAAGATCATTAGTCTCCGTGCGTCGCTGGTCTGCAGACCGAACTGTGGAGTTCACGCCCGGGACAGGACGAATCATGTGTCGACAACGTGGATTCCGCTTACTACACGTTTCCTCACAGCTACAATTGTGACTCCGGTTGGGGCAAAGAGTTCAGCCCTGCACCTAGTGCAAAATTTTGTGGAGCCGAGTAAAGACGCTCTATGTTATGTGGGGTTGGCCTTTTCATTTAATTTGTGTGTGTGTGTGTGTGTGTGTGTGTGTGTCTGGCTTGGATCCAACTTTAGATTGGTAATAATTAATTCCAATAAGTGACATGTCTTGCTTCAAATCCACTTTCATTCTCTTTAAACACCACAATCTCAATCACACAAACACACAACACACACACAATCTCTCACAAACACACGCACACACACACACACACACACAACGGTAAGCGTGTGCACATACATACACATACGCACTGACACTTCAAAGCAGTCACACTCTATACCGCTAGGAATTAGGATGCGATTGAAGAGCTTGATAGAGCCCTCAAAAGTGCTTCAGCACCAAAATGCCTTTGGCCTGAGCACAGGTAGTCTGTTTGAAAGCCCTTGCACACCCACACAAGCAATGCGCACACAACTGCACGCAACGTACACATGCACACATATGGCTGCTTTAAATGGAGTTGTGACGGCTGTTTTCCTTACTTCTGTGGGGCTACTCACGTATTCCGTTTTCTCCTGCCTCATGTTTCTTTGCTAATTTTATCCGCTGTTTGTTCGGCTGATTTTTGGTTTTAATGCATTTGATGGCGTGGTTTCTCATATCCTGTTGTTTTAAGCTCCTATTTATGTGTCTGTATGTCAGTTCTTGTGTGCCTGTGTGTGTGTGCTGTTTGTGTGTGGTGTGTGTGTGTGTGTGTATCCGTGTGTTTGTGCATGTGTAGTAGTGAACTCATTCCATAAGAATCTCTCAGCCTGTATGTTTGTTTGGAGGTCAATATGGCCGCCTACCCCGGCCCCCACCCCCCTGCACCTCCCCACCCACCTCACTCACTTCTATGTAAAACTTCAACCCATTTTTAACGTTTTACACACATGGTCACACTCATACACACACCTCATGAACGGGCCAGCGAGGGGCTCACACTGGGACTTATGGTATCTTACTTCACCGCCACATTGAGGCCTGGCTTGTTCGTGGCCGCTGGTTTATGTGTATTTGTTTTTATTGCTTTGTGATATATAGATATTGAAAGACATCTGCTGGGCAGAAACACATAGTCAGTGGGGTGTTTCATAAAATATAGCGCGTTTAGACTTTTTCCTACAATCTCATGCGTGTATGAAAAGTATGATCAACAACAGATGATAACATTATCATTGGGGACGGCTCTGTAATTGTTATTTTTAATCTGCCTGTCTTTTCTTTTTGTTATTCTCATGTTTTTGTTCTTTGTCGCCAACATGTAAAGCACCTTGGGTCCTGATGAAAGGTCCTGATTAAAAATGTAATTTATTATTATTGTTTGTCTAATTGGTTGCAAGTGTTTTTTTTTTTTGTAGTAGCAGTTCATTTCAGAGAAAGAGATTGGTCCCAGATTGACTTAGATCTTCCTTGGCCCAATGGAGTTATGATTAGTAATAAACCACAAAGCAGCAGATGAATAACATGATGCGGTTGTTTCTGCTTGTCAGTGCCATGTCCATGCGACAGCTGAGTAGGCTGCACTGGCACACACAGCATGGAGTCATGTGAGGAAGTACCCCACCTGACTCTCTTTCTCTGTCTCTCTGCCTTGTTCTCTGAATTCAGGATCCAGAGGGCCTTTTTGGCATATGACATGATATTAAATATTAATAATTATGATATATATATATATATATATATATATATATATATATATATATATATATGTAAGGAATAATGTATAGAACTTCAACTATCATTATCGGGAAATAACACCCAACAGGGCGAACCGGACACTGACGCGAAGCGGAGGTCTCTTGCTTCGCCTGAAGGGGCTTATTTTAGATAATGAACCGGCAACGTTCTATACATTATGCTGCTTATTACACGGTTACTTGCCAAAACGAAAAAATAAGTTACACGGACTAACACGGTGTGTGAAGTTCGTAGTGTTGATCAGCAGAGAAATAGTCTGCCAAAGACGTTGACGTTGCTGAGCAACCGAATCCGCTGCGGTTGATAAGTTACCGGACTACTTGCTGGAGTGATACGAAAGACGTGAAAAATCCACTTTCCTTGACATCCTGGTCATTATATGCTTAGCAACGGTCCATTATTGAAAAATAATTCACCACCGGAAGTCGGGAAGGCCCATGCAAGTGAACGGAGCATTCCACCGCATTGAGAAGAGCCGGTAATAAGTATATATACTGCCTCTCCTCTCTCTCTCTCTCTCTCTCTCTCTCTCTCCTCTCTCTCTCTCCGTCTCTCTCTCTCTCTCTCTCTCTCTCTCATTGCCTTGGCATCCCCAGGGGACAAATGGTGTGTGTGCGGTGGTGACAGGTGTGTCCGGACACCAGTGTTTGTCAGGAAGTGGGACGCAGAGTCCAAACAGACCTCAGGTGTTTGACTGGCTTTGATGGGGGGTGTGTGTGTTCTGCGCTCGTTTCCAAACCGTGTTTGTTAGTGAGTTGTCTGTCAGTGGCTGCCAGGCGCAGTACAATAGACCCAATGCGTGTGCGCGGGCATGTGAGTCTTTCAAGGGTAAGCAAGCTTTTCTTTTAAAACATGTTTTCCTAAATTGACATCAATCTTGGTCACGTGTTCTCTCTCTTACCTTATTTCTTTTTGCGCTGCTCTCTATTGTTTGTTAAGGAAGTCATTGATCTGCGTAGCTGCAAGTAATGGTTGGTGCTGGGCCTTAAAGTATCACTGTTGTTTACAGTTTACCGGATTTCACTAATAACCCATAATCCCCCACACTTATAACACTCATAACCACATCTAGTCTTGTATTATCCTGATGAACTTTTCACTTTGCACCTCGGTCATCACCATGGAGATAATAATCTTCCAAGGTGTGTGGTGGGGGATGGTCACATAACAACATGGCCGCCAGCGGTGGATCAGCACTGTGTAGTGAAACCTAATGCCTTACTTAACAGCTCATTATGCCCTGGCCAGGCGTGGCTCCTTCATTTAACCCACACACACACACACACACACACACACACACACACAATCGCAGCAGAACACGCACACACAAGCACGGAATATGGTGGCCAAAACAAAAAAGATACTGAGAGGAATAATGGGGTTTAATGACTCTGTGAACGCAATTATATCGGGTAAAGAAAGTGGGCAACAAATGCAGCAAAAAACTAAATGTTTCTCACGGTTGTGGAAAGAGACAAGAGAAAATGATAACCTCCTTGGGGCCTGGAGATGTAAGGGATTACAGTGTGTGTGTTGTGGGGGGGGGGGGTTTATTGAAAGTTTATTGAAAGGTTATACAAATGTCATGCCTTTGTCTCTGAGAGCAGAGTAATTATTGTCAGAAGGATTGTTTTGTGGAAGACAGAGAGAGTGGCAGCGATTGTTAAGAAGGCAGACTGTGAGAGCGTTCTGGGGCATCACTACTGCTTGTGCTCTCTTTGCTACACCCCCCCCCCCCCCCACCCCCCACCCCCCCCGCCCCCGTGCGTCTGTCACTGCAGGCAACTACACTGTATCACTTACAACAGGGCCGGTGTGACATGCGATCCGGTAGCCGTAATTCACCTCTAATCTTCGAACCCGCGGTGCATGTTTGTTCACGTCAAAACATGGCGGTCGACCCGATGACCTCTTGTGATCCGGCGGGGGATCGACATATCAGTCTGTGTTTGGTGTATTTTGGTGTATTTTATTTCAAAGCGAGGGAGTGAGCGCTGACCAGCCAGCCGCGGGACGTTTGTTTGTGAAGCGGCGACCGCCCCGGCGAGACACTCGCCCGGTGACACCCGCTCATCCAGCTGGCCGGCGTCCCACAGGGCGGCGGCGGCAGCGTTGGCATACATAAATGAAAGACAAGCGCCGCTCGATAAACCCCAAACAACCACAAAAACAACAACAACAGTCTCCATTCACTTGGCTGCCCCGCCGCTGCCACATTGGGCTTGCTCTCCCTCCCGATAAATAAAACCCACATGAAGAAGAACAACAAGAGTGGGGGGGAAAAAAACTTAATTGCAGCGACATTTTAAATTCCCCCCCCCCCCCCTTCTCCCTCCTCTCCCTCCCCTCCCTGCTCTTCCTGTTTAAGCGATGAATCGCTGGCAGGGGATCAGAGCGTCCGATGCCCGAGGTGCCCAGGGCTGTCGCTGCCTCCTGGCACTCAGGGGCCCGCAGCCTGGCAGCCAGCCAGGGGCCACAGACCCCGCCACCGAGACAGGCTGCCAAAGTACCCAGGGGTCAAAGTCTGTCTTCTGTGTGTGTGTGTGTGTGTGTGTGTGTGTGTGTGTGTGTGTTTGTATTAGCATAGCAAATGGGAGGGCTATGGGTTGTGGGACAGGGGTCTTTGTGCCCTTCCTGCCATGGATTCAATTTCACAACCCTCTTTGACAGCCTCAATCACTCTGTATCCCTCAATCTCTCTCTCTCTCTCTCTCTCTCTCTCTCTCTCTCTCGTCTCTCTCTCTCCTCTCTCTCTCTCTCTCTCTCTCTCTCTCAGTCTAGCCTGTTTCTCAGTCTGTCTGTCTGTCCCTGGTATCTCTGGTTCTCACACCCAGCGCTCTGCTTTCTTGTTGCAGGCCAGCAGCCGGCTGAAGCAGATGGAGAAGGACCACGCTCAGAAGCTTGCCAAGTCTGCCCAGGTAAACAGCTCTCCCTCTCTCAATCTCTCTCTTGCTTTCGCTCTCACTTCCACAATCACTTTCACTCTCTCTCACTCTTCCTATTCTCTCCCTTTATCCACCCCTCCCCTCCCTCTCCCTTCCTCCCCCCCTCTGTCCCTCTCTCTCCCTCTATCCCTTCCCGTATTTCTTCTTCTCAACTTTTTCGACTCCACTGGATTGTTTGAAGGCACAGGTATTGAACACTGGAGCTGCCCGCACATGCATACTAGCAAGAGAAGAATACACACAATTGCGCTCACACACAAAAAAAACACACACAGAACAAGGCCCAGAAGAAGAAGATGCTTGGACCGCGTTCAATCTACCACGGTTC
>NC_140271.1:7707884-7716115 GCF_964030765.1 Micromesistius poutassou | reverse complement strand
ATGAGGGGCCTTGCGGAGGTGTCTCCAGTGTGAATCAACCGTCTTCGTCTTACTTACTCCCTATGGATAATAGTTGGAAACCCCAGCGTTTTTTGCCTCCTGTGTGTGTGTGTCGTGTCGGTGTGTCAGTGTGTGTGTGTGTCGTGTGTGTGTGTGTGTGTCGGTGTGTCTGTCTGTGTATGTATTCAACCCTGTGTGACATTTCCAAAAGGGGAGATGGAAGCAGAGGGACTGCACAAACACATACACATATATATTCTTTGAAAACCATGTTCACTAGCTGAATTTGATATATATGAAGCCGTTAGGCAAATCCAGAATGATGAAGCATCAATATCATTATTTATTTTTAAATTTTTTTAATTTTAATATCTCTCTTGTAATCACTTTTAGTAACTTAGCCTCCAGCATGCATGCAAACACAGCAACACAAACACAAACATATCCACATAACACACACACACACACACACACACACACCCACACACACACATACGCCCAGTTTAACTCAGGTTCACAGAGAGGTGAGCTACACACCCTCTGCCCACAACACGTGGTGCCAGCAGTCTGAAAACAGACAAGTCTCATCAGACCAATAGAGACTCGAGAGGGGCGAGGGCCCGGCCTATCAGATGCAGCAACCGGAATAACCAGACAGACGAACGAGGCGAGACGAGCGAGCTGCGCGGAGTTTAGTGTTACGTTTAGCCGCCACCGCGGCCGCTCCCCCCGCCGCAGGGCTGAGGACTTGATGCGGGCCCTCCACAGTGCACACTATGCCCAGGACTGATGTTTCTCATAATGGGACGCTTGTTGCTTAAATGAATGTGGGTCGCCCACTGACAACATAGAGCTAATCTCCTCTCTCTCTCTCTCTCTCTCTCTCTCTCTCTGTCTCTCTCTCTGTCTCTCTCTCTGCCTCTCTCTCTCTCTCTCTCTCTCTCTCTCTCTCTCTCTCTCTCCTCTCTCTCTCTCTCTCGCTCTTTATCTCTTAATTGTTTTCTATGTCTCTCTCTCCCTTGATGAGCCACACTCTTTCTCTCTGTCTCTGTCAGCCTTGCTTTGCACTAACACTCTTATTCTCATTTGCTGTCTCCCTCTCCCCCTCTCTGTGTCGGTCTCTCTTTTGCCCCGTCCTTACCACTGTACTCCCACACAATGAATAGATTCCTCTAGAGTTTGCGCACGGAAACAATTGTCTGTCTAGCCTAGGAGCTACAACGGCACTGCTCTCTCTCTCTCTCTCTCTCTCTCTCTCTCTCTCTCTCTCTCTCTCTCTCCTCTCTCTCTCTCTCCTCTCTCTCTCTCCTCTCTGTATCTGTGTATCTCTCTCTCTCTCTCTGGCTGGCTCTGCCCCTGTGCCATCCATCCCTTCCTCTCATCTTCTCTCCTCCCTGGCAGTGGGCTTAAATAGAATCTTAATTTGAACTGTAGGGTTTCAAAGCGGAGACAGCTTCGTTTCATCTTGGCGTGCACCGCAAGTTCACCAACGCAAAGTCACTCCACTTTGCAAAAAAGGGACAGTTTTTCTTTTCTTGTTTTTCTTCTTATTCCTCCCCCCTCCCTGTCTAGTTCCACTCTTTCTTTCTCTCCTCGTTCACCCTTCTCGCTATCTTTCTCCTTCTTCTTTTCTCCCTCTCCCTCTCTTTCTCCCCAAAGTCTCACTGTCACCCTGCACATCCTGAGAGAGGCGGAGGTAGAGTGCTCTGGGTGTATTGGTGTGATATCCAAGTGATGCTTACTGGAAATCCCAACACATGCCGAAACATTAGAAGGCCTTCTCCACCTGATCCAAGTCCCACAGCTAGCCCCGTCCAGGGAACCCTGGAGCACGTGACCAGGGGTTTGGATTTCCCATCCAGCCTTTACTTGTTATTTTGTCAGCAGCCTGTCTCAAAACTGCACATTTTCACAATTTCTTGTTAATGTGTTGCATTTTTTTTTTTCTATTTAGACCAGTGAAATAGATTAATATTTCATTTTTTTAGCATTGTCATCAGGTCAGCTGCAGCTGGTTTCAGCTTATTGATATCAACAATAAATTAATAGAAGATTGAGGTCATATTTAAATAGAGTATTAGCGTTGTATCGCGTGTCATCTTGTGAACCCACTTTACAAAAAACATCTTCTTGATGTTAGTTCACGAAGAGGCTTGTGGCGCTGCTCGTTCCTTCAAACACTGTTAGTCTACTGTTAGTTACTCTCTCTCTCTCTCTCTCTCTCGCTCTCTCACTCGCTCTCTCTCAATTTGGGAGGAAATTTCCTGCATGAGACTTAGTTATAAAATAGTGGTGGACGAAGTACTCAGACCACGTACTTGAGTAAAAGTTGAGATACCTAGTGTAAAATATTACTCCAGTAAATGTGGTAAACTTCGACTTGAGTAAAAGTATAAAAGTACTTGAGTGTACTCATGTACTCAAGTATCAAAAGTAAAAGTAATTTGGTGTAATGTAGTTCCAATGTCTTGCTATGTCCTTGTCTTGGTATGTCCTACACCACTCTTAATATAATGTTTTTCTATTTGTGATATCTCCTACTGATATCATTTGAAATGATCATAAGCACAACATACTAATGAATATAAATATAAATACAATACATATTAATAAACAAGTCGTTCTTCCTTTTCCTCATTTGTTCTATTTCTCTATTTCAATATATGGCACTTCTTCCATTATTGTGTGCTGGCTATTAACGTCAAACGTGACAGCGAAATTCGAAGGATAAACAGAGATACGAGGACAGAAGCAAAGTTGGGAGAAACCCGCCCAAACTGCACGAATCACGACGTGTTCTGATTGGTACACTTGCGGTGCACGCGCACTCATTTGGACCTGTCACTTTACTGTCTATGGTCACGCATGTATGTTGTGGAAATGTTTTTGGAATGTAGTGGAGTAAAACGTACGATTTTTCCCTACGAAATGTAGTTGAGTAAATGTATATAAGTCTCACAAAATAATGATACTCAAGTAAAGTCCAGATACGCTAAAAAGTGACTTAAGTATGGTTACAAATTACTTGTACTTCGTTACTGTCCACCACTGAAAATAAAACAGAACGGATCAAGCAAAATGTAAAGAAAAGGTTGTATTTCTCTTTAGGGATCCTTTCTAGAATGTTGCCAGACACTTACAAGAGCAATCTAAGTGACAAAAACTTTCAGAAGACATAAATTGACGAGGCGCTATTGCCCCTGACATTGCACCCTATAAGCCCATATTGGTCACTTAGACTCAGAATTATGGGAAAATATGGTCAAGGTTTAAAGATCCTGAAATTATCCTTTAATTAATAATGAACAACTTGATAAGGCTTCTGATTGTCTCTCTCTGGGGCCCAGTCTCTGTCTTACGTCTGCTGTCTTCTTGAATCCTGTCACTCTACTACATTCACTGTCATTGTCTCTCTCGCTCTCGCTCTCTCCATCTCTCTCTCTCTCTCCCTCCCTGTAGCTGATAGTCCAGCTGCAGACGTCAGTGTGTGATTGCAAGGAGGAGGCTGTGCGTGTACAGCAGAGCCTGGAGAGACAGCTGGAGGAGGGCCAGGCTCGCTGGGACCAGGAGAGACGTACCCTCAGCCACCACGCCGACAAGGCCCACAAGGTGCTGCTCTCCCCCTCGTTGGTCCAGGTTCCTCCCATAGCTGCTGTGTGTTCTGGGCCTTGGCTTATTGTGTGTGTGAGTGTGTGTGAAAACGGGGGGGGGGGGGGGGGGGGTGCATCCAATCAACCATCTTCTCAATACGTTTTTTTGATAACACTTTTGGACGGGATTGTGCATGTTATAGCCTGCTATAGCATAGCATAAATGTGTGCACAGTCAGCAACTTGAGCCCTATTGGGAGATATTGCTGAATCTGCAAACGCGCTTCCTCTTTAATAACTTGGGAGCAGTTCAGAATATCCCAAATATGAATACTAATAAGAACACACCGCTGGGGCCCATTTGGAATTGATTTTCCATCGAAAGATATAGTTTAAAAAATAACTGTCAAACGGTTAGGAAAGATAGGACCAGACAAATTAATATGACGGATACCGAGACGAGATCACATCAGATCGTCGCGTATCGTCTTCGACGCAACGATAACGGAAGGTCACAGGCCTGTGTGCAGTTGTTTCAACAACAAGGTCAACAGATACAGTACGTATACATATGTACTCCCAGTTCAAGAACCTTTTTTCCTTTCCCTCCTTCTCGGAATGCCGGCCACCTCCTCTTCACTCCTCTCCATGGTGCTTTAACACACTACCTATTGTCAGCCGGTCTCTTTAGTGCTCCTACAGATCCCTACGCCCTTAAACAGAGGAGACACTCATAAAGCGGTGTCCCCATAAGAGCGTGCCCCTCCTCCCCAGTAACCCTCGCCTCAATGTGACTTTTATAGACACAAGACACAGGTCGCCTTTTTCCTTTTTCCGCAACACACTGTCACTGTTTCTATACGTTGTGCGTTTTATATGGCTTGTCGCATATCGCCATAGTTTATTTTACTGGATTCTTCGCTCCGTGTCTGGGTGCCGCTTATAAATCTGTCGCACTCGTTCACCTCTTTTTCCATCTTTTGGAAATATCACTCCTTTTTCTTTCCCCCTATATAATTTTTATTTTATTGTTTGTATGTTTTTTTTAAGCTCCAGTTCCTTGTTGTGGCAACGTTTTTATGCTAGTACTTTAGTTCCTTGTTCCGCCAACGTTTTTTTCAGGTAGTACAGTGGTTCCTTTATGCGCCAACATTCTTCCCTGCCACATGTTTGGTTTTATTTGTGACTACTAGAGAGACAAAAGCATAGACAAAGGGTTAGCCAAATACATCAAGAGGGTGCCGTGCAGTTCCCCCCCCCCTGCCGTGATCAGGCGCAGGCCCTTGAACTGCTCCAGACCAGCCACACCAGGTGCGTTGAACGCTTGACAACGTAACATAAATCGATTCCGGGTGTGAGGACACGCTAGATATACTGCCTCCTTTAAAACTTGCATCCTTTAATATGTATTCAGTTTGCAGGTGCTTTTATACAAAGCAATGCCCAAGTAAGACAAAGAAAATCAATAAAGTAATTATTATGAAAATGAAATCACCGCCGTCCCCCGTCTGCCGGACTAACAAACACACAGGGTGCCGGTGGCAGTTGGTGGGGTGTGGCTCTTTAAATAAAGGGCCGTGTGGAGCCGGGGAGCTCTCCAAACACATCCCTGTCCGTTTGTGGTCTGCAGCTGCCACAGAGGGAGGCCTCACCAACCTGCTCTGTTCCCTCACACACACACACACACACACACACACACACACACACACACACACACACACACACACACACACACACACACACGCACACACAACATTGCACGTACACACACAATCACACACACACACACACACAACATTGCACGTACACACACAATCACAGCCACTCACACAGACACACACTCACACACACGTATTCAATCACACACACACTTGCACGTACGCAAACACAGACAATCGCATATGATGACACACACACAGAATTGCACATTGAACATACACCTCACACAAGCACTATACAACCACACACGCTCACACGCAATAGCACACACACACAAACACACAAAATACAATTACACACACATGCAATCAAAGACACACATACACATATCAAAATGTAATTTGAATCAGCCCTTCGGCCAATTTGCCATGCCTACTGTTATCAACATGATAAATCTTGTTATGAAGACATGGAGGCATGTAGTTGGTTGACAGTGTGGGAAAAGGGCCACTTAATATCTTGTCACTATAACCTTGCACTCTCCTGACAGTTTGTCTCCCTGTAGTCCCCTCCTCTCTTTTTGAACAGTATCACCGCTGCAGGGCCCGACACCTTTCTCATGTACCTGCTCACTGTACACATGTACTTACTGTTAGTAGTTCTAAATAACGAGTTCCTGCAACGAGACATGAGTGTCTCTCTCTCTCTCTCTCTCTCTCTCTCTCTCTCTTTCTCTCTCTCTCTCTCTCTCTCTCTCTCTCTCTCTCTCTCTCTCACACTCTCTCACACTATATTTCCCCACTCTCTCCCGATGCATGGTTGTATTTTGGTTCTCATTGCCCTGTTCTTGTTGTTTAATTCTCTTCCCCCTATTGTCCAACCCTTTTGTCGCTAATGAGTGTCCAATTAACGGGTGAGCATTGATTGGTAAGACCAGAGGACACAAGAGGGGAGAGAGACAAGTGGCTAGTAGGTGAGAGGGGGGGAGGACAGAGAGGTGGTGTTAGAAAAGAGAGTGCTGGATGTGATGAAGAGCAGAGATGTCTACGTAGATGGAAATAAAGTAGATCCCGGGACAGTGTGGGTGAGCTAGAAAGCCGTTCTATTTATTCTTCTGTTCTTTCTATTGTCTTGAATCTCTATTCTATCCTGTTAAAGAAGGCTGAAGGTTTGAATAGAGGGAAAAAAAAAAGACCTGTAAGGACAAAGGGAGAGGATGTAAAATGTAAACAGAGACAAAAAGAGCGATGGAAAGAGGGAAGTGTGTGTGTGTGTGTGTGTGTGTGTGTGTGTGTGTGTGTGTGTGTGTGTGTGTGTGTGTGTGTGTGTGTGTGTTGAGAGCTGTCAGCGGGCCGGTGTCGGTCGGTGCGTCGCCTGCTGACATTGTTTCCACGGCGCTCACATCAAAGGGACAGGATTATGACGAGAACAGCAGGGGGGTGGGGGGTGGGGGGGGGGCTCTGACAATGGGAGAGGGGAGGGGAGGGGGCAGAGGGGGGGGGGGAGGGAGGGGGAATGACATCAAAGTTAGCCGCACATTCAAAATCGGGATAATCCCCAAACAGTTGTTCAGAGAAGGCATGCTGCGTTTTTCACCTCCTCCTCCCCCTATCTGGCCGGCGTTCTCTGGGGTGTCCGACCCCGCTTTGAGAATCCTCCGGGGCTCCGCCGCTGCGCGTGACGTAGCACAAGTAGGCGTGACCCGGACCAGAGGGACCCCTCCTGTTGTGTCTGCTGAATACACTTTCGTAACAGTCAAAACTCATGTCAATTATGAATGCATGTTCATGGCTCCTTCCATATCTCATACCGTTTTCATACCTGTGTTGCTCCGGGTGCGGTGGGAGGGAGGTGGAGATGGAGGTCTGCTTTGGATGGTGCTCGTGCGCGCCCGCTGGCGTGCACGTTGCCCATAATCCACTACTTCTTTTGGTGCAACAGCATCAGAAACATCAAAGCGTCTGATGCAAACCGCTGTAGACCTGAACGTGAATGTCTGTAGGGATGTGTGTGTGTGTGTGTGTTTTGGAGTGTGTGTGTGTGTGTGTGTGTCTCGCATGTGTTGGAATCAAAATGCCTCTTCCCCCTTGGTGATGGTCCGGCATAGACTTCCACGGGTGTGCCGGCTCGCCCTGGCCTGGTTCGACTCTGTCAGGCCTGATAGATGACATGTAGAACTACAAACCCACTAGGAAATCACACCTCTCAATCTTCGCTATAATGACTTTATTTAGCAGACACTTTTCATCCAAAAGCATCGGATCCAATGTTTTACTTAAGGGCAGCTAGTAGAGGCTTGGGCGTCTCACTCAAGGATGCCTCCAGGTAGACTGTTGATTGACCTTTTACCTTTGGGCCGGGAGTCAAACAGCCAGCCCCTTCTAGACTGTTCAGCCTGACCCTGTCTGCCCATTGAGGAAGCAACCCGGGGGAAGGCCCGTGTTCGTAGCTTTGATCCACCCGCAGCGCAACAACACAGACTGATTAGTAACACAGTAACCAATTCCCCATTTGCTTGGATAATGTTTAACAGAAGTTGTCCACTTGTGATAATGATTTAGATTAGTTTTTTTCTGTTTCCCTGTTTATGAATGAGAAGGTGATATCAGATCACAACCATGCATAGATTTCAATCAATGATGACATTTTTTTTAGATATCAGCTCATGATTTCTACTTCTATTGCTATTAGAATGTATTGCTAATCTTTACCATGCCATGTCTTGCCTGCTGACTTTGTTTTTCCAGCCCATCAGAATTATGTATCTGGCAAATGTTTTCCACAATTTCTGCAACATATACAAGTTGAAAGGCCAGAGGCCCCTGCGTCATTGCCGATACGAGCAAACTCTAGTTGTCTGTGCTCGGCAATTAGGACAGGCAGTTAGGACCGGCAGTTAGGACCGGCAGTTAGGACCGGTATGTATTGACCAGCAGTTGCTGAGCCTTCCCCACTTTTGTTTAGTTTACTCTTGACCATATG